>NW_013665657.1:1206024-1224842 GCF_000517525.1 Limulus polyphemus | reverse complement strand
AGTGCAAATGTACCCCTGGGGGCACACGTGCCCCAGTTTTGGAATGTCTGATGTAGCTGATAACATTTGCCAATTGAAAACTTTCTACCCTTGAAACCTCTGATTATTATCTATAAATATATTAAACCACTTGGCTACCATTTTTTGTCTCCAATTCGAACAGACTGCAGTTCACCTCTTATATAAAGAACCACCCCTCCCTATATTTAACCTGTCATTAGTAATCTTAAAATCTAACCAAGTTTCAGTAAATCCCGTTATATCATAGTCTTCCATTTCAGCTTGAATCGTGAACCTATCTGTTTTGTTCCTAAGTTTACCCTTTTAAGTCTGACGGATTACCTTCAAAACTACTATTTAACTTGTTATGCTCTGAATCTCCTCTTTTTCAAACTCTTGGCTATCTTATTGATTTGTTTATTCCCAAGCTCCCTCGCAGCTATAAGTTTAGTTTAAATTATCTTTAATGAATATATTTAGTGCTTCCCAAAATACCCTAATACCTAACCTGCTTAACTAAAAACCATCTCTAGCATATAATTCACCTATACCCCTAAAACTGTCGCACGGGTCCAACCAGCTCACCTTTTTTTCTTTTTTTTTGGGGGGGGGGGGTCTCTCTAAACATAACCTGGATAATCTTTAGCTAAAGCTTTGAATCCTGCTAGGTAATTCATTCCTGGATTTAGCCCGAGGGGGCATTCTCGAAAGGGCCACACATCTCTGTCTATACCTAAATGTCTAAAGTCGTTTTCTGTGCTTATTAAGTTGCATTCCTGATTTACAGTTTCTAACGTTATTTACTCCTACGTGCACAACAAAAAGAGTACGTTCCTTGGTACCAGCAATTAAACCGTCAAAACCCACTATAATATCCCGTACTTTAGTACCTGTCAAGCAAATTCTGGTACTACTCGTCCCTTGCTTCCCTCTATCAGTAATATTAATAGTATGCTTAATGAGAGAATTCCCCACTACGTAAACGTCCTTATGTCTTTATCATCTCTCTCTCTTCGTTGCACGCAGTCAATGTTTCAATTATATTAGAGACTGGTACCTTAATTATAATTATTATCATATAGCTTAACCTGCACGGCACTTTTTATATTTAAGTTCTCTTTTACTTTAAGTAAATAAAGGTATTATTTTCTGTTTATTATACAGAAACTTCTCCTGAATTTTAAAATAGCATATTTACTAGAATAAAGAATTTGAAAGATAGTAATTAGCAAAGTTTACTGATGTTTATTTTTTTGTTAAACTAACAACAACTTGGACTTTTTATCTCGTCGAGAAGTGCCGCTTGTTATCCAGCATTAAACCTTATAGTTCGGGCCGCGTTATACCGTTGTATATGCTCTGTACTTTTAGCTGTGTGTGGGCGTTGTAATCATTATACTTGGTAATAGTAGCTCTGAAGGCGGTGGGTGCTGCTTGACTGATCATTAGATCTAAGTTAGGAATTACTATACCTATAACTTGAACCCTTTGGTTTGTTCGTTTAGGTTGCAGATACCAACTACCTACACTAAACCAAACGTCTTGAAATCAAAGACCTCGGCTTTCCAAAGTACAGACGTAAGATCCCACACCTGTGAAACCCAGACCCAGTGATAATTTCACTTACAATTAATTCATACACATTAATTCCTGATGAAAGTTTTTTATTCCACATTACATTTGTGAAAACAATAACTCAAACACTTTGTTTCCTCCACCTCACCCTATTCAACATGATCATTGGTTTCAACATGGGATTTTCATCTACAAATTACCAACAGACGTGAGATTTAGAAATATATTTTACCCTTACTCATCCCCATGTTCCTCAGGGTCTTGGAAATAAAAGTGGAAAATTAGACAGAGATCCATAAATAGGGGTACTGAAGATGTTGTATCAAGAAGTTTATTACAAGAGTGATTAGCTAGTCCATTGTTCACACACAAACGCATCCAAATATTGCGAAACTTTGTTGAGATAATGCGAGACTTAACATATTTAGCAGAATTAGTCTGCCATTTTTTATTTCTTCATTTATTGTGGAGTAATAGTCCAGTACAGTGGCGAATCCTGGCCGGTGGCTTTGGTTTGTCGCACTTATATATATACTTGTATAACAGTAATCAAAACATATAAAAATATCCAAAATCATCATGAAAGATGCGTAACTAAAAAATAAATTAGCATCTGGCATAATAAATAATACTAAATTTGCGCCATCTGGCATTTAGTACCCTACTTTGCACCGATATACTTCCGATGTGTTTAACGCAGGCTGAACTGTCTTCGCCGCACCAATCACCATAGACGACACACGTAATCAGTACTTGCACAGTCAATGCGGTCAACGATGGCTATATCTCGTGTTAATAACATCTTGTGTCACTGCTTTTTCTGGACTGCATTAATTATATATTTGTGCTAGTAATGGATGAGATTCAAATATTTTATATTGACTAAAACACTTTTTTTTATTCTCCCAAGGCTGGTTTACCGCCGGTAAATGCGGTAACGCGGAATATACGCCATTGGTCCAATTTTGTTATTGGGGAGATTTGTTGCAGATTTTGTTATCAAAACAGTGACAGCTTGTCATATTACGACAATCGGGACAAAGTTAACAAAAATACTGTTCTGAAACATGATACCTAAGTAGTTACCTTTTTTTCCCACAACACCAAGACACTGAAACTATTTCAGTCCTATAGGTAACAAATATTGTGTGTTAGAAGCTTTTGAATTAGCATTGAAAAAGTATAATTTATCAGTAAAAGACGATTCGCCGTGAAAGTCATTTGTTGCACGTTGGTACGTGCTTTACTTTTGAAAACAGTATTTTAATTGCATATAATAAATTTGTGTGGAAATATCAAATGAACAACAACAACAACATGATATAAATATTCAATTTTTTAATCTACTATATATATTGTCCCCCAGATTGGTCAGCGGAATATTTTAAGGACTTGCAATACTAAACTTCGGGGTTAGATTCGCCCTGGTGGACAGTGTGTTTGTAGATACCAAATTTTGTTGTGATAGTTTAGAAGGAAGGCAGCTAATCAACACCACTCACCGCTAAATCATGGCCTACTCATGACAGATCGAATAGCGGGATTTGACCATCAGTCTGATAACGCACCGACGCTCCCAAAGAGAGGGGCGCGATTTTTAAAATTAAATTTATTTATATATAGGTAACGGAGTTCGATTCATGAAACTTCAACATTCCGACATGCTAACCACTGGGCCTCGAAATCTTAAGTAATCATTTTGTAGTATTTTATGTTTCCCACTTAAGCCTAGAAAATGGTCGAACATTAATTAACCTCAGTGTTAATATCTCGTTTTTTTAGCTTGTCACAATAATTTGAAGAGTTGCTAATTCCTCTGTAGTAAAGGTCTGGTACTAAACCTCAAAACGTAACGTTAATCATTACATGTATCATTGATGTCAAAAAGACCAGAAATGCAAATTCTGTTGAAAAGAAATGGAGTATATCATTAGTAAAATAATCAGTAAATAGAGCAGGTGTCGCCACCAAAATTACTAGCAATAGATACTTTGCATGGCTTCCAATAGATCTGATATTTACCCATCGAATTTCACGAAGCTCCACGTGGAAAATAGATCTGTGTATTTGCAAGACTTTACTAATCCATTAATAAGTGGTTATGGATATAGGAAACGTTCATGGTGGTAACAAACACCTCCACCTGTGTGTGTGGTCTGAAATCTGTAGCGAGTAATCCAGCTTTACAACAAACTTGAGCATTTAGATTTTTATATTCTAGTTTCCAAATGAAAGTGTGAAATTGAGATCCTACACAGTAACGGTTTAAAAGGTTGAACCATTGAAATTGCCTGTACATACATGTGTGGTGTCATTGAAGAAGCTTATTTAATAGTTTTGTATCGAATAGGGTGTCGCGCCAAAATTTCTATAATCATTTCATATGCAAAGAATAACTGTCACGTGACTATAGCAAAAGTGATGAAATTGTACCAAGAACGCTATAAAATCTATATATTTATCAAATTAGAAGTATCAAAAAGCCGTTTCTAGTTATTTATAATGGCAGAAATGCCCGACCTCCAGGCAGGTGTAACTGCTAGTTCCTGCGGAAAGCTGTTGGGCCTGTGGCGTTTTCTGGAGTTCACTGACAGTTCTACAACAATGTACTCATACTTGACATTCAATAATGTTCACCATCCATGAGAAAAATGATTTTATTTCAATTTTAGTTTAAAAATGAACTATCATCACAGAGTAGATTATATTGAAGTATTTCTTTGTAGACGTAGTGTAGTTATCAATGAAAGTGCCTTGCTTTTCTATTGCAACACTCATGAGACTGTCAGTAAAGAAAAACAAATATTTTTTAAGTTTGTTTTTTGATCGTTTTATATTTGGAACTTACTCCTTTTTGTATTTTTTTATTGGCTAAATCTGAAACATGTCATTTTTGTGGAAATTTCAATTGTTTTATTTATTGCTCAGCTATAAAATAATTACCCAGTTATGATTGGTGGTGATCGGTGCGGTAGTTTCCGATATCCGAGTTTTGGACGTATAAATAGCAAGCTCTAATATAATATGATAGATAAATATATTTGAATTGCAAACTTTGTTATCAATTAAATGTCTGATATATTAGGCTGCCTGCTCTTGAAATATGCTTTATAGTCATCAATTGTTAGGCAGCAAGTTTGGTATTTTAGGTTTCCAAACTCTACTCTGTTTATTAACATTTATTCTACTGTTATGCCAGCCATGTTAACATAGTGGTCAAGGTTATCCTATTCTATCCAGTCTTTAGCAGTGCCTTATAAATTGTGATTTTAATATAATGTTTAAAACTCCTGTTCCTTATTTTATATACTAAGATATGAATATTATCTTTGTTCATAAATTTGCTACTATTTGCAGTCGAAATATTCAGACTGTCATACAGTTTAACATTTGAGGTAACTGACGTTTTTTGATATTTTCATCTGACTATTAGGAACTTAACTGCTGAAACCCGAGACAGATTTAACATTAACAGTTTTTCTCATCAAAAGATGAACATAAAACATCAGCAAAATTCATAGCTTATTCAAAAGTGGTTTTTTGTTTAAATTTAATATTTTATAAATCAGTTTAACAGTTCATAAAAGCCTATAGTTTACTATCGTGTTATATATCTGCAGCATTATTTATAGATAATATATATCATTTTTGGATATTTTTTTTCTCATTTAAGATTAGTGTTACGTATTGAGAATTTAAAATAGTCCGAAGCCGATATTTTAGTTAATTCACGCTATTTGCCAACAGGATTGACACACGCCGTCTTAGTTTTTCACACAAATACGTTTTAATATATATATATACAACAGTACAATTTACAACAACAATTATTACGAATAATTATCGCAAGCAAACTTTTATAACACAAAAATTTCACTAACTTACAAACAACACAAAATTTTCTTCCTAGTTCAGTCTCCTTGATATCCAGCGAGTTAACTTGAAGTCGATGTACGTACAGTTGCCGAGAAGCTAGCTAGCTTTGTCAGACACTGAATTGTTAGACCGTCGAAGTAAGATAAAATTTCCATAAAACCACTAATGTCCGATGAGAATTCAGTAATACTTTCGGAAAGATACTAACGTCCGATGAGTATCCACTGACGTTCGAAATTTATAACTGTTCCTGGTCAAATGTCGTATATTTTCCGGTTGATAAGGTTTAGCAAAATTACGGTTTATAGCGTACACGGTTTTAACAGGTTCCTAGCAGACTTGTAAGCTCTCTCTTTTTGGCGCGTCGCCTTGCCTCTTTTATAGATGCAAGAAATGTTTTTCTCGAAAGTTCGGACAACAATACTGAACTATATTTAACCGGTTACGGAAGCGGATATATTGTCGATTCTTGCGTTCACGAATATTCTATAATCTTGGATAATTGGCGAGAGTTTCGCCATACGTAACTAACACTGTAAGCTCGGCACGTTTTTAAATATAAACTCATTCCAAACAAACGTTGTCATTAAAATAAATATATATCAAATTCGTTATACGCAATACATATCTGACACTACAAGTTACGCATATTTTTAAATACAAATTTAATCTAAACAACGTTCATATTAAAAATAAATACATAACACTAAATTCGTTACATTAGTAATCAAAGTTGGTTATTATTGTAAACTTGTTATGTTAAACCTCTACTTTGCTATGTAATTTTTATTTTGAAATTCCAATCCAGGAAATTATTAGTATTTAGGGGTTGCAATCCCGAAGCTTTTTTTCTGGACCCTGGAAGTTCGAGATTATAGTGGTTCAAATTCCGGGATCTTTGCTTAGATTCTGAATTTTTATTTGTTATATTTTGTCTAAATCAAAAATAATGAAACTATCTGAATTCCTTATCTAACTTGATTTATTGAAAAATAATGGAAATACAGGAGATTGGTAATACTAATCATTTGCACGAACAGCTTTCATTCTAAATGTGCTATCTTACCCTGCAAACGCTTGATTCGTTTTGTATTTGTGTCTGACACAATCGTTCTGCAGGAAGGGTCGTACAGTATCCTGAGTGTAAGCAATTAAATTTGAGTACAAACAGCTTTATATCTGGTTTTAATGAAGTTTAATCAAGAAACCATAATACTTAAATCTTTCATGGAATTTGGTTAAATATCGTCACTGTGAGAAGAAAACGAGAGAGAATATTCATTAGCTGCGACACTTAAAATTATTTTATGCAGGATCAGAGTAAATTAATCGGTGAGATCTTTTTATTAGCTATATTTTTATGTGCCATCAATACCAAGCGTGGGGCGCGTATAAACGATTCAATTTTATTACTCATCGGGGTCTCTACCAGCCTACTCTCAAATTGATTTTTTTTAGGCAGGATTAGAGAAAATTAATCTATGATACCTTAGACGTAGTCAAATATATCAATCGAAAGGGTTTGACCTTCTGAATACAAAACTGTAATTAGATCTCAAGTCAGTCAAGAGATGACAGAACTATGAGCTAAAAGTTTGTACTTGAAAAAAAACTCGGAGGCCGTTCTATGAGCAGCTATGCCACGGCTAAAATTTAGAAAATATTAGTGATATTCCTCCGGTCCGGAAAGGATTACTACAATCCTGAAAACTTCAAAATTCTCTCTTCTATATATCTTGGCATTTTGGGAAACTAATTAGCGTACTAGATCCTGGGATCTGGATTTACGGAATTGGATCCCCTAATTCCATAACATTTAGAGCCGGTTTTTAGGCTTAACGTTGTGTGCTTATCTAACCTAATATAAATGTGTTAAATATGTATATTCGAACATTTTGTTTTAACTGAAACAAGGAGAGAAACACAAAGATGTGTCAATTTTTCAAGTTTACGTGATTATCACCTTAATTCTTTAAGGTGACTCGTAAATGGTTTATATATACAATGCGAGGCATTTCCACACGGTACTTTCAAACTACAAAATGTAATTTTTTGGGAGATTCTCGCGAGTATTGATGTGCTCCCACGTGTAAACCAAGAAGCTCGAGAGCGTATATTACGAGAAAACCTGCAGTACCTTTATCTTCAAAGCTAATGAATGGCTTGTGAGAACGTAGGTTGCACGTCTGAATATGAATCATCTTGGCCTACTTCTCGTTTATTCGCATTTGATGTTTTTGTAGTCTTGTATACAACTTTAAACTGCCCCAACTGTTTGAGAACGTTTTAATTTATAAATCCTCAAAACACTTTCTGGAAAAATAAAATTAAATAGAGCTAGCACTGCTTGAAATTAAAAACATGAATTCTTTTCAAGTAGCTTTTCTCCGTTAGAGAAGTCTCATTATTACAGGAATATCTCTTGTTCTGTTACGTATTTTTCAGATTCAGAATTACTTGAATATAACTGTTCGTATAAAAGCAGATATATTACGTATCGTGGAGTATATGACCCACATTTATCAATTTTGAACAAACTCAATATTCTAATAAATTCTGTATGATACATTGATTGCTAAGTTGGTATATCTAAATCTGTATTTATAATACAATATACCCCCCCCCCTCTGAACAAAAATAACGTTTTTAGAATGAGAAGAAACAGTAAAATTAGTCGTCGAGGGGGGGGGATATCGATTTTGTGAAAACTGACACTTAAAAAAATTTAACTTGCATACAAAAATGTCACTTAGTTAAAATATAAACTTAAAGAATAGCTACTCTCATGAACGTGCTCTTATTCTAGAATTGTGTTTGTACCGTAAACTTTGTCCGTATGTAGATACACAGTGCGGTCAATGCTATCTACCTGCTAATTTGCTTTTCTTTTCACATGAAAACAGTAAAAAGACACCAAACATTACACACTAATAATCCTTTATAACCTAGCAACAGTACCACTTGTGGGGTGCTGATTTTTGACCTTAAACGTTATTGAGGTTAGTGTTTGGAATGGGATAGGAGTGGGGTATTATGTTTCATTTAAATATCATTTCGAAAGACAACCGATGCAGTCTTAATATTAATTGTAGCGTTTCCGCCTTTAGATTAAAAAAAAAAGGACAGGTTTCGGATCTTACATTCGTAGAGATTTTACAGAAATTAGGGACTGCCTAAAAATAGGTGTTTGTGGGAGTAAATACATTTTAGTGTATTGACCTAGGGAATAATTAAGTATTTATAATGAAAACTGGCCCTCATTTTTAAGAGAAATGCACATCTGATGTTTGTGTAATTCGTTAGTTTGTTTAATTTTAGTGATTTTTACTAAATTAATGATACAGAATGCGAGTCAAGACCTTACCAAAGAAACCTTTTCCATATAGACTTGGAAATATAATTTTAATTGGAACGAAAAACATTATTTCTAGACTTAATTATTATATGAAAACTCCAGCTATTTGACTATTTTGTTAGCCACGAGTCTTGAAATAATGCCGAGAAAATTTATTTTTTAAAAACATTATAAGACAAAAAAATTATTTCAACGTGAAAAGATTTAATTTATTATTTTTTTTAATAGTCATGTAATTAATGACGTCAAGGACGTGTTAAGCTTAAGACCACCATCTGGTGAAAACTATACCGTTAAAGTAATTTGTGCTTGAAACTAGGTGTGGTTGGTTTACATCCAGCAGTATCCTTGTTTGATTTTTTTTTAAATCCAAGGTAAGTTGTTTAAACGAAAATTTTATTCCTCACAAAATTATCCCAAGTACTCGCAAGGACGAGACACAATTATATATTAATTTTTTTTTCATGCCTTTCATGTTTAAATATTTGTTTTACGGGTTTTAATCAAACGTGATATTGATAATTATTCACGAGTTATTTTAAGATACTAGATTTTGCAAGTACCCGATAGCTCAGCGTTAAATCTAAAGGTTCATAAGTCTAAAAATCGGTTTCGATACCTGCGGAGGGCAATACACAGATAGTTCATCGTATGGCTTTGGGTTTAACAACACACAAATAAACAATATTTTACAAAATGCTCTACGAATTCTTTGCTCATTCTCTGGCAACTGTAGTTCAAGGACCGAAAAACCATATTCGATAATTACTCTATATTGTTCTGAAGGCACATTTCTGATCAAACTAACAGATCACGTGAAAGTTAACTGCTACAGCTAAAAAAAGAAGAAAAAAAAATCCTGAAATATCCAGAATGCTGTTTTCCGCTATGTACATGCACTGTATTAAAATAGAATAAAAATATTATTTCTAAACTATCAGATGGACCTCATTTCAAGGCAAGGATGTACTTGGAGTTTAGTACTGTGGTATATTAACTTGTACAACACTTCATGCAAGCCCTAGGTTAAACTGGGTAGGTCACAGACCACAAGTGTGGCGTCATATTTTGGTAGAGCCTTGAACCTTTCGATACGCAGCCGGAAAGGGTTAATCATTAGGCCACGGGTTCAGTGTTATGTATATGGCCTTGGCACAGTTTTTGTCATATCATTCGTAATTTATTAGATAATAGATCTGATTGTTTGTAAACTTTCTTCAAACAAGCATGATTTTGATTTAAAGGTTAAAATCACAGACTTAATTTGTTTTCGGGTACATTGTGCTACTGTATGAAGAGTTATAAACAAAAATGACGTATCTTGTCACAACGAATAATAAAATCTTATTGGATATTTCAGCCAACTAGTTTCAGTTACCACCATCATGGCTAAATAAATCATTTTATCATCTAATGACAGGAGAAAAGTATTAGCAAAACGAATTGTTTGTTACTGTGTATTTCACTTTCTTATTTGCTGAACGTGTAATTAATTTGAAAATTATTGTCAGACTCTTATTTAAATACATATGTTAATCAACTAGTGTTGTTTTAACTAACTTTATACTGCTTGATCCGTTTTGATCCTAAAATCAATATTTAAATATATTTTGCGTAAAAACACAATAGAAAGAGGATAGAATTATATTAACTTTTAAATTATTTTACTAATGTTGCTAAAATTGCCATTTATCCCTTATATGGTTGTATTCTCATGCTCGGAGGTTAACTAAATTAGTCAACATTTCGATTGTTCTATTTTAGGAAACATTTAAAAAGAAGAGTATGAATTTCTATCTCGTATGCTATTTTATAGTTGGCTGGGCATGGCCCAATTATTAGCATGCTGAACTGCAAATCCGAGAGTCCATGGTTCTCGTCCTGTTGCTGCCAAATCGTGCTTCGCACTTTTGGGCCTTGGGTTCGTTATAACAAAAGTACCTACCGTCAACTCTCGGTCTAGTCTAATAGAATAGTGAGCTTTGACCGTTATGACTGGCTGTCTTCATTCTAGTCTAGCAGTTCAAAATTATGGACGACTAGTACAGAAAACTGACTATACACATACATACTGTAGGGATATCGCTTTATTATATAATAGACTATTCTTATTTAGCTCAGTCGTATATTCAAGGATGCCTGTCATAGCCTGTTGGTAAGGGTGCTCGACTCGCAAGCTGCTGGTCGCGAGTTCTAAGTCCGTCGCCGAACATGCTCACCTCTTCAGCCGTGGATGCGTTATAATCTGACGAACAATCCTACTATTCGTCGTAAAAGAGTAGTCCAGTAGTTAGCAGTGGGTGATGTTGACTATCTGCCTTCATTCTTGTTTATCATTCAGTTCTAAGTAGTGCCTCTTGTGACGTAATGAACAACATGAAATTGCACAATTTTAAACTCCAAATTATAGTTAGAACAATTTGGGACGATCAGCTGAAAACAATTTCTAAATTTTCTTCAGGCACAGAATACAAGTATTGATTACTGTTGTTAGAATATTTTACATTTTCAACATTAAAATTACCAGATGTTCTCTTTTTTTTTCTTCTAAGTAATAATGAACATCTGTTTTTATTATAGTTTCTTTTTATAATATGAACATTTAGTTACTAGTCACTGATAAACTTGCCCGTGTTAGTCTGGTTTACTTTCAGAAAAGTGGTCGACATTGAGCATTTTTGGGGTAATTTTTGACAAACAGTTGATTTTGGTCAATTTGAAGGTGCTAAATTTTAAAGAAAATTGCCCATCTGGCAAAGGCTCCTTCACCCTCAAAATGGAAAAACAAAATGGCCGCCCATAAACCCCTAAAACTCGGTGACCATTACCTTGTACACTCAAAAAGTGAAGGGAAATTTGTGTCTCGAGCATTTAGTCACAATGTTTTCTGCATTTGTTACAGACCTAAGAGAGAATCCTTGATAGCCGCCTGCCGCGGCATTTGAAATTCTTTTAGGCGGGATTAGAGTAAATTAATCTATGAAACCTTTGTTTCCCTATTTTATTAGCTATATTTTTGTACATCACTAATACCAAGCGTGGGGCGCGCTTATACCCGATTCGATTTTATTACTCACCAGACTCTCTACCAACCTACTCTCAAATTTTAGGCAGTTTTAGAATAAATTAATCTATTATACCTTGGGCGTGGTCAAATATATCAAACGAAAGGGTTTGACCTCCTTAGTCCAAAACTGTAATTAAATCTCAAATCGGTCAAGAGATCGTGGAACGTTTTACGAAAAGTTGAAAAAAAAAAGATTGAGCTATTCTATAAGCTTCGATGTCGCGTCTACAAAAAAAGTATTAATGTTACTATGAAAACAAAACAATTGATTTTTTTACTGAGCTGAAACAGTTGACTTGAGTATTGGCATAAGTATGCGAAAAAAGCTTACCTTACCTGAAAAGAATTTTGAAAATGTATATTACTGTTTCAGATATTGTAGTTAAACAGACTTCAGCAGTTGGGCTACATCAGTAAACAAACAGAAGGTATTAATATGTATTTTTTTCCCTCCAGTTTCCAAAAGCTTTTTCTGCAATTAATGTCTCTCTATGATGGTGCTATGCTGCAATGGAGCTTATAACATCTTGGAAACGATCTTACAACGGTGGTGAAATTGACAATAGTTTGTGTCATTTATCAAGAAGTCAAGAATGATACACTATTCAGTAGTTCTGAACAAGCCCTAGAAAAGCTGAAAGGATGTGCCATGAAGCGCTCCAAGTATAAAGACAACAATCAAAATGGTGAGGTTGAAATTGACTTGAATGCACTTGTAGGCCTACAGAGGATTCTGTATGTTGGCATAAAAACTGCTATTCCTGGTTCACCCACAAAGGAAAAGATCATCACGCATAGCAGCATTTCAATCTTGTCAACAATCGGAATCAAGTGCAAGTCATGAGTCACCGAGAACTTTGCGAAGTTCTTTGAATCCTCTTGACTGGTGTATATTTGTTAGAACACTATGTATGTGTATGTGGTTGCAAACTTTTCAGTGAGGAAAAATCATGTCTGATGCAAAATATCACCATAAACTTTGTATAACTCTCGCTCATTGTTTGACCTTATAGCTGCAGAAGCAAAGTATCACCTAACACGTTTGAGTTTCAACCGGTTAGTTTCAAAGGCTCAAAACAAGGCTTCAAAAAGTGACTTGTTGTGTGAAGAACTTGAAGGCTTTGCTAAGGAAGGAGCTGTGCGTGACACTATGATGTCTGGGACAGTTATATATATCTCTTCAATGAAACACAGCATCAGGTTTCAGCAGCATTTGCAAGCGGGCACTCGTGGATAGACTTAAAATGCTGTATGAGTTTCATACACTCGAAAGAACAACAGAAGCAATGCATTGCACTCTAATTATTCCAAAAGCGTTTTCACATATCCCTGAAGCTACCCTTTTGGAAAAGAGTTCAGATGAAAATCATCTCACCATATCTTAACAGAATGATGACATCTTTCTTGATATAGTTTATGTTGCCCTTAAGCTAAGGGCTGACATATTGTACCATCCAAAAGCAAAGGGTATCAATATTTCTGACCTAGGAATATACGAGTGTATTTCAGACAGTTTACTGACCTTTCTAAGTGTTATATGGTGTCCAGGATACAATCAGTGATTGCTTAGAAATGGGAAATGCGGGTGGCTATGACAAGCCAATTGATCAAACGTAAAAAATCCTTTAACATTTGTTAAATGTTGCCCATTTATTAAAATATATATAACTAAATCCCAGGGGTAATATACCGGCCATTTTATTTTTCAATTTTGAGGGTAAAGGAGCCATTTGCCAGGCGGGCAAACAAAGTTTTTGAACTCAGCACCCTCAAATTGACCACAATCAATTGTTTGCCATAAATTACATCTAAATGCTTGATCCATCTTTTCTACCAGCTTTCTTGGAAAAGTGAACCAGACAGTGTTTGACGTTATATAATTTACCCAACAAAGAATTACGTATTACCCTTTCACCACTGGCTGTTACGGTAATTGAAATGACAAACATTTCTTTCTTAGTAAAGTGTCACCTAGTGGAGAAGGGTTGCTAATAGTTTTTATTATATACAGGCTGCAGATCAGAAGGTACAAGGTACAATATGCTGCTGAATATACACTACACTTTAAACTGTGAAAGCATTATAACTGACAGTCAATCCTGTTTGGTTATTAGTAGCATATATATAGCAAATGCTGCTATATCGTGTCATTTTCTTTCATTTTAAACATTAGTTCTAAGTTAGAGATACCTGTCTGAACATTAAGGGCCTGGCATGACCAGGTGGTTAGGGCGCTCGACCCGCAATCTGCGGGTCGCGGGATCGAATCCTCGTCCCATCAAATATGCTCTCCACTAATAGTTGGTAAAATAGTAGCCCAAGAGTTGGTGATGACTAGCTGCCTTCCCTCTAATCTTTCACTACGAAATTGGAGACTGCTAGCGCAGATAGCCCTCGTGTAGCTTTGCGCGAACTTCCAAACTAACAAACAAATTTAAGATTAAGTTTCTTTGATGCATAATGTTATGTTCATGTTAGGAATACCAATACCGACTTTTATTATTATTATGCAATATGTAACCACAGGCAAGTTATACTCCAGGTAATTATACTTCTATTATATTCTGAGTAACCGTGAAAAGCGTTATTTATTTGTTAATTTATTCTCTTTACCAAAACATGAATTTCAGTGAAGAAAATGTGATCTAGAATCCTAATATATTCTTTATTCGCTACTCCAGCTGCAACAATGACCAACTGTATGTTATATGAAACATACTAGGTATTTCTTTCCACTGTATAGTGAAACATTTAATGTTCACCTACAAACTTCCAAATTTTGCATATGTGCAAGTATAGGCTTAACAATAGGTAACATTTCTTAATCCGTTGGCCTAATTTCACATTGACGTTGGTTGTTCCCACTTTAGTTCTGCCAGATGCTCCCGCAGTAGACGTTGTTGTGGAGCATGGAACAACATTGTTTTTACATTCTATGCAGCCCCTATAGCAGTTCGACTGTGTAAAGGTTTGGAGATTGCCTTTCCTATTTTTCTTATGGGATGGCGAAAAGTGACATTGATAGCGCATATGTTTTGGGATAGATGACCCTATTGTGTTTTCTTTGTAGTGGTTATGTTTCTCAATCTCAGTCAGAGTTCCTCTAGAATTTCAGCTCATACGGAGCTCCCATCAGCCCTTAAAGCACAGTACTGTCTGTAACAGTGCACACGTCCTGTTGAATTGTGTTTCTCACTGCTAGTTTTTATCCATTTTCTTCCTTCAGTTAGATAGGAATTTCGTATTGATTTTATAAAACTTTATATAATATTTGATGTCCAGAATTAGGGCTACAAACCTAAAACTAGAATAAATTTCTAATGGATAATAACAAGATAAACTAAGCAGATTTTAACCATGACGTATATAAAAGCGTTTACAAAAACTGTCTCTTTAGAAAATTAATGTATTTGTCGAGGGAACCCGAGTGTTCTTCAAAACTTCTGGGAAAATTCCAACTTCTTTCGAGCAACGGAAAATAAATCTTGTACCATAACGTTCCACTTCTGCAATGCATTCTCCTTTTTCCAACTGAGGAAATTTCATTGAAGAAGTGAAACATCTTGATGTTCAATTTCTTTACAGCTGCCCGAGAGAAAAAGTTTTTTCAGAAGTCCAGAAAAATTAAATGTTTTAGACTTCCATTTAAAATTAAAATCCATGTCGTCTAGTTAACTTAAAAGATAAATACTAATAGTGTTTACAAATGTTTTACTTCAAAAAAGAAACCGTTATTATACTCAAGGTATCAAAAATGTATTTCTGGGTTTTCTCAAAATCGGCTTACTTTTACAAAAATGGTCGCTAATAACTGTGATTTCAATACATGCTTCCTTTCTACCAAGTTCTATATGTACCGTAACATTTTGTCTCTATATAATAGTTACCGGTGAGATATTTGTAATTATATGGCTCACTAATGACTGTTTACAACCGTTGATTAAGGTATGGACAGTAGCCCTCATATACTTGATCTTTACCCAAAATTGTATGTGTATGAAGGAAACTACTGGTGAGGTAATCATGCTGACAACGACCTTTTACAGTTTGCTAATTGTGTGGATTATTGTCCGTCACTACACTGACTTGTCAGAAGCACTTCTTTAAGTTCGCATTGTAATCACGACCAGTCTGAGACTGTTAAAGTACTATTTAATATGGAGAGCTATTGAAATATTAGCGACCGAACAATTACAGAACTCGCATTACTGAATTGTAAATGACCACAGAAATGTTGTTTTCTGTTTATGGAAACCATTCCTAAATGATGATGATATCGTTCAGAGATGAATTCGTTTGAATGTTTTGATATTGTAAAGAACTGAACTCTTGCTTGGAAAAAGTTCCTTTTAGAACAAAGTGACAGAAATTAGAGAAAAAAATAGCCGACGTTAATGTGAAATAACTACTACAATACTACTATGAATAAAAAAAAAAACATTGGTGTTGCTACATCAAGAAACAGTAAGAAAAAAAACTTAGGAAACCTAGAAAGCACAATAAATTAAAAATGCAATTGAGTGACAAGAATAAGTACGATCTTGAGCTGTCCCATATTAATGAAGGCACTTAAAAGCTATTACAAGTAGAAATCCTTAAATCAATTGGAAGTGGGCTGAGCGTTGCCTAGTACTTAATGTGCCAAATTATAGATCCGAAGGACCATGATTAACGTCCCATTGCCACACACATATACAGAAAATCATATTCCCCACTTTGAACCGTGGATCTGTTATGAGAGGGAAAGAGAAATGACTCAAATCCTACCATTCAGCTAGACAAGAGTTGGCGGTGTGTGGTGTTGACTAGCTGCCTTTCCTTTCGTTTGTAACTACAGAATTAGGAACGGTTAGAACAGCCAGCTCTCTTGAGGTTAACATCCGATTGTTCTCTAGTCAAATTTGAGATTACTGTATTGATAATTAGTCGATAAAAAATTGTTTCATTTGAAATACAAGATAGTATTTTACTTATCTTTTGTATGTTCCCCTCCAAATGTTTTTACTTTTGGGTCTTGGGAGTATTTAGATGGACCCATCTTATCTGAGAACACTACAACACCAACAACTCGGTAATCTCCATTAAAATAAAAATATATTTTAATATTTGCATATCGTATTTTTGGGCATACTTTAATATAATTAAAAATAGGTTACTTTGCTAATGATATTAAAATATGCTTCGTAATCTGGATTTTTTTCCAACTGAAACGTGTTTCTCAAGACTTGGTAATTCGTAACATATGTAACTTAGTGTATCACTCCTTCATGTTTCCACGGTTCTTCTTTTCTCCAAAAACACTTAAAAGACACAAACACTGGACTCTAATCCCTCACATTAACATCTAATTTTACAAAACTCTCGATAAGATGCTTCCTGACCAATCTAAAAAATGCTGGCATTGTTATGAAGTGCCCAAGGATGGCAAGATGAAAAATTGTTAACCATAGCATGGAAGTTTGAGTGTCGCCGTTGAAATAAATGCCAATTTTATCTTTCCAGAACAAGGAAATACTAATATGTCCTTATTTAGTGTATTTATATATATTCTTCTAAACTTTTGTACAGTTCTGCATCTGTTTGGTTGGCGTAATTCTTAACTGCATTTATATTATAAAAGGCCGTAAACATGTGCTAATCATATAGCTTAGACAAAGGTCACATACCATAACAATTGTTGAGTAAGGCTTATACTTGCTTAACCCTGTTTCTGTGTCGTAGTCTCCTGGAGTGAGGGTTTGCAGGTACTTTAAGGAGTGGTGTAGAGAGTTGTATATGCTGGTGTAATATGGGAAGGTTATTGTCTTTGAATATATATAACATTAAAGGACAAAGAACCTTTTGGTCCATCTAGGCCGACCTATCCACTAAATTAAACACTAAAAAAGAAGCCAGCCCTTATCATTCAAATATTTATCAATCTTTCCTTTAAACTACTTTAAATTAATTACATCAACGAAATCTCAAGGCGACCCGTTCCAAAGGCCAACCACCCTGTTGTCATAGCTAAAAATGGCTCCTTCCCTGCCACAGTTTATATTTGTGTTCCCTTGTCTTACCATTTTCACCATTAAATACGAAAAAAAAATGCAATAGAACAAACAATTCATTTAACAATCTTAAACACCACAATCAGATCCCTTTCAACCCTTCTTTTTCAAGAAGAAGCAAATTCATAGATCTTAAACCTTTCCTCGTGTGGCAACCTTTCCATCCCTCCTCTGAACCCTTTCCAGCAGTTCTGGGAGATATTGTTGATTAAGGTAATCTAGTATTGTAAGATACAGCACTGTCACCCTAACCTAAGAGTGCGATATATTATTATTCATATTCCTATGTTTAATATGGCATATATGATTTCTCCAACTCCAGCAGTCTGTAAACAACAAGACACGGAAGTCAATCAGCTTTCTAAAGCCGTCCAGTATTTCACAGCGTGATTATTGAGAATAAAAATATTGTTGATTTATTCATTTTCCTTTGCAGCCTTATTAATCTTGGTATCCCGTTCGAAATTATTCCCTGAATCTGCTGGGCATTGCAGACACTTGAAACGTTCTGTTTTATGTCAATGTACGTGTTTGCTACGGAAGTTCATAATTCATTCATGTGGATTGCATTTATCCCATTAATCATGTTGCCTCATATTAATCAGATTTTAGTGCTAAGGTTCAAGTGCTGTTTTTATAACCTGAATGTTTTCCGCATATTAGATTTCTGCTTGAAGAAAAATATATCGTAAAATTTCAGTTGTTTATAGATCATCAGTAAGCTGTTTTGTGGTAGATTGTATTCTGATCTATCATGGAGACTATTTTTTTGAATTATCAATACATACACGTATGTATATATATATATATATATATATATATATATACTATTAGTTTTATTTTTACGTAGTTAGTACGTCGTGTTGGTTGAGTACGTGGTTCGTTAACTAATTAA
>NW_013665657.1:1177469-1206003 GCF_000517525.1 Limulus polyphemus | reverse complement strand
TAGTATATATATATATATATATATATATATATATACATGATTTTTTTTTCATGGTATGCTGGTGTGCGATGGCGTTTCATAAATATCATCCACTGCCTTTACCACCTGCTGTTTCTACTGATCTGTGTAAACAGCGAGATGGGAGGGGGAGTTAATGGAAGATGATCATGCAAAAGTTTAGAACCTTGTGAAGATTTTAACAGGCCATGGGTTACAGTTCAGAAGTATATGGGATCTTAGTTAAAGTGGCTAAACTTAACCTAAATGACTAGAACTGCTCTAGGCCAGATATAACGACGTAGCAGCGTTTTAAGAACTAATGCAGTGATTTGGAAAGTGTATAGATTTTTATCCATTTCGCTTCAAACAAGCACAGAGACCATCACAGCACACTGTTGGGTGCCACTTTGTAAAATGTTAGCCTTGGGATCATAAAAAATATTACTTTTTTTAAATCTAATCGATAAATACAATGAACTGGAAAACCAAAAGGATGTACTTGTAAGGAAAAAAAAATAAAACTGAAGCTTAGCATGGCCTATTTATTTTACACTTAATCGTTATAGAGAATTAAATGCACGTTATTCAGCAAAAAAAAAGATAAAAAAAAAGTGGTTAAAAATAATGTAGGTGCCATTCAGCTCAGTTCAGTTATACCAACACTTAACAACAGGAATTAATGTTTAAATTCCCCAGAAAGGGGGGGGGGAGTAATTTGCTCAAATGTTAAATGTGAAGCATTTCCCAGCACCGCATACTTTTGTAATTGGATAAATTAAGCTTCGAAATTTTTCTATGTCAAAGGTATACAAGATTTAGGAACTGAAGAGTGGCTTAAATTAAAGTCAAATATGTTTTAATGTAAGTTTGGGCTCCAAATCGTAAAATTAATATACGGCGTCCATGACAGAAAGCAGAGAAGTTGAGATATTCAAGAGCGAGGTGTAATTCTTTCTTCAAAAGTTTCTCTTCTCAAGCATGCGCAAAATTATATTTTCGTATAAATAACGATATTTTACCTTGCTGTTTTTCATAAATGTTTTACAGAGAACTTGTGAATTAACAAACATGGACGTCACAAAGTTTCCAAGGGTTTAAAGATGTTTAGTTCATGAAGGCATTTCAGCGTCCCACCACCAATGCCGCATAGGAATCTTTTACTTTATTGACGTATACATATATATCAATTTGAAGAGGTTTTGTGAACCCGATGCAGCTATTCGATAGTGTTTTGTAATCATCCAAGTGCCAGGCACTGAATACTTCAGTCAATAGTCGGGAGTGAAAACAGTATGTAGGGAGTGGTGGTGATATACATGTTAGTTTGTTTAAAGTGGTTTTTAAGATGGCACGCCGTAGAACTTCAAAACCTTTGAGGGCCATGTGGTTTGTAGAAAATACATAAAGGATTTTTGTCTATAGAATAACCCACGCCTAGTTCGTTCTTTACCGCAGAAAAAACTGTACGGTTTCAAGAAATATAGAGAGGCATAATGTTTTTTTTTCTTTTTTTTTTTTTTTTACTGTAACGAATAATGAGTTTGTTCGTGTCTATTAAATATATTGGTTTTAGTCGCCCGAATAAACTTGTCTCGTTATTCAGTCTTTAATAGGAAATTATTAACAAAGATACTGTTGTAACGTTGTTCTTTCGTTGGCGGGTTGTTTTACATTATGTGGTGAAAATAACTCAAAGACCAGTCCATGTAACAATATCAAATTAGTTTTGCTTTCTCATTAACGTTTCTTTACAGGTTTGTACACTTTGTAACTCGTTTTAGGCCTGCGTTTAAAGTTATGCTATCTAACATAAAGATGAACTTCTACAAAGTAACTCAATATTCGCGATAGTTAACACAGATTCAAAAATGTGAATACACTGAGTGATTCACTATATCGAATAGAAAAATATTTTCTTGATGTTTCACTACAAGCTTATTTAATAGATATACTGGCTCACCCGTATTTATAAATTAATTTTGTTCTAGGTATTTCGCATCTCGTAAAGCCTCTAGTTTATTGATATTCCTGAATATTCCATGACTGTCTTCATATTAACGTGATGCGTCCTCTAGCTAATATCTAGATTACAACACTAAAAAAAATATAGCTTGTAAAAATAAACACTAAAAAATATAGCTTGTAGCAATACGTAAACTGAAAGTCGGAGCTCAAGCTCGTATACCAACAAGCTGCACGCGTGGTAACTAAAAGACATCCTCCCCCATCTTTCTTTCTTAGAATTGCAGTTACTCCTGTGTACAAAACAGAAAAATAAACTCGAGTAAAACACGATTTGAATAACATTTTTAATTTATCAGTATTATTTTAGAAATCTAATAAGTTCCGAGTGAAACCAAAGGCAAAACAATTACAAGTGTTGAATTCAGGGAGTGTAAAAGGGTAATTCCCCCTGTGCAAAAAAAAATAAAAACTCGAAGTACAGTATTTTCCATTTTGTCGAATTTTAATTTTAGTTCATTTCTCCCCACCCCCTCAGTTTCACATTTCCTCCCCCACCCAGTTAGAAAGGTCTGGATTCAACACTGGATAACACTACCTCTGGCATATATAATGGCAACGAGGCTTTTCGCGCAATACCAGGGCTCATCAAGCCAATTGAGAATAAGACATAGTGGTAGTCTAGGCGCTATTAATCACCAGTTTTCATGAAGAACGACTGTTATGGTGTGACATAGATTAGCGAAATGAGTTGAAATTATTATCAATTATATTTAAATCATTTACAAATCAGAATTTTATTGTAATTATTAATAACACAACGCTATTAATTATTAGTTTTTAACACCAAATATTTATTCTTTTATTAGTATTTTATTTGAATAAACTATACTATCATTCAAAAGAATGATAGTTTTAAAAACGCACATCTAAAACACACTATCACTATTCCAGATTGAAACACTTTAGAATAAAGAGAATAGCAAAGTGTACTTCAACACAGATTCAGTTTTTAGTTTTTACAAAGAGTCCCTGTTGCCAAGGTTTTATTGTTATTTCATGTATGTAACGTAATACTTTTAGTAAGTTTAGTGATTTCGTCTGTAAAGCTCCATGTTGGCGTCTGGAGTTTTTGAAAGAATGTACTTAATACCGTATTCCTGTCGAGTAATACGCTACAGATAAAATATCAAACTGCCTTGTGATTGTTCCAGACAGCAGGAACAAAAACAAAATGTATTCGATAATCAAGGGCGTCACTGAGTGGGGGTGGGGGGTTAAAGAAGCGGCTACCCCGTCCAATTTCGGAAGGGGTCATGGAATGGCACGTTCTTTAAAACATTTCTAACCAAACCGGATTAACACATACGTAAATTACGCCATGGCTTAGGGGCCCCACTTGAGATAAATCTTCTTTGCACCCTCCCCTAATACTTTTGTGAAATGACGCTCCTGAATAATATAACAACAATAAGTTATTACAATTAAAAACAAGTGGGAAAATATTTTTAAAAAATTGAAAGTGTAGGAATGGTTGCACCAAAAAATAAGGAAACAAGGTAGGTATGGGCGTACTAAAACTTTCTGTACAACCTAACAAGGGGACGTGTCCAACATCCGATCCCTGCCTACTGCGTTTATTCTTTTTATCCTGTATACAATAAACCAGGTGAACTAAACTTATCAAACTTAGTTATGCTTATCATACAATGATTAGAAGTTTCGGAGAATCGATTTATTGTAGGTAGTAAATGTATTGTAAAGTATGTTTATACGACACCAGGAGAATCAGATATTCGTATGGACTTGTAACTTGTATGTTTTTTCTTTATAGCTTGTCCCTCCTTTTACAATTGCATGAGAAGACAACAGGATTTCATATATTAGCTATATAGGTGAATTAAAATACAAAGATAAAAATCCTAAGGGGTTTCTATGTATTGACCACATAGATTCGTTACTGTCTGTTGCAAAAATAGGAGTATAATGGCATGGATTAGATGTGAGGTTGTTCAGAGGAAATTTTATAACACTATGCCCATTCCTATCCTGTCTCTTCACTTTTTGATGCACCCGTTCCTTCACTTTCAATTTGTTAAATATTTTTTTCCACTTGTTCATGCACTTTTTTCATTCAAAGTGACATGATCTTATGCATTATTCATTCATGTTGATATCCTGTATGTATATCATCAGTATTGGTGTGCACGATAATATTATGGTATGTGCATACAATGGTGTGTGGTGTGTATTCTCTTCACTTGTGTGCTATGCGTGTGATGGCGCACACTTTATAGTGTGCAATGTCATTTGGTGATGCAGTGTGAGTTTTGGTTGTGTGCATATACTAAGTGTTGATAAATTAGTTAATTAATTTAATTAACTACTTCTCGCTAACACTAGCACGTAGTTCCTGTGCTATTGTTCTATTTGGTGCATTTATAAGTATGGTAACGTCTGTTTACTACACAGCTAGAAGCGTTCAACAATAATCAGTGAATCTGTGAGGTTGAGAAATTTGTGGTTTGTGAATTTTTTTAGTATCTACTCTGCTGACTTTCTCAAGTGGTTCTACGACTTGTAATTTTGTATGTGGATTGTTTATCACCTAAGAGTGTTCTCAAATACGTTTGAAGATTTATTATTTGATTGTTAAAGGTGTATAAGAGTATAGTGTTTGTATTATGTATCCACCCCATTCCTGCTAACAGTACTACCGTACTTGTGATACAATGTGGAAACGTTCCTGTGAGCGACCCAGAATGAAATACATCTATTGTTGCATAATAACTTCTACATCGTAACTATGGAACGCACAAAACCAAAGTGACATCTAACGGAATTATAAAACTAATTAAGCAATTAATTTATGTGCAAAATAAACTGAATAAAAAAGAGGTTAGAATATTATTATTGTCATAATTATAAAATTCATATTTGAAATGGAGAAAGATAGTATTTTACGTAATGATTTACGCAAATAGGTATATCGAAGAGAGACCCAAAACGGTAGATAACTTTCTAACAAGTCCTGGCCAGGTGGTTAGGGCGCTCGAATCCCCATCACACCAAACATGCTCACCCTTTCAGCTGTGGGTGCGTTATAATGTGACGGTCAATCCCACTGTTCGTTGGTAAAAAATTAGTCCAAGAGTTGGCGGTAGGTGGTGATGACTAGCTGCCTTCCCTCTAGTCTCACGCTGCTAAATTAGGGACGGCTAGCGTAGATAGCCCTCGTGTAGCTTTGCGCGAAATTCATAACAAACAGACAAGTCGTGGAATAATCAAGATACTAACATCTAGAGCTAAGAAAATTTTCTACACTGAATATCTTTAAGCTGAACTTAAACAGCTAGGATCAGCTTTCCTTCGAAATAGATAACCGAAATAGTAGGTCCAACAAATATAAATTTCACGACCTATTAAACATAGCAGTATACAAATAGTGTAAAGCAAGATGTTTTTTTTCATATATTAGGACTAGGAGAAAATGTGATATGAATAATTTTGACATTTCGCATTCGAGTCATTTTGGAAGGTGGTTCAACTTTACGCAGCAACTGAACAAAGGTTATTTTTTTAATAATACGGCAGAACAAAGGTATGTTGTCTATAGCTTAACCTGTAGATACAGCAAACAGTTATCGAAGAGACGCAACGGCCACTTCTTATTGGACTGTAATGACACAAACCGGACAAACGAACAGTGTTGTTAGTAATTCAGTCTTGGCCTTACCCACCCGAGGAAATTAGTACAAAACATTTTGGAATGAAACCACATCTTATTAATATAGCTGGAGTTATATTTTGTGTAATTTTGTGATGTAAGCCCTCCGATTAATACAACTGGCGTTATCTCCTCTGACATGTAAATCAACCAACAAGATTTATACGTTTTGGTATTGTATCTGTCATGTTATGATACATTCAGTCTAATTAATGCACTGGTATCTTATTTTCCGTGCTATAACACAGCCAACTGGATTAGTAAATTGTTGTTTTGACGCAACAAGTCTGATTAATGTACGTGATAAATTTCGTCAAGTTATGCCACAGTTAGTCTAAATAATATACTCGTATGTCTTAATTGTCTTGTTGCGACAGAGCCAGTCTATTTAATCCACTGATATCTTATCTGTCATTTCATAACACAGCCAGCTACAGTAATAAACCTGGCATCTTATCTCTCGTGTTGTGACCCAATCTGATTAATACATATATAATGACGTCTTGCGATGCATTCTACTTCATTATTAATATTATTTGCAAGAAAAAAAGGGAACTAAATAAAACGAGAGAGATCGATTTTGTTTCAATGATCGACATAACTTTACCATAAGTACTTAACTATTTTGTGTTTTCTCTCTATGAATGTGCAACATACATCGGCCTTCCTAACGTGCTACTTTTAGGTTATAAACTGTATCGTCCTATAATTTTAGATTACTTTTGTTTTCAGTTTCTATGTCTGGTTCGAATCGACAAATCTCTTATTGATCTCTCGTAAACATGATCGTCGCATCTGTAGTTGTTTTCAGGCTAGACTGTCTCGGTTTTCTCTTGGTCTTCTGGTTCGTGGCGACTATGAAGTTAACGTTGTAAAGTTACTGGCCCAACAGTCGCGATGGAAGATTGTCTACTTGTGATAGACTTATCATTAGAGAATGTGCCATTTTTCCATGATGTCTTTATGGAAAAAAGGGCAGCCTCCGAAGTTGCTTTCTATTTTATATCTGTGTCGTTCTTGTAGCCCTTTTCCATAAACTTAAGGTATTCTCTTCATCCATACAGCTAGTCTATCACCTTCATTTTGATTTTCACATTTTTAGTTTTTGGTCGATTAATTTCATGTATATGTCAAATATTTTTGACTGTATCTTTTATATCTTTGCACATGAACTATATATTTTTTTTGGTACATTATAGCCATCACTGCAAAGCCCACTAACAAACATCCTCTAATTTCTTGCTTTCCTGAACAAAATCCCAGTACCCCATCACTGCAAAGCCCACTAACAAACATCCTCTAATTTCTTGCTTTCCTGAACAAAATCCCAGTACCCCATCACTGCAAAGCCCACTAACAAACATCCTCTAATTTCTTGCTTTCCTGAACAAAATCCCCGTACCCCATCACTGCAAAGCCCACTAACAAACATCCTCTAATTTATTGCTTTCCTGAATAAAATCCCAGTACCCCATCACTGCAAAGCCCACTAACAAACATCCTCTAATCCCTTGTACATATATCCTAAGGTAGTATACCACATTACTTGTCGGTAGTTGACCTAAGGTATCTGCTGTCATGACCTGTGACTTGAAATTATGATCCTCGGTGGCTCAGCCAAAAGCTCGAGGTCTTAGTATGGTAAAATTCGGGGTTCGATATCCGCAATGAGCACATCGCATTTAGGCCATTGCATAGCTTTGACTTTAAATAGAATGAAATAACTTTATAATTTACTATTATACGCTCTTAAATGTATATTTGTGTTGCTTATCATTGTATTATTACTAATATTTATAACACTGTAACGTTACTAATAATGCGATACGTATTGTATTGATACTCATAACAATTTTCTTAGCGCTAAAGACATAACACTGTTACTGTAACACTTCATTGTCAATAAAAGTACACAGTTTTATACAGTACGCCCCTGTTTTAATAATCAGAGGTAAACAAAAATATTTATTACGGTCCAACCTAAAAAAAGAAACGAATAAGATATTCGTCAAGGAGTACTGTAACCATCATAGTTAGTTATTAATACAAAAAGTAAGTGTGTAATTAATATTGTTTGTTTCTTTGTGTTTTATACAATATAAGTATTACCGTACCTAGGGCCAGGCTTAGGTATCATGGGCCCTAGGAATTGTAACCAGAAATGATCCCCCTCCCTATCCATATTCCAAAGTGGGGTTAGTTATCATAGCATAGCCTTTTAATACCCTTTTATGTCCCTGTACAAGTTACTTTAATTTGAAAATAAATATTCCAACTTTAGCTAACGCGATCATGAGGTAAGTAAATTGGATTTCAATCTCTGAAATAGCGATTAAAAATATATTTGTATATTTTAATATTGGTTGTATTCAGTCTTGGCAGCCTTGAACCCTGGACAGATTTCCCGATTGGCCTCCCTTAAATCTGGCCCTGATTCTAGCCTAATTAGGGTGTAAACGCGTACATCAAATAGTTGAAAGTACACTTGAATTGGGGTTAAAGTTCTTAAGGATAATTTTTTGTAACCTTAAACTCTAGGTCAAGTGTTTAACCATATAATAAGCATATTTGACAGAAATTAGGTAGAAACCTCAACATTTCTTGTAAGATATAATAATGCTCAAATAAAACGTAACCACTTTCTGATCAATTATGAATTGAGTATTTTAAAATCAATTAAGAATAGAACCAATAAAATAGCTTCATTGATAAGATTCAGAGTTCAGTTGATAAGCTTTGATATTATTTTGTTCTAGTTTACGAAAATTCATATAAGGCAAGTCATCAAAAATATTTTTAATACCACAAACTCTGTTTAAAACCCTTTAGATTACACCTTTATCGTTACATAGTTTGACATAAGGCATCTGCTGTCATAACTTGTAGTTGAAAATTATGATCCTCGGTGGCTCAGAGTTGTGCAAATAATAGTTGTCCCACACTTAAATCAATTCCTTGTGACTTGTAGCACAAAAACTCGTTCGTCTTCTATCTGTCTGTGAAACCTTTTCTATGTACACATGTACTTGTACATTAACATGAGACAATTTCTGTGGGGGAAACTAACTTTTGAACCACGCTCTGCCTTAGTTTGTTTAAATGATATTGTTAAAGGACATATATATATATATACTATAACAGCGACATACACTATGGGTTATTTATAAATGAAATTCTAGGTTGTCAGATAACAAAATGTTTTAATATCGGACTCTTCTGTGCTATTTTTGGACTCGACAGACACATCAGTATTGTTTCACAAAGGTTGAAGCAGGTTGTTTGTTAGTTTGATATTCTAAGTGTATGCGTTACTTATGATTAATAGGTTGAAGGATGTCCAGATTGATTTCTGTCATGGCAGTTTTTACAGAAGAAAAGGACATACTTCTATAAGTGTATGTATATATTATGGTTAAGAGACTGAAGGATGTCCGGACTCCAGAGAGATCCCAGTCGTGGATGATTTTTTAGATGAAAAGGTCATTATTGTCAGAACTCTTTATGGAAAGGAATGTTGTGTGGGCGATTACAGCCATCATGAATATTATTTATATGTATTTAAGCACTCTCAAGGCCACAAATATACATATTTGTTTTATCATTCGTGGTTGTAGATTTATAGACGCAAATAGCTTAGACATAAAAATATTTTTATCCAATGATGCTGTCCTTCACGAGATGGCGCTTGATGAATATTCCGGTTGATCAATACCAATGACAAGGTTATTTTCACATTATTTCGTTGGCGATATTTTCCCTTTCAATTTAGCAAGTAAATTTTAAAGCGTAATGTAACAATTACTCTCAAGTTTTGAAGAATATAGTAATCTTACAGAAAATGTAAACAAAATTTTAAGAAGATATACAACTCAGGGTCTTAAGTAACGTCCATTTCAAGTTGATATATCAACATTTTGGTTGTGCCATTTACGAAATAAAATTTTCTAGCAAAAACGATATCACGTTGAAAATTTCTCGTACAACACAGTGGTGTAGCCAGCAGTACAAAGTGGAGAATTCCCCCCCCCCCCCAAAAAAGTGGTTCTTTTCTTCTATTCCAATAACTTAAGTGATTTACACGAAAGTCGAATATTTGTTTTTACGAATCGGAGTGACACCAATGAAGGCCTTGGCATTTATACTACTCTCAAATAATAAATTCAGCAAAGTACTTCTAAAACTAAACTATGTGAGTAAGAACGGCTGACTTTAGGGTTAAAAGCGTCATTTGCTAAACTATACATCACACGTATATAAAGTACAATTCATACAAGCTCATCGAGGAAGTATGTTTCTTTAATTTCAGATTCGTGATGGCTAATTAGCGAAAATCTATTAGTCTTACGTCATATCAAATTAGCAACCTTAATGATAACATCGTACGTCATATTTGCCTATTTGTTTTATAGTTCAAAAAAGTCTTTATCGTGGTTAATACCATTCATCAGCCCGAAAAACAGCAAGACCGTGGTATTAATTCGGCTCTCTCTTTGTCATGAAAACTGATGTGTGTGTGTGCGCTCGCGCGCAAGTGTTTAGAGAGAAAAAGGATTTTATTTCCTTTACCCAAATTATCAGATTATAACTAATGAATGTACGCCAATGGTGTTGAGGATGTGGGAAACCACACATGCTTCTCAACTGTAGTTCCTGTTTAGTATTGTACATTTTCTCTACTGTTCCATTATTTCCTCATACAAGATAGGAAAACATGCACGTGTGGTGTTACGAGTCTACTTGTATACAGCTGCTGTAATAACGTCAGTTCTCTGTAAGTGCAGTCATGCAGACGGTCTTTGAGAGGATCTAAAAGGTTAGTCACTGGTTGATAGGTCAGAAATATGTGTGCCTGAACATTTTAATTGTAGTTGCTACAAAACAAGGTGCTTGGTATTATTATGTTGTAGGGGAACTCCTACTTGAATGTAATTATAGGATTTGACGCTAGTGTATGCCCTTCAAAACCGAAATCACTCGCTCTTGCCATTTTAAATGCGTTTCGCGCCACCTATTGTGGAAATATTTAAACAATGGTTATTGATTTATTGACATGATCATCTGCAGGCTGCAATATGCTCGTATTCAGTGCATAGCTAAAACAAACAAACAAGAATCCGTATCTTCATGAACACTCATGCATATGTGTTTTGTATTTTATGTGTGAGAATTATTTTTGGCCTTGTTGCCTGGATAATTCTTTTAAAATACTATCCAAAGTGAAAAATGCGTTTACGCTTTTTTGTTTTACCTTTAAATATTAAAATATACCTGTGTTGTTATTCTAGCCCTTTAAACTTAACTAGGTGGTTCTCAGTTGTATGATTTACTAAATTTCTTAAACTATTTCCTCAAATTCATTAGAGAAACTTTATATATAATTATCAAAGCAGGTTCTGCCTAGTGCCCCTCGCAGTGGGTTATCCACGTAAATATGTTTATAAGTGATTCTTAAGATAGCAAAACCCTAAACCCATGCGATTAATGCATTAACAAATGCGCTACGTTGTTGTACAATTTCATCATTTTATTCCGAATACTATGAGTGGCTTCGCTCAGTATGGCCAGCTCGAGTCTGTGCATGTTTTGGTACGCATCACGTGCCAGGGTTGTCTTTTGAGAGAGCACGTGCGTTAGCTGGAATCGTGGGTCATTCATCTAAAACTCCATTCTACGGTATAATTCTAAGAATGTACGAGTGAAAGCAAGTGTGTTATGATATATCAACCGCACTGCATCTGCATGTCCAGTACTGACGAGGCCTTTCGTCCAATACCAGGACACCTTAGGCTAGCTGGGTTACGGCACACCCAATGGTGGTTTAAGGGCTATTTATATCATCAGTTTTCACGAACACAGACTGTTATGATATGAACTAGGTTAAGTAAGGAAATTTTAATTGTTATAAATTTTGAGTCTTTTATAAGTCGGATATTTATGGTAAGGATTAATAACACATTATTTATTTCAAATTTAATACCTGTTACTTTATTGTTTCTAATTTTATATGAATTACCTTTACTATCATTTTAAGTATGGTTAGCTGGTTGTGTAAATGTATTATGTTTTTTGGGAAATTCAGTTTTTCATTTGTTTAGTAACAATAATTGTTGTCCTAGAGACATCTTACTATTTATTTTAAAGTATTTGATCATTAAGATAATATAATGTTAATGTCAGGAGATAAGTTTAACTTGTCCTCCAAGTACCAGTTTCACATAGAGCAACAATTATATACAGATAGTAATTTTTGGATGTTTTACTCTTCCATCAAGTTAGTTTGCACCATATTTTCATTGGTCTGTATTAATAGTTCTCAAGGTTTTTGACGGACTACAATAAGTTCTATATACAATGTTGCCACTTCCTTTCTGTAATTAAACAAACTTTCCACAGAAGGCAGCCCGCGATCTAAACCGCTGTTATAAATATAGCGAGTGGCCCTTTTGTTTTCTGTCTTATTGTCTAAATATGTTTATTCTATTAAACTAAGTAAAGGTAATTATTTCAATGCTATAAAATGTATAGTGCTACATATTAATCACGAGCCAGCTGTAGTTAATGTATAACGTATATTTTAATTTTATAGATAAAATCGAAGTATGACCCACAACTTGCGTTTCAACTGTTGCAGTGGATAAAAGATCTAACAAACGAAGATATTGATACGGATGGTGACAGCAAGAACTTCCACGCTACACTATGTGATGGAAAAATACTTTGCAAGTGGGTTGCAAACTTATATTTTTAAAGCTGATTGATTTGAAACGTTTTTCTTTTGCACCAGCTGATAGCTCTATTTTTGTATTTGCTTCTTACATTTCAGGTTGGATAATTCACATTGACAACTTAACCTTTCTACAGTGGAGATGCAGTAGCCTGCTTTTATTATTGGCTGTCATGCTTGTAATGACTATCTATTTGTGAATTTATTTTCCTCTCTAGAAAGTGAATTTCAGTGAAGTAAAGATGGCGTAGTGGTCTAATCTGTTCTTTGATTCGCTACTTCCACTGTAGCAGAGAAGTTTTGCTGAATTCACAGCTCATCAATGCTGATTGGAAGAGCGAAGTGCTTAATATAGTGTAGCTATTGTATGCAGGGCAGTGTAAAGTGATTATTACAATCCTACGCATTCATCAGGGTGAAATACCAGTTCCAGTCTTTTTGTATTTCACTAAATGCTATTCAAGTTTACACATTTGAATCTTCTTCGTTTCTATGAATTAAGTATCCCAAATTCTTATTAATCTGATTAAAATATGGGGTATCCTAACCTGCTGCTTCATAAATAGGGTAATTTTCCTGTTTACTTTGTTAAAAACTTGTATTCAGTTTTCCAGTTGTATATTACTAATGTATTTCTCTAATTTTACACTTTCTTCTTTACCGATCCTTGCAGTCAAGGAAAAAAAATTAATCATTTTAAAACACACTGAATATCTATTTCGTTGAATTTTCTATTTTTTATAAAAAAAAAGTATCTGTAAATCTTCTCTATATAAGAAAATATGTGAAATTGTAATAATTGTTCTTAAGCTATTAAATATAACGTAAAAACAAGCAATTTGTAAATGGAAAGTACGTACACTGTTTAGAAGAGCTTGTGAACACTGAACCTTTATTTATTTACAGGTTGATCAATATTCTTCAACCAGGTACTATCCCAGAAAAAAAGATAAATGACAGTAAGTTGGCTTTTAAGAAAATGGAGAACATTAATCATTTTCTCGAGGGTGCACAAAAGTTAGGAGTACCATCTGAAGAGATATTTCAAACAGTCGACTTGTGGGAACAACAAAATCTGACAGCGGTTTGTATCTGCCTTCAATCTCTAGCACGTAAGGTAAGGTATCAAGTTCACTTATGAGAACTGTTTATTTACCAGTTTTCCAGTGTATTTCGACAGCAGTTTAATTGTGTGTGTATGTATTTTAGGCTCACAAGTATGGCCACAAGTCCCTTGGTCCTAAGGAAGCAGAACCTAATATCCGAACATTCAGTGAGGAACAACTGAAAGCTGGTGAAGGTGTTATTGGATTACAGTATGGAACAAATAAAGGTGCTACTGCAAGTGGAATAGTCTTTGGTAACACTCGCCACATGTAGATGTGTTATTTTCCTATTGTTCATATATATCAACCAATTTCTGATACTCAGATTACAACAATTGGCCCCAAACAAAGCCAGTCATACTTCAAAAACGAAAGATCTAAATCTCCATAAGACTAATAACAGTTATAGCTAGGTCTATCAGAATGAACATAGATTGGTAGTATGTTACACAATATTCCGATAGTTTTGTAATGACCTGTTGCCCACCCTTGAGTACAAAACTTTAAGGAGTCAAGAATTCGAAAGTCCTTATTAGAGAATTAAGTAAAGTGTTAAAATCCTGAAAATTGTTCTTTTTAATTCTTATCTAAAAAAATCATTAAAATATTTGAAACCAGCTTTTGTCAAAGTTAAAGCCATGTTGTTGCAATGATCTTTACAGTTTTCTGATCTATCCCTATTTACACTGATTAAAAGCTTAAGTCAACGTATTCACTTTAACTTTGCTGGGTCTTCCAATATAATTACTTGTATAACATTCCTTTTTCTACCATTGAAATGGTGTCTAATCTAAAATTTGTACAATCTCCAACTTTCGTTTTTGTTTTATCAGGTTAACAAAGTAGCCTGTCATGATGTTTATAGTGTTCACTTATTTTTGAAAATGCGTATATATTTGTTTTTCCTTTTTAATTTGAGCGAACATTTTAGTTAATATCAGACTTGTATCAGCATAAGTTTTAATTTTGTTGATAGTAAAAACATTTTGTAGATAAGCTCATTGTCAAAAGTGAAAAACGTATAAATAAAGCAACAAAATCTGCAATACTTAAAATCAAGTCTGAAACTGATTACCCCAGTGACATTAATGTTCTCTTTTTAATTTACATTAATTCATCTTTATTCTGCGCGTGTGTGTATAAGTGACCAATTGTATCATACGAGCATGAAGTTAAAAGTCAGCCAATAAAAATTTTATGAAAAAAAGCTTCTATTATGAGTGTATCACTGGTTAAATACGAAGTGTTCCTTCAATCGGTGGTGGGTGTTACCTAATTACAGTTAACAGTCATTGCCGATCCACTTATTGTAGTGACAAAACTGGTGGGCAGTGAATTAGAATTCCTGCCTAATATTCGCGGATGTAGCAGGACACTCATGAGAACAAGTCAACCAGCGATGTTTTGTTTTTTTCTTTACTTTAAATTACATACTATATAAATGAAACGTTTTCTGTTTGATAGTTAAGTTAATGAGAAAGAACCATCGTAAAATACCGATAGTCATTTAAAATAGAATCACTTTTCCTAAGCTGTGTGAGTGAGTTAAGTAAAAAACCGGGGTATTTACTGGCACAGACACCGTTTTGGAAACCTACCGTTTTCACAAAGGAAGTGAATTGAAAGTACGAGATTTAGTACTTCTATGTACTTAAAATAAACGAAACATTTCCATTGGGAAAGTGGTATGTACTGATTAAAGTTGGGCAAAGATTGGCGAATACTGTTAGATCTCCCCATTATTAGAAAACAAGTAATTTTATGCTTTATTTTAGAGTTACAACGCTAGAAATCGGGTTTCGATACCCGTGGTGGATAGAGCACAGATAGTCCATTGTGTAGCTTTGTGCTCAATTACAAACAAATACATCTTATACTCGTCTTCTGGTTTTGGAACGACATGTCCTACAGGTAGTTTTCAATATTACACTTCCTAATCCTCCAAAGGAACAGTATGAAAGAAAAGTATTCCAGTCGATGATGCTAATCATGTGGGTATCCCAATGTTAAAATTCTCCAGTTATCTCTAACCATCCAGACAGCTGAATGGTTATTTTTCTTTCTACGTTTCTCTGACTTGCTCTATTTAAAAACAACAACAACAACAAATAAACTTCTTTTTGAAATTACAACTTTATCCACACGCTAGTCTTCATGAATTAATACACTCGTCACTTTAATCAAATAGAAGGAGCAACCCATTGATGGTCCGCCAGCCACCCAATCTTCTCACCCACCCCGTCTCCCGGCATGCAATGAATTCACAGGAAGATGAAAAGGTTGAAAGCTTCCTTAATAAATATTGAAGTTCAATGAAGGGATAGAAATGGGCCTGGTGGTTAGGGCGCTCGACTCCCGATCTGAGGGTCGTGAGTTCATATCCCAACCATCGAATATGTTCGTCCTATGTGGTTGCCAACTGGGCCAGCCTCCCGGGTGTAAAAATTATTGGCTTACAAAACTACCCGTCGATCCCAAACTAGTTGGGATAAAGGTCGTAAAGGGGATAAAAACAAAACATGAATGACTTACGATTTTTAATCATAAATTTACGCATGATGAAAAAATTTTAAATAAAAAACTTAGCAATTTTATTTAACGATTTGGAATGGCTTGATGATATGAATTAAAAAACAAATCATTGAAAAAAATGTTGGAAATATAAAATATAAATAATCAGTTATAATAGAGGGTTTGTGAGTGTGCTTTAGGGTCAGACAAACCCAAAAAATAATTATGAAAATAAGTGAAAAAAATATTGAAGTTAGAAAAGTTGGTTAATCTTGTATCTGAATTCACTGAAACATTAGCAATGGTCATAATTAAAGTTATCAGCAGAATTTCTCTCATTGTCCTGAATAATTTTCAGTCAGCAATAAACTGTATCATGTTTTGATTTGGAAATGAAATGTATTTGTTTTTTATGTTTTTTCTGCTTTTCAATGTCTCAAATAAGCATAACAATATTCAATCCAAAATTAAAGTCTGGTGCAGCTGCGCTAGACGATAAACTGTTTATTCACAGTGGTCAAAAGCCTCATTGCTCTTTTTATTTCTTTCGTGTTGCTATTTCATAATTAAAATTGTAGCCTTGAAACGTAGGTAATCACTAACTAATTAATTATTTCAAACTTGATTCTTCGTTGAAGTAATGAATCAAATTTATATGAAACTTAACAAGTAGTACCTGAACACCAATAAATGACAAAGGCCAGCGATGGTTTTATTGTCTTGAAATTTTTACACGCTCTACAGTAATTCCTGTACGCTGAATCCGAAAATTATATCCATTTTTCTCCATCACGTACAGATTTTTAACATAACGCAATACATAAAAGAAAGACCACAACACGTAGTTTTGAGACTAAAAGACGTAGATTTTACACAAATAATCAGGATGGATATTCGTTTGACATCAGTGTTCTTCCCTTTTCTTCAGTTTGTTTGTATTTTTGTTCCTTGTGGTAAACGAAATAATAATTCGATCTAAGTAAGAGTTTTTTTTCTTCTTCCCGATTTGTAAAAAATGTTTACCTGATAGAAAAAATAAATATTATTTTTGAAATCTGCGTAGCTGTATTATGGAAAATCTGTTATTAAAACCAAAACAACTTTTATGAAGTTTAAGTTCGTAGGCCTGTGTTATTTATTGTTACTATACAATAAACGCAAGGAATAAATAACAAATGCAAAATGGTTCCTGTTGAATAATTATCTTAAACGCTGAAACCATGCCAAATCTGTAAGAAGTATTTAAAGAAAATGTGTTTCTTTTATAAAGTCTAGCGCCATCTGGTACATTTAACTGTTAATGAAATATAGCGGATAGTTATGTAACAATTTAACATCCAGTATAGTAATAAATAAGAATATCAATTCTGTTATCCAAAATCAGATATATAATAGAATACTGGCTCACCAATTTAGCACTTTTTCAAATATATACGTAGTTACACAGTTGAATTTGAATAAATATTTTATAAACCTTAACGGACAGCACTATGCATTTATTAAAACACATATGAAAATAAATACAGAAATTTTGCTTCTGTTTTATCAACAGCACGATCCGATGAAGTCGTTCTTTATGTGAATTAAAAGCCATCAACAGTCAGTATTGTGCTTACATAATATGGCGCTAGATGGTAGCACTTTCGAGGCAAAGAATTTCTGCTTTGTGTGGAAGAGCAATGGGCACGTATATATGACCAATGTTCAATCTGGACATTTCGTTTTAGGATCCCATCAATCATTTGAGAGATTTCTTTTTCACTCGTTGTTTAAACATACTTTCTAGATAGACACATTTATATTAGTGAGGTGTTTTTAAGTCACACATTACTTGTTGCTGTTTGATAAAAAAAAAAAGAAATAGAAAATAATATGGTATTTTAAAAATCATTTTATTTTTATGTACTTTCAATTTTGTATTACCATTGGCATATTTCAGGAAAATAACTTTCATAAACCTCTCACAGTGCATTGCATGAATGCCTTTGCTAACAATACTAAATCACTAGCTTTATAGTGTTTCGTTTTACTTTTTTTAAATAATTATACCTCGAAGTTTTGAGAAGTTAACAGATTATTTTTGCATACAAATATACCCCCCAGTGGCACAGCGGTATATCTGCGGACTTACAACGCTAGAATCCGGATTTCGATACCCGTGGTGGGCAGAGCACAGATAGCCCATTGTGCAGATTTGTGCTTAACTACAAACCAACAAGCATACAAATATCAATATTTATCACTAGCATCATTGTGTGCTAAAACTATAAAATTTTACTAGAAGGGAGTATGAATGAAAATTAATATTTTTGTATCAAAAACCATTCTATTTCCGGAGAATAATGCAAAGTTTTTAGCTCAATTTTATTAACGTTTGCAAAATATGATCATATTCTTAAGCATTTTGGCTGACGAATCAATAAAAAGTAACGAAGTGATATAGTAAATGAAACCAGGAATAAAATAATTACACCTCAGCTAAAACCCAAGGTATAGGGCTTTCTTCTCGACCAATAAATAATAAAGACTACTGTAACTATTATATTGTGAATACAACAAAGATCACCTGCATTTCAATCACAAACACAAAGAAATCCCAGGCGGGTAGCATCCAGTAACACTGGAAATTGCTGGTTTAGTACTGCGTTTGTTAGGTAAAACATTGAAATTTTGTTAATATCACCAATCACACAACAAGGACATTTGACAACGTTACTTGCTTCTTAGCATCGACATTATTACCATTAAGCCTAATAATATATATATATATACATAGCACAAAAATCTGTGTGTCTGTCCGTTATCTAGCTACTCCTAGGTCGCTGGGCCAATTTCAACCAAACTTTGTGGGATAATAATTTGTAACAAGGGACATGTTAATGGTGGGTTCACAACCCCCTCCAACACTCATTATTGTGCATTTATTAGCTAGGACGTAAGTTAACGTTAACTACATTCATAGATGGCGCAACAGTTTGATTAATTTTTCACTTTGTGTTATACCATGGCTTAAATATATACATATTAATATTTTAAAGCTTATACCAATCTTTTTGTGAGGTAATAATGAATCCTGTAATAATATGTTATGTTATAAGTAAATTGTGTAAAAGCTAAGATTTTTGTGTTATTTATCATAGCATCCACCTCCACATTTTTTAAAGTTCATAACCCGGACAACTATAAAGCTAAAACTGTTGAGCTGAATTTTATTACACATGTGAGATAAAATTATTTAAATTGTTTTAGTTACTGGAGTTAGCTCATATTTAATACCATTGTCAGATTTTCTTTCTGTCCTTACTTATATTTCAACTTTGTTTTACAGATGAAATCAAATTCGAACAGCACAAACTGCAGTACATTTATGTTTAATATGATAATTTGGAGGTCGAGGTCACCTCATAATCAGACTTAATAAAACTACATACATGTAAGGAATGTTGGACAACAAGACAGTTATATTCATATCTTCATAGATCACACAGTACATCGTGACATTGAATTTTTTACGACTATCAATAAATTACTTAACTATGAATTACATTTATGGTCCTATTAGCTATTTAAACACATTTGCTCCAAACTATTTACGCATCAAATTGCTTTTGAGGTTCCCAGTAGCATACAAGTTCTAAAAACAACTTAAGAAATACACCATCATTATTGAAATTTATCCCTCTAGTTAATGTTGGAGCTCCCAATATATTTTATATAGAAACTGTGTGGTTTTTATCTAATTGTTATGGTCAGTTTGTTAAACTGGGTGTAACGAGCAAAAACACAAAGTTACTCAATATGATGCGATATGTTGATACCATGGTGATTAACGGTATAAAACTCAGATTAAATAATAAATTCCACATAGTTTTTAAGTGTTCTGGAGCAGTTATAGTAGTTAATAATGTTTACTGTAATTTATTAATAAGAAACATGGTATTAAAACTATGATGTCTCTTTTCTAGTTTTCTTTGTTGTTGTTGTTGTCCATGTTTCCTCAGCTTTATGAAATGGCGACGATAATAGTGTTGCCTAAATAACCCAGACAAAACGAAATACATCGCACATTTAACACCAGTTGTTACTAAAAGCTTACGATCTTAGTTGTTTTTATAATGGCATTTATGCACGTTTTATCAACCCTCAAGATTCACCAGCAATTTTAATAGAATATTTGCAGTGCAAGCTAAGAATCGTGTAATTGAAAGGTAAATAATAATAATAGATGTCGTGTTACTGCATTTTTGTTGGTGATTCATCCTGATTTTATCTTTTTAAAACCAGATAATGTGGAACTAGCACCACACTTGTAACAACAGTTTTATTTATGTGTTTGAATCTTTAATTTATCAAGTTCGTATCTTATAAACTAATGGTTGGGAGAATGACTAATCTAGATATTATTCACTCAGACCTGCTATGATTGCTGTATTAGAACACACATCAACGAACGAATGACTGTACATTGTTCCCAGGTGTTTTTGGTATTGGGTTTCGCTCTGTGGTAGAGCTCTGGATTTCGGAGCCGGCGAGTATGATTCGAAACCGAGCAATACTACAAAATATACCCCATACTTTAAGCTCTGGGCGCTTTATAAGCATTTATATAAGAAAACTCAAGGATGAACATGAATGACAGTTGCTCAGAATTTGAGAAAACTCCTGATCAATAAGGAGTTGTTTTTAAAAAAATCACTCGTCAGAGATGCACCTGTTGTAGCAATAATATAAGTATCCATTTCACGATATGCACCCCCCCCCCCAACTGAGACAGCGCTATGGATTTACAACGCTAAAATCCAGGGTTCGATTCCCCGCGGTGGACACAGCAGATAGCTCATTGTGGTTTTGCTCTAAAACACACAACACTTAATTATATTTGTAATTAGAGCAATTGAATATCTATAATGTTCTCTTAAAAAAAAGATAGGGGCGATTTTAAGATCTAAAAATACGTGTGTCTCGGGATTATAATTTGAAAATCTGGTCATCCTACCTATATCTAAGATGACCATATTTTGTAAACTTAAACCGGGGACACCTGTATATATAAAAAACGTGTACCTGTAGTTACAGCAAATACAGACAGTACTGGAGACACCTGCTGCATTAGTGACAGTTGTATTTCTCTTGTGAGAATTCATTACTCTAAAAGTACAGGGAAATATTCTATGAGAGGATCATAACTATAAGGACAGCACAACTGTCGTCACGTGACGATGCTATACTGAAACTAACAATAGGCAACTACTGAATGTTTATTTCTAACATATATTTGCTGCAAACTTCATAATAAATCAAATGCAAGGGTATTTCAGGGTGATGTTTTTTAGAGGCGAAGACAACATTATAGTTAGTTTGTTTTAGAGCAAAGCTACATTGGGCTATCTGTTGTGGCCAACGGGGATCAAACCCCGGATTTAAGCTATATAAGTACTTAGACTTATCGCTGCCCCACTAGGGACCAACATTTTAGTTACGTGTTGCAACTGTATGTTTTTTTTTTTAATAGTAAACCCAATTTTGTACATACTAGTATGTTTTTATACATATTTTTCCCAAAGGTTTTGATAAACAAAAAGTCGGAAACGTAATTAGAATACACTTATATGATTATAAGACGATTGGGTTAGGGCTACACTTCCTTCATCACAAGACCTTATCGAAAGATATATCAAGCTTTGTTCAACAATCTGTTGTTTTAGTTTTAGAACGTGTATAAGTAAAATATGCGGAAAATCAAACATTTTAACACCGCAATGTATTATTCAGAGTTATTTTCATTGACTTAATACGCTGCATGTAGAAACAGATTTCTTAAGAAACTGTTGAGTCATGGTGAAAGGGAATACTATAAATATGTGTTTATGACTCGTTCCACATACAGATTTTAACGGACCTAGAAAAATTAGTTAAAGGTTGGAATGACGATCTTGTAGCCAAAGGCGTTGAAGTATGGTGCCAAACAAAAACACAAAATCTCGCAAGATCATGATAATAATTTTGATTTGAAACGTTTAATCCGTTTCTCTCGTTTGACTGTTGAGCTTCACTTTAGTTTTGTCATACTCTCACTACATTGTTAACCCCATACTGCGCTGCTTTTACACCTAGTACAACTACAAGTTTATAGCACAACTGTTTCCCGTGGTATTGTAATTTGTTGTGGGGTTTATGTCTCTTGAACTGTGATAACCACAACAACAAATACACGAGTGAGAAAAGAAAAGGGGGCGCTCACAAGCGAAGAATGTTTCCTCTTATCAGATATTAGCTTATTAGAAGGAGAAAACAACTTCGTTACACTAAGAAAACGTTCGAGATTTGGTTTAATGGAAATGAGGTAAAGGAGTTTGATAACGAGTGTTAACTGTCAGAAGAACGGAAATCCGTTTTCGAGATTCGTATCTGACATACTCAAGATTTAAAATGTTTTTCTTCTGAATATCGTTGTTAAACCTTTTGATATTTACACTCAGTCAACGCATACCGCCCATCTAGTGTCATTTCATCTAATCTAGAAATATTTTATCAGTTGGTCCCCATAGCAACCAAATGAACTTTCTACCCCGCGATAATATTTCCATATACAACTACTACGTCATCAATGAGAAATCCGTTTTTTAGTGGAACATTAGAGCCATTATAGAACGAACTTTTTCATATATTATTTACTCTCTCAGGACCATTGTTGAAGGATTCGATAGTGTGATAAAAGGCATTTCTTTAAGTGTATATTACAATGTTTAGCAGGCAGAAATTATGTATCACCAGTTTATGGGTTTTTTGTTGGACACTCTACATAAGTAAAGCAAGTTTAATAACCATCCAGGAAAACAGGTACGAACATTCTCTTACCTTAAACTGTTCGATTATGGTGACTGGATCGTCAGCAGTTAAATTAATGTATGGTGATAATGCCACTACAATTCCAAAACTAATTATAGTTCAAAGTTAAATGGAATTGTAGTGGCATTATCACCATACATTAATTTAACTGCTGACGATCCAGTCACCATAATCGAACAGTTTAAGGTAAGAGAATGTAAACTAATTATAGTTCAAAGTTAAATGGACAGAATTGACAGGTAACGAGGCCTTTTAATTCGCTTTGCCTCGTTACCTGTCAATTCTGTCCACTTAATTATTTCTTTCAGCCTGCCAAGTTTACATAAGCTATATGTTTTAACTTGTGTGTCGACAGTTTGTTATTGTTATTAGAAAAATCGTGTGTGTGTAGACAAAGAGTATAATATAAGGATATACAAGTTAAAAAACTTTTCAATAAAGGAAGTAAATGTACGGATGGCTAATATCAATCCTTCAGAAACAATGCAAACAATATAGTAGGGATATATATATACATATATATACATATATATACATATATATACATATATATACATATATATACATATATATACATATATATACATATATATACATATATACATATACTGTAACTATTCAAACACAGTTGAGTTTAATTTGTCCTATTTTGGTCTATTAACATTCTATTACACTGTGTGCCTGTGCTAGTATGTAGGGATGATGTAAATGCCATCCCTATTATCTTGTTTACATTGTTTTTGAAGAATTGATATTATCCATTCCTACATTTACTTCCTTTTTTGAAAGTTTTTTCTTTATTTGTTTGCTTGTTTTTTAATGCAGTGTTTCAATAGACATAGGAATGTTGTATTTATAACCAACTTCTAAATACAATGAGGTTCCAATTGTAATATTTATTGTTTATCTAGTATTGGCTGGTATTTCCTGTCTCACCCTGTACCTAACTTTTTAAAGGAACACCAAATTTCCGTAAGAAATCTAACTTCAAGGGGTAATGACAACATCATTTACATTAGAATTATGTTTTTTTTATTACTACTAGTTATTAATAATACAATTTGAAACTGTCACCTCAGTAAAATTGATTGATACCATTTGGTTTTTGAGTTATCATCTAATAAAAAAGAAGCAGAAGAAAGAAGACCTGGAAATTCAAACTTTTTGCTATGATATTTACAGACATTCCCAGAACTTGTGTCTCAGTCATTACATAGATATTTTTACAAAAAGAAACACTGATGACCTGTTCAAGAGATATTTAAAATACCATTTCGATGAACAATCCGAGCCATCCCTACATAGATAGTGCTGCCGCCTGCCTGATATATATATTCGATTATTCTCATCTTTATTCTGTAGATCACTCTGAAGATGGATTAAGTACAAACTGAAATGTGTGTTTAAATGAATTTTATTCATCGCATCAATCGTCTTGATTCTATTTTAGCCCATTTATATATTTGGAAATTTTTAAACATGTTTTCCCATCAAAGGTTTTAAACACATATTTGTTGTTTACAATACAAATGTATTAATCCTAATGTTGTAACTTTCCCCTTTCCAAAATCGGTCTGGGCGAAATTGTCTGACATGTGTAATCGCATAGTCGATTACATGAATGTTCCATATTAAATCTTTTAATAATTTTACGCAATAAAGTGTCTTAGATAAATGATTGTTTGTTTTTGAAATTCGCGCAAAGCTACTACACGAGGGCTATCTGCGCTAGCCCTCCCTAATTTAGCAGTGTAAGACTAGATGGAAGACAGCTAGTCATCACCACCCACCGCCAACTCTTGGGCTACTCTTTTACCAACGAATAGTGGGATTTACCGTCACATTATAACGCCCCCACGGCTGAAAGGGTGGGACGGGGATTCGAACCCACGAACCTCAGATTACGAGTAGAGCGCCCTAACCACCTGGCCATGCTATCATATAGTGACTATCATATAACAGTGCCGGGTTTCGATATCCGTGGTGAGCAAAGCACAAATAGCCCTTTGTGTAACTTTGTGCTTAACTTCAAACAAACACATAACAGTTTTCTAATTTCTCCTGCATGGAACGGTTGGTAACTGTCAAATCATGATCGCTCTTCAATGAATAAGTTAGTTGGGACATGACCTGACCTTTGGAGTATGCTCCGTTCTTCGGTTGGTCATCGGTAATTCGGCCATAGTTTTTCCTATAACCGATAGTTGTATATCTAATGATAGATATTTAAAAGCCCAGCCAAAGAAAATGTTTGATAATCATGTTCCTGCTGTGATATTTGAGTACATCATGTACTCTGTATATCATGTATTTTTTCACCATCTTTAGTGATGTAGAACTTTTTGAAATGTTCCTGTAATTCGCTTTTATGCAGGTTTAGACATACGAATACTTGGTCCACAACGCGACTTTGTCTCTCTCTTCATTTTTCGAATCAAGTGTCATTTCTCGTGCTGGATAAAAGATTTAGAAATTGGAATGTGAAGAGAAAGTGTGTGTGTGTGTGTGTGTGTGTTCGGTCACGTGGTGAAGCCGTTGCAAGACAAAAAGACCAATGATTTCCTAGGCCTTTCTTACTTATCTTTCATCGTGATTGGTTCTGCAGAGATTCAACTCGAGGGATGAGAAACTAAAGATCTAAGTCTCTGATCCAGTAGAGGCGATCATACGCTTGTCTCCACGGATACTACATTTTTTGTTGTTGTGTCTTTAATAAAGACTTTTTCACTATCCTATCAAACGTGTCTAATCTATTTATTTCTTACGAAACTTAAAAATTGTCGAGTTTGCAGATTCAAATAGCTGAGTAAATATCCTGTGTGACCCAGCTCTTATTAACAGTTCTGTCTTTATACTAGTAGGAAAATCAGTTCAGCATACTTATTCTTACGGTTTGTTTTGTTTATAATTAAGCACAAAGCTACACAATGGGCTATCTGTGATCTGCCCACCACGGGTATCGAAACCCGGATTCTAGCGTTGTAAGTCCGCAGACATACCGCTGTGCCACTGGAGGGATGTTCTTATGGAGATACGAATAAATATATGCATTTTTAGGACTCACGTAATCGTGTAACACATCCCATAATTAGTGTATTTTTGTAAACCAACACGTGTATGTATGTGTATGAAGTTTATAATACCAAAGTTGTGAAGTTCGGATCAATAGAACTGTCACTTAATGTGTTGTATTCTCTGGTTAAAATGGGCTTTTTTATGTGTTTTTTTCCCCCAAAATCATACACTAAGAAACGTTTAATGTAAAAAGTGTTTTTGTTATTTCGCCTTCCAGTAGAACCGTCATGACTGGAAACTAGTTAAAATTTATTATTAATCAGATTTAAGCGGGAAAAATTTTTATAACGTGTACAGCACTATCAGTCATAAATTCAGTGAAATGCAACAGCCCCTTTAGATAAATTTTCTTTTATCCAGATTTATAACCTAATATAAGACCATCTTAAAAGGTTAAATAGAAAAAAAAATCTCGAAACTTAAATTTCGAAGGCATTTCAAGTGTAGTTAAGCATTTATATGATCTATCTGACATAAACACACAAACATTTATATAATGCCCATGACTATACACTCCTGTGGTATTTATGGTCACATTTTGTGGCATTTTGAAAAGAAAATTAACATTGGTTCTGTACTCGAAACGGTAGAACATAAAGAACTGTAGGTAATTTACACAATTGTAAAAGATAAGAATGATGTGTGACTTCGACTAAACTACTATTAGCTAAATATTGGCGCGTGCTTCGATTAACTTGTTTTTTCAGCTTCGTTTTTTTTAGTTATATTTTTTGTTTCTGTTCATCTGTGTCACATTTTACTGAGCAATCAATTTTGAAAAATCAGTTGACTCGCGATAATTTCATAAGGTGTAATCTACATGTAATATCTCGTTTTGAAAATGTTAACTGATGACCCAACTGTATATTCCGTTACAGTGTACTTTACCCTAACAGTAATCCTACAAAGGTATAATCTAATGATAAGATTAATACTGTTACCATACTAACTTTGCATTGATCCATACAGATACTGCTTCTATATATGTGCTTTGAAAACAGTTGTATCTGCAAGATACGAGAAGATGAATAGTAGTAATCAATTTGTTTGTGCTATATCAGAAAAATAATGATTCAATGTCAATTTAATAAAACCCAATAACTTCCTACACATTTTAATTATCTGTAGAGCCGAGTATGGTATTGGTGGAATGTGCTGATCTGCTAATCGAAATACCCTTGGGTTGAGACTCGATATTGTGCTCAATATATCCCATACTTTCGGCTGTGGTGGCGTTATAACAGTGACGTTTAGCACCGCTTTTCGGTTAAGGGTAACCGCGTAGGCTGTAGATGATATCGTCTGGTCGCTCTCCCTACGGTTATTTTTAAATTATGGATGGCTATGCTTGTGCACGGAGGTGAATAGTCGTAAACCTGTATTAATCCTTGCTTTGGACTAGGGTTACTCCATAAAACTGATTAGGGTAACACTCCCCGCGCGTGAAGAAATAAAATTCACAAAAATGTGTTGGAAACGATAGGGATCTAAACGATATATTTAAAATTATGTAAGAAAACTGTTTTTCTCAAAGAAATTTCCAGAAACACAGGTCTTTTAATGTCATTAGAAGATATCGTATTTACATAACAAATGCTGATAATGAAGTAAGGTTTACTTGTTATCTCGTATATTCATTCAGTACTAATGTCGTAATTAAAAGTATGCTATATGTAGACTTAACTTCAATATCAAGTAAGGTTTACTTGTTATCTCGTATATTCATTCAGTACTAATGTCGTAATTAAAAGTATGCTATATGTAGACTTAACTTCAATATCAAGTAAGGTTTACTTGTTATCTCGTATATTCATTCAGTACTAATGTCGTAATTAAAAGTATGCTATATGTAGACTTAACTTTACTGTACTGGATGTAGCGTGTATGTCAGTATCTATGTATGTAATCAAAATTCTTGCGCCATATATTGAATGGCACCACAAACAAAAATCCATAAAACTTTTTCACACTTTGGATTTTCAAGATTTAAACAATTAGAAAAAATATCTGTGGTATGTGCAACAACCATTTCTTTATAACAGAACACAATTTTAAATAAAAGTACTCTCCTTGAAACAAGAACACGACTCTCACTAGGACTGTACATGAGGGTTTGATTATATCTTTATCAAACTGTAATTTTTAAATGTAGTACTGAGAAACTTAAATTCTTAAAAACTATTATTTTTTCAATAAACGGAACCACTTTTAATATATAAAAACATTATAGTATATATATCGGTAAAATTTATGAACATTTTGAGCTCTGTACATTGAATCATTTTGCTGCAATGAGTTGCGTACCACTAAAGAGCACAATCCGAACACTTTTCCGGTGCGGTACTTCCCATAAAAAAATCATTTTTTTTTAGAAAATGTTCACTTTTTCTACATTTTTTTCAATGAAGTATGAATACTGTGATTAATAATTACTAGCAGAAACAGCTGCCCATAAGGCGGCGTTTCTGCTAGTGTTGTTAATTGGAAATCGTATTCACGCACACAAACCATGTGTGATTTGTTTTCAAAAGTTTTGTTTTCTAAATTGCAGTAGACTTGTTTGTTTGTTTTGAATTTCGT
>NW_013665657.1:1174366-1177056 GCF_000517525.1 Limulus polyphemus | reverse complement strand
CCCGTTTTATCACTTTACAATTATAGATAGCTATGCACAGATAGCCCTTTGGGTAGCTTTGCATCAAAAGCTGAAATAAACAGGTTCTTATAACCGCAATGGACCTGGTGTGGCCTGGTGATGAAGGTGCTGGATTTCCAATCTGTGAATCGTGGGATCGAAACCCGGCGCTGAACATGTTCGCTCTTTAAGCCATGCGGGCGTTATAATGTGAAAATGTTGAAAGTTAATTCTTCCATTCTTTAGTAAAACAATAGCCCAAGAGTTGGCGGTGGGAGCTTTCTGCAGATTGCCTTCTCTCTGTTCGGCAGTTCAAAATTAGAGTCGAAGGGAGATAACATTGGAGATAGTTTTGCCATAAAATAAAACAAACAAACAAGTAATCGCCATGATAATAGAATATCGTGTTGAATTTCTTCAGACGTCAAACATGTTTCATTGTTTTTGTTTACTTCTACTAATTAACTGTATCCAACGTATTCTTTACGTTTTATTGAGAAGAAAGCATGTACTATTCTATTTATTTCTCAATACCTCTGCTGAAAGAAAAATCATGTTATTTTGTACTTTCCGTTTCCTGAACAAGAAATGAATTTTTGTTTCGTGTATAGGGACTCACTTTTTGTTTTGTTGTCATTTCATTATCCAGAATATGATCAGCAAGTCATCCCGAGATTTGTTCGCCGCTACTGACCAAAGAGCGTATTTTGGAGATGTAACTTTCTTGATCCCTAAATCCTGGAGTTTACAGGAAGGTTGGAATGAGACATTAATGGTTTTCACCACGATTGAAAAACCTGATCGAGAAGTTTTTCAAAATGCAGACATTTTTATCGAACCTGAAGGGGGAAAATTTGGAGATGGCCCATTCACTCTCCAGCACGAAGGTTGTGGCAAGCCTGGACATCACATCCAGATAACAGCAAATTTTCTAAAAAGTATAAACAATAACCAACATCCAGACTTTGGAGATACAGGTTAGTGTGACATTACTCGTACTAAATAATTTTCACAAATCATAATACAATTTTAAAGAATTCATTCAGAAGTTTACTTAACAGTAAAATTACTTACCAAATTTTATGATTGCCTAGACTTGAAATTGGTTTTATTTGTTTAAATACATTCGTGCAAAATCCATTCATTAAAGTGAAATTTGTAAAATACCATATTTTTCGATTATATAATAAATGTGTTTAGCATTTATTACTTTAAATATATATACATTTATTTAATCAAAATAGATTATACTGAAATTTAGTAGTATAACTACTTAGGTCAAATCAATCATTAGAAGAATCTTCACATCTTCTGTGACAAATTCCCAGTTGTTTGGAAAGAATTAACAAAATAAAAACAGTTCATGTCGTATGACGGCTGAAAACTAACACGATAGTTTAAAAGCTTATTCTTAGAAACTTCTAAACAGTTGATAGATTAATTTATATGACTGAAAATTAGATAGTCTTGGCTTTAGAAGTTGACCTAGTAAGGCCAGGCGTTAGGGCGATTGACTCGCAATCTGAGGGTCGCTGGTTTGAATCCCTGTCTCACTAAACATGCTCGCCCTTTCAGCCGTGAGGGCGTCATAATATGACGGTCAATCCCACTATTCGTTGGCAAAAGAGTAACTCAAGAGTTGGCAGTGGGTGGTCATAACTAGCCGCCTTCCCTCTAGTCTTTCACTGCTAAATTAGGGACGGCTAGCGCAGATAGCCCTCGTATAGCTTTGCGCGAAATTTAAAACAAACCAGATCTTTTAGAAGTTCAAATCTTTAAACGGATTAGTCTTAGATATATGTGACTTTGTTATTGTTATTAAATGGTGGGCCAGGCGCATGGTGTGCTGTTGGATATATTCTGTGCTTTCGCCTATGAGAACATTATAACTATAACAGTAAATTTCCCTATTCGTTTCAGAGGTGACATATAATTGGCGGGTGTTGCTGATTGGTTGTTCTCCTTCTGGTCCGTAGTTCTGACTTAAGGACACAGCAGATAGCCCAATGTGACTTTGCTCTGAAGACAAACAACTCTTTAACTCTGCATGTCCTGCAATAATAATAATGACAACTAGTAATAACACTGTTATTTACATAAATATAATGTATTGTTGGCCGATTCATGTCATGTGTCCATCAGTGGCACAGCGATATGTCTGAGGATTTACAATGCTAGAAACCGGGTTTCGATACCCGTGATGGGCAAAGCACAGATAGCCCATTGTGTAGATTGGTGCTTCAGTTCAAACAAACAAATCATGCCATTTATGCTTCTATTTCGTTTTCTCTGTCTGGTGTCGTAGTTTAATTAAACAGGCTTTTTCAGTAGCTAATATAATATTAAACTAGCAGAGACCCGCAAAACATTTCCGGCCAAATTAGTATCTTTATCGTAACAGTACTTCTTTAAATATAACATTTCTAGCACAATACAAACGAATTTTAATCGTAGACAACTAAATGTGTAAATCCACTTGTATATAGGCCGTACTTTATAAAACTTCAACTTATGTTAGGCCTAAGTTCGATAAAGAGATAAATTATCACTGTAACCTGTGTACGTTTTTTTTTTTACTTTAGTTTAGTTAGGACTAAACTTTAATGTAATTAATACGATCGTTAAATAAACTTATTAATGTTTTTAATATTCTGTTGTACAAAATGGTTAATAAAGTATTATTTTACATT
>NW_013665657.1:1171281-1174276 GCF_000517525.1 Limulus polyphemus | reverse complement strand
CATGCGCGGTTTTTCATGGGGGGGGGGGGCCTTCTAACTACTCATGCTTATGCAGCAGGTTCTTGGTCAGAAAGCGTAACGGTCGTACATACAAACAAGCAGAATAATAGTATATATACTAGATTTTATTATAACAGTAAAAATATTAATTATTACTATTTACGTGTCCCTCCCCCTGGTGAATCAGCGATAAGTTTATAGACTTACAATGCTAAAATCGATTTCCCGCGGTGCATAGAAAGTAGATAGCAGATTGCGTTAAAACAATAATTATTTATGTTGCTCTTATTTATTTTTGAATACTGAATGAGTCTAAAGTATGCAAAAACGAAAGTATGGTTAACTTTTTGGCCTAAATCAACTTAGCCTTACAATGGCTGGAATTAGTCTGGAGTTACTACCTTTGAACAACAGAGATATAGAACGCTTTGCGCTTCTATATAAAATTATAAAAGTACACCCGAATGAATATATAGTTCGGAGGCTACCGTAAACACATTTTGAAAACTTTTGATTAAAAAAAGCAACAACTCGTCAATTTGGAAAACAAAAGTTGTGTAGGGTGTTGCTTTACTAAGTTCGCAGTTTGGCTCTAGACCGAGTTAAGAAGAATCGTAGAATTAAATATCGTTGTACATATGTAGAAAACATGACAATGTCTTTATCAGAATGTCTACTGAAAAAAAGCAAAAAATAAAAAAAAACCCGCTTTAAAATAGAGGGACTTAGTTATGTTCTGACAAGGCTTTAGGGAACAAATACAGGAAATATAAGACCATTTTCTGAAATAGAGGAGAGGTAACAACTCTACTTTACAGTTAGTTTCCTGGTTTTGTTCTAACGACTGATAGTCGTCCCTAGTTTAGCAGTGAATAACTAGAGGGAAGGCAGTTAGTCATCACCACCCACCGCCAACTCTTGGGCTACTCTTTTACCAACGAATAGTGGGATTGATCATCACATTATTAACGCCCTCACGCCTGATCGAGCACATTTGGTGAGATGGGGATTCGAACCAGAGATCTGCAGATTGCGAGTCGAGCGCCGTAACCAACCATTATTAGATGAAATAGAAAAATTTTGTTATAAACAAAAACTTGGCGAAAAACTAGCCTAATTGGGTGCCTAGCTGAAAATAACGGAAGTGCATCGACAGGCAACATTCTTAAATTTTACAACACATGTAGACGTCCTTTCATTAAATATGCTTCCACATCATGGCCTAAATGCTTCTAAAACACATGTATTGGAATTACAAAAAAAAAAATACTAAACTACATTTTGACAAAAGCATACAGAGTACCACGTAAAACAAACATTACATTCCTACATAAATAATCTAATGTCCAGTTGTTGCCAGAAAGACTCCTGACCATCTCAATAAATATTTTTAAAAAAGATCAGGCAAAAATGATTTTCTGAGTTATCTAGACAGCTACGTCATACAGGACAAGTATAGTCCTTAGCTCCTCTCTTCTATACAGTAAATAGATCTCAATAAAAAGGCCACGTAGTGCTAGGCTAATTAAGTTTTAGATGCATATTTAGTTGTTGTTTTTTAAGGAGTATTTATTTGTACAAAATAATATTGTTTGTGTATGTCGAGACGCATAAGTAGGACTGTTTTTATGTGTACAGAATTATATGTGCAACAAAACATGTGTGAAACTTAGTGTTAATCTACGAGATAATTGTATTCAATATATGAACATGGCTGAAAAGGTTGTGAAAATTTAGTCTTATTAGGACTTTAGCGGAATACCTGTTCAACAAAACTACGCCAAAAATCACTTTTAAAAGTACAATTACCCAAAAGTCAGTCAGTGCGAGAGGAAATATAAATGAAGGAGGGGGAAGAGGTTTTCCCAAAGGTAAACATACCTATAAATAACGATATAAATTAAACGGGAAATCAAATTACTAACGTAGTAGTAAATAGCCTTCAATGTTCGTACATTCAATCTTGTTTTTCGGCTGAAAGAGCCAGACAATAGCAGTGACTGTTGATGGCTGCCTGCCTGCCAAAGGCGTCGCTAGGCACTGGCACACGGGGACAGTGCCTCGATTTTATTTGACAGTGTCTTGAATCCCCAGTTGATGTCTTGCAAAATCAGAAGAGAAAACCATGATCAATATCAAACTGAAACGCCGAAAATTCCCTCGTCAATAAGAACCTAGCGACACCTCTGTTGGCTGCTTTGTATCTGTTCATTAGTTCAATATTAGAAAGGGCTATACCTGAACCAGAGTAAGTCTCTGACCTGGCTGCTAAAGCTATGTCCGAATATGTCATTCAAGTTGAAAACTAAAATAAATTTATCAAGAGTATTATGTAGATTAAAAATTGTGTAATTTACAAGTTAGCGGCAATAATATACTGTTATATAGAATCATATACTGTTAGGCTATTTCAAATAACCAAATTAATTTTAAAACCAACCTATGTGTGTATATGGTGAATTTAATAATCTACCAGGAAAAACTTTGGTGTTTGTAAATAGGCTAAATCTAGTATATACATTTTGGCATTACCATCACCATACATGCATACTTGTAATATATGGTATCGTTTACCTAGTTATTGAGTGTTAGATATACACGACTGTTACATTTAAATTTAATAAGTGAGTCATGATTTAGATAGTTACAAAGTGCATGTATTAAATTTAGTATTTTTGAAGCAATAATTTATCGCAGGTTTGTTTACGTAACTGTGTACAAATCATAGGTTGTGTAGTTTACTAGTAGGTGATTGTTAAATTCTTGCATCATGTTACTAGAACCTTCTATATTTTTCTGGTTGTTTCATTGAGTATTGTTACATTATAACGTCTCTAGGCCTTAATCGGGCAATATATATATATATATTGTTACGTCTCCCTTCGTTAGTTAATTTTCCGTAAATTCAATCCGACGAAACTTTAGCGACACAAGTCCTTTCTTAAATAAAACTGGTTTATTCTTTCTGAATATAACTTTGCGATACATGTAATTT
>NW_013665657.1:1097092-1170281 GCF_000517525.1 Limulus polyphemus | reverse complement strand
GTTCCGTCACGTTGTGACCGTCTTATATATACTAGACTAACACATATGTAGTAAACGCTAGAGCATTTATGAAGGAACAGGATATTTCTAGAAGTCAATGACGTGTTACCAGCGTCACGTGACCTGCGTTGTCATAACAATAAATATATGTGTGTGTGTGTATAGTTAGTAAAATAAAAAGTAAAAGTGAAGTTAAACTTTGGGTGAATTTATCTGTAACGGGTAATTTCTAAAGTGCGTTTCACAATTTGTATTGCAATAACAGAGAGAAAGAAAAAGAATTAGTCTTGTTAAATGGTGTTCTAAAGTAACTGAACTCACCTGTGTGGACTTTGACGAAAATGAGACAATTATTTAAAGCTCTGGATAGAACTGTGATAACCAATAGTGTAACGAGTTTTTGTACATATGTTTGACTTCTTTTGAATATCTTATTGACATTTATCGCCAACACATCATAGACACCTACTGTAAAGAATCCGGCCCTATAAAACCCAACATTCCGTAACATTAGCATGCTTTGCATGCTGATAGTTCTTCGCACAATATGTTTTGGCTTTTTATCTCACAAATTAGAAAAACCCTTTCAATCATTCTGCGTTTTGGGCCTGCTATGTGCGCAAGATTAAAATAATAGCGATACTTTTGGCTATAAAGTTATTAAAAGATATATTAGTTCCAAGCAGATTGATCAGAGTAGTGTCTATTAATTTAAACTAGTGTATAAGGTGGTGGAATGAGTAATGCCCAGTTTATAGTTCTATACAAGAGCCGATTAACCCACGGGGCCTGTGAACAGGAGGCCCGAGCAAATAAGGACCCTCGATAAAACCCTAACACAGAACAACTACATATAACCCCTGAATCAAAACATTATCATCTACAGACAATATCTAAGTGAGTTCTCACGAAAAAGTTGGATTTGGAAGAAATAGTTTAAACCCTATAAAAACCGAATGGGTGTCACTGATATTTCGATGGTTCCTTTTCACACTATTGATACTTAACCACTTACATTAAATTTCGGAAAACTATACTAAAGAGTATCTAGTATTGGTTTAAATACATTCATATCATTTGATTTAACATACCTATTAATTATCAGGCTGTGAAATTTCCAAAATTGTGTTTGGAGACACTGTTTTGAATTTTTCTTTTCTTATATATCTTTTATCATTGCCCAGAAATATACATTTGATATATCCACTCATTTTCAATTTGATTTAAATTTCTGATCATATTTCCTTTAGCCGTTTACAATTGTCATTGCTTCAACTATAAATTATAAAAAAAAAACAAGATTTACAGATGAACCTTGTTTGTTTGTTTTGTAATTAGGCACAAAGCTACACAATGGGCTATCTGTGCTCTGCCCACCACGCGTATCGAAACCCGGATTCTAGCGTTGTAAGTCCGCAGACATACCTCTGGGCCACTGGGGGGCAGATGAACCTGGACCTCGCCTTTCAAAACGACTTCGACAGGCTAAATGACAATATTTTTACTAACAATACTCTTGGTCCCGATAACATATATCTAACAAAAATAGCTTCTTTTCAATAAATTTTAAGCTACTTAATTTAAGTATCTTGTTTGAATACAATAAACTTAAAAATAAATCAAATCCTTATCTATTGAATATTGTTAGAACATGTTTTGACGTCGCCTACTGTACTTTCTTGAATTTAACTAAGCATCTTAATGTCTTCTTATACAAGAAAATGTCTGTAACTTTCAAACAGAAATAATTTAAAAGCAAGCGCTTTCACGAACAAAGAGAACGTTTACGAATTTACAACCCTAAAATTCGGGACTCGATTTTCTGCGGTGGGTAGAATACATATAGCAAATTGTGTATTTTTGTGCTAAGAAAACAAAAATAAAAACGAAAAGAACATCTAAAGATGTTGTTGTTGTTGTTAAATTTCGATCAAATCTTGTTTATTTAAATTTAATGCAAGGCTACTCGAGGCTACACAATTTTGAAGTGATAGACTAGAGGGAAGGCAAACTGGTCAGCACCACTCAATGCCAATTCGTAGGCCGCTTTAGCTAATTGAATAGTGGGATTTGTCCAACACTCTTATAACGCACCTATGCCCCCAAAGTATGGAGCGCTATTTTTTATAGTGGTAAAGAGACGTGAAACAAGTATGTCTAAAGAAACTAAAAAACAATCCAGCTCTGTGTTTATCCCTAAGTCACCAAAACTCCCTATTGAATGTCTGGTTAATGCTACAGGAGCTTATTTCTTCATGTATTTCAATACAAGTTTATGATTTAATGGGCGGGGGTGGGGTCCAGTGTTCTTCCTGTCCAGGGTCCAAACAATTATTATCTGACTCTGGTTCTATAGGATTAGGTAATTCATAGAGTTCAGTGATTCTGACTACTAGATTTAGGCTTAGTTCTAAAACAAATCGCAACAAATCTATAAGCCATAAAATGGCATCTGAAGGACAACAAGGTGCCCCTTGATCCATCTTGGTTGTCCTATTATTTCATCAAGAATCCATCTGCGTATATCCAGCTCTGACTATCCAAGAGCTCATCAGCTCTCTTTTGAGCTTTTCAAATCATGGTGTCTTTCCCGACTGTAGGCAACTATCCTGCTCAAAAAATAAAATATTTAACTTGCAGACGATTTCTACCATGTAAAAATCCTAAATCAGTATTCTTTAGTCCTACCATCTTTATCATTAAACACTGTGATATGCAAAGTTATCATGTATTTTCTATGCCCTTTATTAATATGTAGAATTTTTCAAAATTTCTGTATATATAGAGTATATTTAGATTCCAATATAGAAATTCACTTAAGGGAACAACTGAGTTATTCATTCTAGTTACATATGAAACTGGATCACTTTACTAAATCACCAGATAGTTTTCTAGCAGAAAAGGCAGTTGAAATTTCACATATGTTGTACTAAAATTTGGGTGGTATCCCAAGGGAATAACATGACCTTACATTAAAAGCGAAAGTGGTCTTCAGTCATATGGATGATATCCTTACTCTGAGTAGTCTTAGCTTTATTTTGTTTGTGTATATAAGGCCAGGTTCTCTCAGCTACAATAATAAAACTATGAAATTCAGATAGATTGAGAAAAAATATCAAGATCTAGAGATTATGATGTAGACTCATACTCTAAAGAGAGGTAAAACGTCCAAACTCTTCGGTAAATATACAAATACGTCACAGCCAGAAGTAAGCGGTAATCGTTTCTATCAAATTTTATCTTTATTTAAAGGGCACATTTACAATTGTGTCAGATTACGTCTGTTGTGATTGTGTCCAGTCTCTTTCTGTTGTGTAAGACTTGGTTTAAAGCAAAGAAATTTTATGTGTCAACTTCGCAGTACAGTATCTGGCGGTACTCCGTTATATTATAGTTCCTACTGTTTTTACTCTGAATGAAATCAGGGCAGTCTGAGAAAACCAAAACATCATATGTGTCCTCGATTTGATATTTACGTTCACAACCGCTTTGATCCAAATCTAGAGCTGTCTATGTCTATACAAGTGGTTCTCAACCTTTTTTGGCTCAGAGCCCATTTGTAAACATTGATGGCCAGCCGTGGCCCATTAAATAGCTTTAGTGCAAAAAAAAAACATCTGACCTATAATACTTATTAAGGAAAAAATAAGCTGCTATCTATTTCCAATCATTTCAAACCTTCTGACAATTCAGTTTTGGTCGCGAAATATGGGTTAAAAAATCTTTGTCTAGGCTATAAGCCAAATAAGTTCTAGGTTACGGCCAGACAGTGGTATTTGCCTGGTATGGAGTAATCTCCACCCTCAGACAAGAGAACAAAAAGCCTCAATCAGAAGATGTTGGACATTTGTTGAGAATGCTGACTCATTTGAAGAGATAGAAAACGTCAATAAATACGCTTTTTTGGGGGGTGAAGTTTTTATAACAATAAAAACCTCTTCTAGCACAGAAAAAAAAGTTAATTTCGTGTCCTCATTAAGAAAAGTGTACACATTTAGGGCTTTGTTTTTAATATTATGAAATTGGAAATTACATAATAGGTAGATAAGATAATCATTTGAAACATAATTTAAGTCCCCCCTTTCCAGACGATCGAGCTTTTGAATTTGATAAAATAATAAACTACAATCACTGTCCATCATGACATAACATTTAAGGACAACAAGGGGTTTGATGGTTCAGACTGTCTTATCCACTAACCTAAACTCCACTAAAACTTTAAATTTGAAAGTAATCTTTAAAGCCAACTCATTTGAATATTTATAAAACCTTCCCTTAAACTCTCTTAAATTTAATGAATCCACCACATCTGTAGGAAACTCATTCCAAAGACCAACTACTACATTTTTTTTTAGAAAAATAAAACCATCTTGGCTGAAGATGACTCACACTCTGGCAAAATTTATATGTTTGCCCTCTAGTTGTAACATTTTTATCATTATGTGCGAAAAAAGGGTATGCATCAACCCTTTCAACCCCCCCCCCCCAGTGACACAGCGGTTTGTCTGCGGACTTACAACGCTAGGAACCGAGTTTCGATACTCGTGATGGGCAGAGAACAAATAGCCCATTGTGTAGCTTTGTGCTTAACTACAAACAAACAAACCCTTTCAATTCTTTAACTAACATAAATCATTAATCTTAACCCCACTAACTCTTCTTTTTTAAAGCGAAAAAATTCAGAAATCTTAATCTGTTCTCGTAAGGAGCCCAAGAATGAGCATGATATTCCAAATGAGGCCTAACAAGTGACCTAACCAATGAAATTAAAACCGTTTTAATTAAACTTATATTCAGTATTTCTAAATATAACCTAAATTCCTATTTGCCCTGTTATTAGAAACGGTACAATGCTTGGATGGTTTAGAGATTGATAAACCAAAATTCCGTAGAAATTCTTTCCGAAAAACTTCAGCAATACAAGTCCTTTCTTAAATAAAACTAGTTTATTCTTTCTCAATACAACTTTACAATACACTTAATTTCCACAGTCACTTTAACTTAAACAAATGCTATAATTCACAACGAACGAACGATTCACGCACTTTACCTACTACCGCGCTTGACTCACTTCTTGCCGGTCTTATATATTATAAAAGCGTACATCTCGTCTCTTCGTGAATCTTCTAGATACTCATCACGTGTTAACAGAGTCACGTGACTTCCGCTGTCGTAACAATATAATTAAAAGTCGTCCGCCATTTATTTGCCCAACCCACCATGTGGGTATGTAGATATTACGTAACTATTGTGCAAGTTATTACTTATCATTCCAATAAATAAATATTGATAATCTCCACCAGGACATCAATGTACATTTCCTTCAGCTTTAAAATAAACGTATGAGTTGTTATGCTGATGATGTATTAATGACAAACAAAATTATAAAACAAATTTCAACAAACATCATCAGCCTGATCTTCGTTCGCCTGATCTCCTGATCGGAATTTAGGTCTTGTGACCTAGGAGGGTCAGGTACTCTGAGACCTCTTCCTCCCTTCCGTACCATGAAATGTTGTCTTGGACGTTGATGTTTAGTCCAACCTAGGGTCGGAGTAAACCGCACTTGCTCCGACCCCTTTCAGGAACCCGGAGAAAGATGTAGTATAAATTAAGCTATCGTAAAATTGTATTGAAAACAGTTAAGATTGTCGCAATTTTAATAGTTATTATATGCGGAAGCTCATGTTAGTTGTAAGAGATTATGTACGACTAGTACTACTACCTATTATCTTCACTTATTTTATATAAGTTTTGTAATGATTTAGTCCAATGTCTGAAATCTCTGTTTTAATTTTGTTTTGTTTTGTTTTTTCAACATTAAAAGTTACTTTAATTGCTTAATTAGAATATTATTTTAATTTTCTATTAAACCATAACTTCTCATTATTTGGTTATCATGTTTTTGTCAAATGTATTTTTTACTGCAACAAAAGTGCACTTTTTTTTGTATTGTTTTATTATTTCATACTTTTGAGAATGTAGATTACTTGGCCTTCCTTACGGTAATTTTAGATACTTTTAGTTATAGAATCTATACCGAATAACGACAGTGAACTCTAGCTCTGCTTTTAAGAATCAACGTATAAACAATTTCATAAAATTTTGAGTCATGAAGGTTACAGGTCAGATTTAAACATTTTGTACGAAAATTTACACTTTACGAATCCCTACGCCAGTGGTGGGTCTGATTGTACTGTCTCGCAGAAGAACTTACACAGAAAAAAAATTAGCCACAATATTAAGTTTTTGTAAGTTTAATTACATTATTTTTTGTTGTGAATCAGAGTTCCAGCATTCAGTACATTACGATATATAATTAATAAAACTTTTCTTTAACTAGTTAAAAGGTTTTATTTTTGTGTTTGACAGGGAAGACATTTGTTCATGAATGGGCACATTATAGATATGGAGTATTTGATGAATATGGTTTTCCCAATGATCCTCTGTATCCAATGTACTATGGAATCCCAGGAAGAGGAGAAGCACTTGCAACTGACTGTGCTAATATTAAAGTCCAATATGATAACAAGTAGGTTTAAAGGAAACATTTTGTCAACAGTGAAATAAATATGTTTACATTAATTGTCTATTGCTCTGTATAATAATAATAATTGAAATGTAGCTGTTATAGTTGAAAGTCATATTAAATTGAAATGACAAATAAGAACTAAATATAAAATAACTTGAACTCAGCAGCAAAACATATATTTAGCAATTAACAGTAACTGAAATTGTTTAACTATAAAAATATACCACAAAATTGCTCTCAAACACTCAGTAAATTTCATTTTCAATACATAACGTTTTGACCTTAAGTTGGCACTAAGTGGTATATATAGATATATTGTTTTTAACTCTATTATCTTTCACACTCTGAAGAGCATTCATCAATTGTGGTATTCCCAGGTAAAACCGAAACCAATAGGTACTTTAAATATTATGTCCAAAATATGGATCGAATGTTCTGAAGCCATGTACACGACACTTTAAAAATAAAGATGTGCAATTTACTGTATTCACTAGCCAGCTTCTGTGTTTTTAATTAACTTTCCTAGCTGTTGAATCAGAGGAAGAACACAATTTTCGTTTAGAAGAAACTGCAGGATTACCACCTTTTTCCAGAAAATAAAACAAAAAAAACTGAAGGTTTGTATCTGTATCCAACTTTCAAGTTGATCAAGGTCAGGCAGACCATAGCCTAGTGGTTAGTGTGCTAAACTGTGTACTTTTAAGTCCATGGTTTCATCCTGTTGCTGCAAATTTATACTTCACATTTTGGAGCTATTGATGCTGTATAAGATTGGTGGTCAAATCCCACTATCCAATTAGAGTAACACAAGATTTGGGAGTGAATATTGTTACTTAGCTGTCTTCCCTTAGTTAATCAGTTCAAAATTAGAAACAACTAGTGCAGTTAACTCTTGTATAGCTTTGGACAAATTCAAAATGCAGACCATAGGCCACAATGTGGTATCCCATAATTCTAAATTATATACATCAGTGATTGATCACTCATATTCCAAGAAGATTAATACTAGCTTGTAATAATTTGTAAACACCCATGAACCACCCTTCCAAGTGGACATAATCTACTTCCTAGGAGATAGACATTAGAAAAACATGACCACGCCAGCATAAGCTCTCTGGAATGACAACTGTAAAATGAGTCAGTTTGAAACAGTCACATAATTAGTTACTACCACTATATTTTGTTCTTTGTAAGATAATTATTGTACATTTATTTTTTGATATAATTTTAATTAAAAATCTGTTTTGTGATAATACCTATATAATTAAAGCAGTAAGATGTGTGAGAAGATTTTTGTAGTTCATTAAACTATACAAAAATGAAATTAAGAGTAAGGAAGTACAAATAAAATCACCATTTGCATAAGGGTGGTGTGGGTGTAGATAGTACTCTGTATTGCAAAGAGAAATATATTTGGGTAATGGACCTCTTACCCTCAGAGCCCCATTTCAAACAACAGTTTTATGTATTAAGGCATTGTGTGTGAATTTTTTCATTTGTTTATAGACACTTGTAGTACTAGTACCATCATCCTGTTGAGTAGGGAGCGACCTAGGAGCAATATAACTAACTTTTAGTACTTGCTCCTAATACCCAGCCAGGTTTTGAAAGTATCGCCAGATGAGTTGATCAATTTGTCATTTTGATCAGACCATTTGGCTCAGTGTATGTTTTGTACTAGAGGAGTTTGATGAATACCATGTGTTGTGTAATAAGTTTAACCTTGCAGTCATCAAGACAACCTACACAGCCATCAGATTCATTCAGAACTCTATGTACAGAATTGCCTTTACATTTTATAGACTTTGTACATTTAAATATAAAATACCACAACCAAAAAACTGTTTTGTATCTAAAGCATGAGTAATTATATAGTATAGGTTGATGATATTTTAAAATAAAGCACTAGTAACGATTCCATTCTGTGTATTAAATGTGACACTTATGTGGAAAATTCATATTCCAAATAATGAAATCTAGGATGACAAGGTTTTTTATCTGTGTTTCATAATTATATATTCCCATAGTTAGAAATGAAAACTTTGTCATGTTTCCTTTAATTTGAACTGTTATTTAAGTAAATTAAAAAAAAATGTCTGGCCCAATTATTAGTGTATGAAATTTATGAATAAGAAGAACTAATTTTGCATTTATTCTCAAGAAGATGGCATGATCTTACTGAGTAAAAATGTATAGTTATTTAGCAGTTGTTTTTCTGTGTATTCTGAAATATTGTGATCATGTTCACAAGTTTTGAGCAATGTTACAAATTTTATTCTGTTACAGAGGATCAGTTAGCAGGATGGACAAATCCAATAAATAAATTTTGAGTGACTAAAAACATAGAACTTGTGTGGAATACATTGATATACTTTTTCTCATTCCTAACAAGGTTAAAAGCTTACTGAGAACTAAACAAATTTAAAAAAATTAATACATTTCTCACCACTTATTTTGGTAGAAAATCTCAACTTGGAAAACAGTTTACTTATTTAACAGTGTAGTGTATATTTGAGTATGTAACTTGCAAATCTTCAGTGATTAGGCAGCTGATAGCGGGTTGTTTCCATGCTCTCTCAAATTTAAAGCTAGAAACAAATATGATATAACCCTTTGGTTACCACTTACTATTTACAAATATAAATTGTGACTCTCTTAATTTCATAGTCAAATTTTCAATTAATGCTAAAGTTGAAATAAAAACCAAATTATATGTAGTACAAACAATTCAACACAATCTAGATAAATAATGCAGTACCATGTGTGTAACTAAGTTTTTACTTGCAGTGAACTTTGAAGGACTGTATTCAGTATCATAAACTGGGAAATTCATATTGTTTGGAGAATATTCTAAATGTTTCCACACTTTACCCGATTTTTAAGTACAGTGACAATTTACTTGCTTTTGAGAAGAATTATAAATATTCTGTTGCAATTGTCAAAGTTAATATTCTTACTCAGAAGAGTTAGTGAAGTCAGATAGACCAACTCCTATTACAAGAGTTGTTACAGCTATATTTGCTGCATTGTATGTCATTGCAATGGAGTTATTGTTTTGATAAAATATAGGATTGAATATGCAGGATACATTGGCTGATATTCTGTCTCTTTCTGTTTGACTTTCTGTCTCTTTGCTCATTTTAAGTGTATGTGTAATACGTATTACACCTGTACCTTAAGTTTTTAATTGTTTCTTTATTTCAGCAATTTCAGAATGACATAACTTGGAAGTAAAAGCAATGCAGTTTGCCAAAACATTGTAACCTTCATCTGCTATTGTGTACTATTAACTCTTATGTGAATTGGTGGGGGGGGGGTGAAAGTGTGGATAGCATGACCCTTCACAGAGTGCCATTCAACATGGTATTATGTTAGTTATCAACTATTCATTTTACCCTACATTGCTAATTTAGCATTAGTTTGTGGTAAAAGAGAATAAATACCAGATACAATATACAGGGATAATGAAAAGAACTGCGCATATGCATTTCAGAGATCCTAGAGGTTACTCAAGTGCAATTTGCAAACTGTACAATAAACAAATGTATTTTTATTCTACACATGAATATAATCTTGCATTTTGACTTGTCTGAGTCTGACAGACGTCAATTCACAGACATATCATGTATACAAAGGATATTTATTTTGTGTAAATCAACCTTATACATCTTACTGAACACATACCACATTTTGTGTAAATACACATTGTAAACACATGCACCATCATTTAATTGGATTTTTTTGCATTCATTGCATGCAGGTTTATTCTAATCATGAACATTACTTTTGATTAATGTAAATATTCATTTTGTCTGCATCATTGTTTTCTTTGATTTCATTTTCTTGTTTTCATTGTTTTTAAATTAAAAGGTCTGATTCGATTGGGGCTTTTTAAATGAGGGCAGGAATTGATAGTTGTAAATGGGAAAACTTGTCTTGAAAGTAATGTTATTAACTTTTTTTTTGGTTAAAAAGCTAAAATTAATGCAGTTTTCAGAAGATCCTGTTAAGTTTTACTTAGTGAATTGTTTTGAATAGTTTTTATTTTATTTAAGGGTAAATCAAAGTAGACAAACATACTATAACAGCTATAACAAAAATAACAAACCTAGAGTACATTGTATAAAATTTAAGTAAACTTAAAAATTAAAATACAAATCTGGGTCTAAGCCATATGAAATTAGAAATAAGTAAACAGAAAATTATTTAAAGCTTTGCTAAGGAAATATTCTCTTTTGGGTCTTATTGATCTATTTTTTAGAAATAAAGCTGATAGTTTTTGTAAGCCAGCCATTGATATCTACACTGGAAAGGCACAAGAAGACAATTGTTTCTTTGTTAGTAGACAACAAGGAATTGAAAATAATGATGTTAAGTCTTCTCTTATGTCTCAGCATTTTCTACCAAAGGTTAGTTTTCATTTACTGTTTATATATTAAACACATAATCATTGATTTTATTCCTAAGTTTGCTTTTTGTAAGTCACAATAAATTTTGTTTTTAAAGTAATTATATTGTAAAAACAAAAGTATTTAAAATATTATACTGTACTACTGATTTAGCTACAATATAATATTTGAAAAAGCATTATCAAAAGAATTGATTTTTTTAACACAACATGAATAAATAGAAAATTCAAAGTTGTGAATTTTTGACAGAATAATTTGATGTATCTTTATTTTATAATTGTAACACATTTCAGTTGACCAAACTCTTCAATGCACTCTTTTGTATTAAAACTAGGTTACTCATTTCTGTGATGGAACAACTGCATACAATCATAATGTTGATGCTCCAACAAAACACAATGCTCTGTGTCATGAAAAGAGCACTAGTAGCGTAATTTATGAAAACCAAGATTTTGCTAATGGAAGGTAAGTGTCGGGGTTTTAGTATGTATATATGGGCTGGGATTCTTCTACAGCAGGTGTCTGTGACTTGTTCACAATAAATTTGAACAATAAACTGACAACACACACAATCCACCTGTTTTAAAATAATATATTCAAAACAAGTCAAATGTATGTATGTACAAATTTTTTTTACACTATAGGATATCACAGTTTGATCTCAAGCTCTAAATAATTCTCTTTTCTTGTCAAAAGCCCACACAGGCTGAATCAGTGACTTCAGAATCCAATTGACAAGACGAATTATTTTTCTCTACTCTTATCACAATAGTATCAGTAAATAGTTCACTTATGTTACTCCTATGGTTGTATCCTGAACCTTAAATAATTGTCTCCTTTTTGTCAAAGTTCACACAGCAGGCTCAGTTACTTTAGAACACCCTTTGATAAGACAAATTATTCCTCTTATCTCTATTACAATGTGAAACACACTTTAAGATATTACCTCTTAAGGCTTATCACTCACACTTCAGCTAAATTCACGTTCTGATTTTACCTACTTCCTCTCATGAGATTAGCTATTCTCGTTCAGTGCTGCCCTCTATATGTGAACTTTTCATATTGCATGCCACAAGCCTTGTACACACCACTCTGTTGGAAATATCATGTTCCAACATGTCTCTCATGCAAATCATCATGCATCATCTTTTAACAAATAGTAGCATGACATGCTCACGTGACGCATGTGACTCTCTCTACACTCCTCTGCCAAACCTTCACTTCTCGTTTGGCAAAGTTCGAGTTCGGACGTTTTTTGTGTGTGTGCTGATGCTACTGTGTGATGAGGGAACATTTATTTCCTCCAAAAGTGGTTTCTTTTTGAACTTAACTTTTAATTTCTTTTCTACTATAACCCTCTTAAATTTGTCGCTATTTCGGCAAAACTTGATCACTTGTGAATTATTTTTGCATTATGAATTCCGAAATTCACGTTACCACTTCGGGAGTCACACCAACAACTAATGTTTCTAAGGCCTCAGGTGCGGGCGACTTGATGGTAGATCTTTCTGCGTACATTGAGATTGAATGCTACATGGGTCAAATTTTGGCCCTTGACATCGCCCAGGTTCCTCTTAAATTGGCAGAAATTCTATAGAATGACAACTAGCTACTGAGGAATCATCTAAGCCAAATTTGATCTTCACGGTTTTTTTGTCTCAGGTTTGTGATGTTTTATCCCTTTCCCCTGTATATTATTCCCTCGACCTTTTTTATTACAGGAAACCTCTTCTCAACCATTTTGGTTTTCCTCCCTTCCCAGATATTTGGGTACATGTTGATCACTTTGTCTCTCAATTTCTTCATTGGCTCTGGTGTTACACCCGTGGTTTCATTGCTGTTGGGACCTTGTTTGTAGGGATGCTGTATTAGTCCAGTTCAGTTTACCTTCTCCATATCTACAGAACTTATGTCTTGCTCCATTTTGAGGATGTCATGTCTTTGGTACTGTCCCAGAAACTATCGAGCTCATCAACAATCCACCCTCATGTCCTTTGTCGCCTGCTTGTCTCAGTCAGAGAGCCTCATATCCTCCTATTCCTGTCTATGTACTTCATCCTCCCAACCCTTACTCGTTCCTACTAGTCAGGGTACTTCTTTTCATCGATGTTTTTCAATGACAAAACATCTGTCATTAACAGTATTTGTGACTACCCCGTGGGTTTGGGGCCAGTAGGAGCTTGACTGCTGGACTTTCTTCCTCAATTGATTCACTGTCCAGTTTCTATCCCCTCCTCCTCTTTCTCCTTGCGTCATTCTGGGATGATTTGGCCTCCTCCTCACATTTACACAAATAATAGAGTTGAGCCATCACCTTCCAGTTGACATGGCCTCCTTATCCCTATTACACTCACGGAAGTTGAGCCATTACCTTCTAGGTTGATGTGGCCTCCTGCTACTATTTACAAAATCAGGGGAGTAGAGCTGTCACCTTGCAAGATGATGTTGCCTCCTGCTTCCATTTGCACATCCGCTAGAGTTGAGCCATCCCCTTAAGGGATGATGTGGCCTCCTGATCCACTTTCACACTGGAGTTGAGCCACCACACTTGTAGTTTACCTTTCGATTGGGTGCCCTCATCCTACCTTAGCTCGGATGTTGGATCCCAGCATCAAGGTTTTGGATTAGAGTGAATCAATCAACACAAGTCCTCCCATGGAGGCAAGTTGTATCTCTTCGTCCCTCAATTGCTCCATCTGTGTATTTCTTCACTGTGTAGTTAGTGGGCTGGTTCCGGTGCTCTCCTGGACTATCCCCCGTTCTTCTTCCAGAGATGTTATTGTCTTTGGATGGTACTGACCTGTGCCATGGTTGAGAAAATTGATTCCATTTGATGGGCATCTTGTCTTTATTGTGTACCCAGATATTGGTGTGGTTCTTAAAACCCTGATTTTTGGGTTTGAGGTGAAGATGGTATGATCCTCATCCTACCCCCATGTAAATGTCAGTGCCCCACGGAGAGGTTTTGGATTCTAGCTAATCTTGTAAGAGGAGGTAAGTACCGTATGAGAAGTTATAATTTTCCTATACTGTAAATGTATTTCTGATAGGTACTTACCTCTTCTCACACTTCCCACCCTTCCTCCCCATTTTTGGTGCTTGTGCCTTCTGTCAAACTTTGAAATGAAGGTTTGGTAGTGGAGTGTAGAGGGAGTCACATGCATCACGTGAGCATGTCATGCTACTATTAGTTAAGAGATGACACATGATGATTTGCATGAGAGACATGTTGGAACATGACATTTCCAACAGGGGGGGTCAAAAGGCTTGTGCCATGCATTATGAAAAGTTTGCATATAGAGGGCAGCACTGAACAATGAAGTATTCAATCCAACCAGGGTTGAGTGTGTCCAAATGATTAACATGCTGGACTGTGAAGCAGAAGTTCAGTGGCTCGTAATCATTTACTGCTCCTCTCCAAAAATATTGTTCCTAATGTTGAGACTGTGAATGCATTATAAGAGTGACTGTAATATCATGCTATTCAGTTTCAGAAAAGTAGCCACGAGTTGGCTGTAGGTGATGCTGATTAGCTGCCCTCTCTATCACATAAATTAGAGACAGCTAGTGTAGATAGCCCTATTGTAGTATTTAGCAAAAACCCAACAAACAAATAAAATTAACCATCACTGGAGTTTTGTTATTTTTTATGCTGGATCATGAGAGAGATGCAGTGTATTTATTAACAGTTGGTGAACATTGTTAATGGACAATCTGATTGTAATGAATATCTCTTGGTTAATAGGTATGTGAGACTAAATGATAATATACTGGGCTAAAGCAGAAAATGAAAAGTTGTTACTTGAGGTAACCTATAATTTAAGTCAACAAAACATATATAACATTTTAAATTTTGAAGAAACTTGTAGTGTTTATCTTTAAAAAAAGATATTCAAATAATATGTGTGTAAAGCACTGCATTTGGTTATTTTTAAATAAGGGGTTTTATATAAGATATATATCAGTTTATACCATTCCATATATAATAGAAGTTGTAGTTACTACAGATAATATTTTGAATTGTGTAGAGGACATTAAGTCACTTAATTATCTCTTAATATATTCATTTTGCATTGGCTGGTAAGTTTGTGTATGCTGACTTCTACTTTATTTCAATGCTTCCTTAACTTGTGTTTCTCTAATATTTTATTGTGTCATGAAGTACTGTATTAACACACAGAACTTTGGACTTCTGGAGTTTTATTTTGACGTTTTTCAGTTGCAGCTTCCTTTTTTTCCCAGAAATAATACTGGAAAAGAATATAATATTCCCAAGAGAATAAGAATCTCCATGAAATTCTTTGGGAGCACTCAAACATGCTAAAATAACTTTTTTGAACTTGAAAGGGAGCCAAAGGCTGCCTGGAGAGATCACTATACAATAGTGCATTGTCTGACAAATGACATCACATAAGGGATGCTAAATGTCACAATTTGTATTGTTGTGACATCAGTAAAACATAAGCATGCTATGAATTATGAGAAGAATTGTGTGATCTGTAGGCTGCGACATAGCATGATATATGAACTTCAAAACCAAGAAATAAAAATATTTGTTACTCTTAATTTTGGTTTTATTTACTCTTGAAATAGAAAACTTTTGAGGACCCTATGCAATTACATCTAGTATTATCCCTTTATTTACATATGCAACTTTTGTATCTGTGAGCAACATTCATTATAAGCAAAATGAATACATCCACCATTTTGTATCTTTTGATCCCATTGATCTGAAATTGATGTCAATTAATGTAATCTTTTCAGTAGAATACTACTGTAATACTAACTCTGGTGACTTTTGGCTACTTATCTTGCCAGTCGTTACTTCCATCATTTTAGAAACGTGTAAGCAATTTCAACTGATGGTATATTTTAAAGAAGAAAAACCTAATAAGCCTTACTTGTGTGAAACACATTTTGTACTTTTATTTTAGAGTTTCCGATATGGTACTTCCCTCCACTCACAAAATTAGCTATTCCTGTTTGTTGCTGCCCTCTATATGCTCCCTCACTTTCTGCACTCGGTTCTATCACTTTTGGGGACATGGTCTTCTATGACACTGCTAGTCCTCCTTGACCATGCATATATGCACTCCCTTCAGTGGACTCTGCACGATCAATGGAACCTTGCTCGGAATCCCTTGGATGCTCCCATTATCATTCCTCCTTCCCTTATAAATGATCTCCTTTGGTGGTTGGACAAGACTCGCACATCGGTGGGTGTACCACTTCCTCCTCCTTGTCTGCATTTACATCTCTTTACAGTTGCATCCCTTCAGGGCTAGGGTGCATGGATTGATCACCAGGAGGCTTTGGGTCATTGGTCTGTTGACAAACAGCCTTTACATATCTGTGTCCCAAAGCTCCTTGCTGGTCGTAGGGCTTTGGATCACTTTCATCCCATTGTCAGACATTGCCTGGTAATGATCCATTCCAACTGTTTGATGGTGGTGGCTTATAGCATTCACTGAGGAGACACCCGGTCAAGATCCCTCTGGTTTCATACATTGGATCTCCTATATTGGGCCCATATGCAACACATTAATTTAATTGGATATCACGTCCTGGGTGCTTTCCACCTCATGGCAGATCATCTTTCCCACCCTGATAAGATTTACCCAATGGAGTAGTCCCTTCATCCTCTTTGCAATCTGTGGGGTTTTCCTCACATTGATGCATTTGCCATTGCTCTCAATCACCAGTTACTCCTTTTTTAGTCCCCGATTCCTCAGGCTTGGGCTTTAAATGCCTTCAGCCAAGATTGGTCACACAATTTCTTATATGTTTATCCTCCTATTCTATTGTTTCAATGGGTAGTTCCCTTATCCATGCCACTCTGTGCCAGATCCTTCTGATCACTCCCTACTAGCCGACTCAACCGTGGTTTTCTCCTTTACTCCAACTACAATTACTCCCTCCTGTACCACTTCCCTTATTACTTGACCTCCTTTGTCAACCCCAGTTCCTGGTTCTGCATCACATACTTCACATCCTCCATCTTCATGTCTGAATTTTGTCCAGTTCTTGGCATGGTGATATGGTTTCTCCTGTTGTGTAGCTTGTCATTTGGTTCAATCCATCCATCCTTCCTCCAAGCAAGTGTATCAGCAAAAATGGAAGGTCTTTTGCACATGGGCCCAGGCTCAGGAATATTCTGCTGCTCATCCTACTGCTGCTGGTGTCTCTGAGATTTTCACGTAGCTTTTCGACCAGGACAGCTTTATCCCATACCTTTTATCTTTCCTGTTACTGCAGGGTTTTTCTCTCACCTATACTTACCATGTTAATCCATTCCTTCCAGATTCGTCGACCGACTCTGCAACCCGCTCTTCTGGATTAGGATATTAATGTGGTCCTCCATTCCCTTACTTTACCTCCATTCAAACATATTTCCTTGTGTTCTTTGTTTCACGTGTCCCTTAAGGCATATTTCCTTCTCCTTTTGGCATATGGGCATCAGTGGTCTGACTTATTCGGCATCAATGTTACATGCACACTTTACCACCATACCTATCTTCTCCTTTATCCAGATCATTCCTTCCTTCCCCAAACCTCAGTGGCTCATGAGTGTAACTCCTCCTTTTCACCTATTTCCCTTCCCTCTATTTCTCATCTCTACCCCATTCCGATCCAGATAAACCTCTATGTTCTGTGCATGCCCTTCGTTGTTATATTGCCCACATGGATCCCACTCTGTGGCAAATGGTGGCTGACACTAAATCTGCACTGTACACCATGTTGACTAGCACTTTTCTTTCCATTGCTTTGCATGTTCACCCTTGAGATGGGATATCTCCCAAGATCACTTGTAGGTGAATAACCTCGTGGTATTTGCTTCATAAATTGGCTTATCTCATATCGTACCACCCATGGACTTCATGGGTAAAGCACAAGGGGATAGTTATCTATCCCTGCCATGCCATGATTGAATAAATCACTATGACTTGCTTTTTAAAATAGGGTTTCGTGATCACCCATTGCACTGTCTCAGGTATTAACATTCCTCTACACTCTCCAACGCATTCTCAGCCCCTCCCTTTCTTCTAGTGGAGTACAGGAGTCCTTACCAGTTCCCAGCCACTGGGATGGTCAACCAAGAAAGCACTTTGCTCAATGGGTTACACATGAGATGGTTATAACCAAAAAATTCAGAGTATGGTGGTGGTGTTCTGCGGATGTAGATGACTTAACATCCTCCAGTCTGCAATTAACCATACATTGGAGTGAGATATCAAAATACAGTTCATCTCCTCAATTGGAATCCCTCATCCTACCCTTGCATGGATGTTGGTACCCCGCAAGCTAGTTTTGGATTTAGAGTGAACCAATCAACATAAGTCTTCACACAGGTTTTAGGTTATCTATCTTCCTCCCTCGATTTCTCCATCTGTGTTATGGGTCACAGCAGGGATACGTGGAATTGTTTCAGTTCTATCATTGGCTCTTCCTTGTTCTATTCTGACTTGTTTCACAGTCACAGGTATTGATTGTATGCGATAGACTTCCTTTGGATACCGGATGTCAAATTCCCAGATCAATAGCTCATAGCTAATCAAGTGTCATACCCATGAATCAGAGTGGTTCTCAATTCTCCGGGTCTTGGGTTTGAGGTAAAGACAGTATGATTCTCATCCTACCCTCACATGGATATCGGTACCCCGTGAGAATGTTTTGGATGTTGTTGACTTGCAGGGTATGGTCCGCCACACCCTAGCCACTCTACACCATAGGATGCATCCTCGTTTACTCACTTTTCTTATTGTGGGATTGAGTTACTATATCTTTCTCCAGTTAGGATCACTTTCCTACTGCATTGTCTCCCACTCAGATGTGCTCCTCTTATTTTCCACCCTGATTTCTTACACATTATACAAATGGGTGAAGAGTATACCTGGATCAGAAGTGGTGCAGTTCCTCTCTTTGGGTCTTTGGATCTGACTATCTCATCTACTGATGTATCCTTTGGATGCTTTTGGGGATACATCTGTTCTTCCCTTGCACCAGTCCTTTGTCCTCATCCAAGTGAGATTCTAGCTAATTTTGTGAGCGGAGGGAATTACCTATCCTTTTATTCCAATAGGGAGTGTGCGGAAGACTTGTTACATGTGTGTATTAAAAACGTTCGCATATAGAGGGCAGCAACAAATGGGAATAGCTAGTCTTGTGAGAAGAGGTAATTACCTATCGGTAATACATAAAGGAAAATTATTACTTTCGTCAATATTTTCTAACCAGACAAACATATGGTTTTGATTTTGCAACTTTCTAAAGTTGTAGACACATATGTCAGTTAGCTCTCATTTGTGAGAACTGTAGCTGTGTAGGTATAAGTTTGTAAAAAAGAGCACATCAGACTAAGAAATTTAATAATGATTGAAAGATTCAGTCAAACTAGATTAGAAATTAGCAAAATCTGGGTATCCCTATTGAAAACAATCAAATAGTTAAGTGATTCAAGTTCTAATAGGGAAGCTCCAGACTTTCTATTAAAATGATTTAGGATCAAATCCTAGCCATTACCAACACAGAAACAGTCCTTTTCAGATATTTTTTGAAGATGAGGGCATATCAACACCCAAAATGTAGCATAAAAATTAACTGGTAATTAATGTCTAGCTGTAGATACTTATTTTATTATTTAATAACTAGACTTAGGTGATTGCAGAAGCTATTATGACAATGATTAATACCCAATTTCCATAATGTTACTGAGAGCACTTTTTCAGTATCTTTTAAGATCCTAACTGAAAGGAAAGAATTATGTTGCAATTGTATACAAGGAATATGCTATTATGGTCAGAAACACTGAAAAAAATCATAATACCTTAAGGTGTAACAAATTAAAGTTATGAATTTTTTTATAATTACAATCAACGATGCATTTGTTTGAATTAAGATCATGTTGAGGAACTGTGCATAAGTTATTGAAAAAAAGTGCCAAAATTAATTCTCTATTGGTACAATTTTTTTCAGAAATCTACCAGAAATAACTTACCTTCCACCAACAGTGTTCAACTATGTTCAGGAAGAAAATCTTCGCATTGTTATTGCTTTTGATTGTTCACACAGTATGAATCCTCCTGTAAGAAGATATTTAATTTGTCAAAAAATGTTTTATAGAATTTTGAAATTCACACCTCTATGCTTTCTCAATCAAAATATGGTTTTCTAAGTCTGTCTGATAAACTTGTAATTTCTTTTAAAAGTGTTTGACATTGAATGCAAGTTCTTAAAATGTAAGAGTTTATAAGTTTGCTTGTACAATTTGTAAGGGGAAACATTATACTTTGTTTCAAACTACTACTACTCTGTTGTTAAACCAAGAATATAGGCTGATTGAAATAGACAAATTAACTATTTCTCTCACCAAATATACACCCAAAAGAAGTCTCAAAGATATAACCAGGCATGCAGACACATATCTTCTTCATTAATGCAGTATTACTAATTATATATATAGTTTTAAAAAAACAAGCATTAAAGCCTTTCTAAGAACAACTTGAAGCTTATCATTTGGCAAGAACCCCTTGATTTAAAGTTACTATTACAAACACGCTTTCTGTCTGTTGCAGATTTCATTATTTTAACTTAGGCTATGCTTATGCTATGATATACAAAGTATTAGCTAAATCTCTGACCACCCCTGGTTTCCTAAATCTGCCAGGTAATTGTATTTTTGTGTGTGTAGTGGACTGTGAAAAAAAAAATGCTTATGGGCAGGATTTGGACTAGTGGTTAGCATGCTTGACTCTGAATCTAAGTTTACTTGGTTTGTTTCATTACTACAAAATTGCATCTGACACTTTGGGTATGTTACAAGAGTTATGGACAAATCTTGAACTGGATGATCAGTGGAATTTGTGAACTGTTTGATTCTTGGGCTAATAAATTAATTACAAAATTCCTCTAATCAATCAACTCTCACATATAACTAATATACATATTTTCAATTTGTTTTTGATTTTCTAGACATTTTCGTAATGCCCTTCATTTAATATGGTAGACATCTTCAGGTATAACAGCTTAGGATTAAATCACTTTTTTAATCCTAAACTGTTGTACATGAAAATATATTTATTATGCAATTTAACACAAAACGTGTAATAAGCTGAGAATAAAGTGAATACTGTTCCTTGGATTTCTGCTTACACATTTTTCACAAGCCTATTAAAATGACTAAATTTTTTATGGCAAGAATTTCTGAGTGACATTGATTTTACATTTAGCTCACCAAGAGTATCAGAGATACAATTAAAGAAAAACATAAATTTAAGAAATTTATATCAACTGGTATGACTGGGGATTTAGAAGATTAAGGAAATTAGGACATCAAAAAGGATGTAAGAGAAAAGGGTGGATGAAAATATAAAAATTAACAGTAAGGATTTGTTTATATAGATTAAGGGTAAACAAAATATTAGGATGGTGGTAGGACCCTTGAGGGATGATAAAGAAATACTCGTATCTGATTATTATGAGATGGTTGGATTATTATATTTTGCTTCTTCTTCAGTTTTTACGAATGAAGAGTAAGCAGTATTCCAACATTTTGAACAGATGATAGATGGAAACAAGATCAAACAAGATGAGTGCATTATTTGTGAGCTTGTTAGGAAAAAATTGGGAGGTTTAAAGAATGATGAGGCTCCTGGGCCAGATAATATTTCCCCAAGGGTGTTTTGAAGTAGGTTAAGGATTATCTATGTCAGCCACTTGCTACTACTCTTTGTAAATCAATGAATAATGAGCAGGTACTTGAGGATTGGAAATTAGCTAATGTCACTCCTCTTTTCAAGAGAGAGATGATAAAAATTGTCCATGTAATTATAGGCTTCTTAGTCTTGCATCAGTTGTAGGAAATGTTTTGGAAAGTCTGATAAAAGATGCTATGCAAAGCCATTTAACAAAGTTAAAAATTTTATTGGATATTCAACATGATTTCACTAAGGGAGAAATCTTGCTTTACAAATCTTGTGACATTCTTTGTAAAGTTTACTGTTTATGTTGATGAGAGTAAGGGTGTAGATTTGGTGTACCTGGATTTTCAGAAAGCATTTAACAAGGTACCACATAAAAGCTTGTAAAAAAATTCTCTGTAGGTGTGGTGATAAGATAGCAAATTGGATAGAAAAGTGGCTGGATGGAAGAAAGCAGAGGGTTGTTACAAATGAAGTTCAGTCAAACCAGATTAATGTTACAAGTGGGGTACCTCAGGGCTCAGTCTCAGGACCTTTGCTCTTTTAGGTTTCCATCAATGACATAGATGAAGGAATAGTGAATAAAATACTTAAATATTTGCGGGTGATATTAAGGTCTTGAGTTGTTGTTAGCTAGGAAGAAAATGCTGCTGATTTACGGAAGGATTTAGTGATTTGGGCAAATAAATGGCAAATGGTTTTTATTTATAATAAATTCATGTGGGTTATCATCTTTTGAATTATAAGTACAATTTGGATGGGAATAACCTTTACAGTGTTATGAAGGAAAGGGATCTTGGTATAATAGTTGATCAGTTTCTAAAGCCATCCAAGCTAGTTGCTAGTGGTAGGGCAAATAGGATTTTAGATTGTATCTGCATAGACATTGAATACAAGTCTAAAGAGGTTATAATTTCATTGTGTAGGTCACTGGTTAGGCCACATTTGGAATATTGTGTTCAGTCTTGGGCTTTTTACCTTAGGAAAGACATTGAACAGTTGGAAAAGTTTCAGAGGAGGATTACTAGAATGATTCCTGAGATGGAGGGGTTGTCATATGAGGAGAGGTTGAAATCACTCAAATTATTTTCTCTTGAAAAAAAGAAGTTAGAGGGGATCTGATTGAGGTGTTTAAGATTGTAAAGTGAATTGATATTTAATACTTAACAGTGAAAATAGTTGGACTAGGAGACACAAATAAAAAAATTTGGCAGGGAAGAAGTCATCTTCAGTTAAGAAAGTTTTATTTTTCTAACAGGATGATTGGCCTCTGGAAAGGGTTGGCTTTGGATATTGTGGAGACAGTAAATTTAAGTGAGTTTAAGAGAAAGCTTGATAAGTGTATGAATGATAAGGACTGACTTGTAGTTGTTGTTTTTATGTTTTTAATTACATTTATTCATTATAGTTTTAATTTAGTTTAGAAAATGGGACAGCCAAAACGGACCAGTAGGTCCAATGTTTTCCAAAAACATTATGTTAAATCAGAAAAATACTAAATGTGACATTTTCGAGCTTTATGAGACCTTACCCTTGTTCATGCTGTTTAAAAAAATTTTCATGAGTGTAGTAAGGGATGCTGCACGACCAAATGGACAGTGAGATTGAGAAAAGAGTATAGCATTTCTATAGGGAACTAAGATATTTGGCTTTAGTACACTATTACTAAATAAACTAATTCATTGTTAAAAATAATAATCCTCAGATTTTATGACATAAAATTAGTAAACATACTTATCATGGTATGTGTGATAGATAATATTTACTTCAGTGAAAAGAAATTCACTCCAATTCTAGGAAAACATTTCAACATTTACTATTTGACAAGAAAGCATGTGATGATACTAGATGGCATTTTTGAAGAGATTAAAATGATCATAAGTCAGAAAACAAAGTTTTGTAAGAAAACATGGCAATACGAAAGAAACTTTTAAAAGCATAACAGAAGTTTTTACTAATTCTATTAATAGCTTGAAAAACTGTAGTCACATGGAAGTTTAGAAAGAACATGTAAGAATTATTAATACATTTGTATTTTACAATAGAAGCTGGAAGAAACTGTTGAAACACACACATGCATCCTGAGAAATCAGTAAATCAAACTGTTTGCTGAACTAGGCTATGTTAAGATGGCATGTTACAACAGCCAGAGTTTTTACCCTCTTCAGTGCTTTCTATCTAATTAGAGCGAGCTGTAATTAAACACGAGTCTTGCTCATATAAATATAGGTCAATGACTTAACATTGGTGCATATTATTACCATAATTTTCCAAATATAATATGTTCCCAAATACATTATACACTCTAATCTTCACAAACAAAAAGTCGAATTTGCCTTATCACCATAAATAATATGCACCAATACTTTTACAATACTGTGATCAAAGTAACCTTTTGATCACATAAATGTTAGAGTGTCTTATATTCTCTAATTGTGTGTTTGCCTTTGAGCTTTCTATGTTTGTAAATAAACATTCTCAAAAACCCATGTACAGCCAGTGTTCATTGATCATGGCTCTCTACAACAGCTTTGCTACAGTGAGATATGTGTAGTTCATTATGAAACATTTCCTCCCTGCATGTATGTGCAGATGGCAGTTTTGATTTTATAAGACTGATTTAAAAATACACAATAAAATCAAAGCCTATCACAAAAGCCATAATGGCTGTTTACAGTCAAGTACTGACACTTAGTTCAGAGCTTAAAGAGGACAGGGCCATTTCAATTTCATAAGGTTGATTTAAAAATACACCTAAATATCATGACAGAAATCCTCTTAACTGTCTCACTAAAGGCTTGATTGATTCAACTGATCATGTGGCCTTAAGAGATTACATGTTTTGAATATCATCACAAAATTTTTGAAGGTTTTAGTAAACATCACAAGTTTTGTAGACAGAAAAACCTGAAATTTTAAATAAGTACTTTAACTAAGCTTCTTGATCATTTTATTTCAAAAATCACGTTTAAAGATAAAAAAAATGAATGGCAACCAAATTCTTGTTTTTTTAAATCATATTCTTTGTGTATTACTTTTGAGTCAATTGGCAATAAATTGAAATACTTGTTAACTAAATAAATATAATGTCAAATTTATAGTTAATTTTTCTTTGATTTTCTGTTTTTTATAATTAAAAATAAATTTCTTGATAATAACGTATAATATGATTTTGCATTTTGAAGTTCCCAATATTTCTTTAAATATAAATGTTGTATAATTTCTAATATGCAAGATAAATATTTTCTACTCTTACACTTTATTTTGCTTTTAACATGAAACTATAATAACATGGTTTTGCAAATATATTAATGATTTTTAAAAGTTGATTCATGTAACCCACCTTGTGGTAAAAGTGTGTAATTTAAATATGATTTTACTTAAATGTTATAGATTATTTGTAAAACAGATAAATCAACAAATTCTCTTGTGGTATAAGAAATGCTAAGAATTAACATTATTTTTTCCTGATATTAATAAAGTGTGGTTTCCTTCCTATCAATATAAACTCCTAAGTATCTAAAACAATTTAATCTTTTAGTAACCTGACAGTTGCAAATTAAATCATTACAGCAAAAACAGAGTGATAATGAATTTGATTAGAAACATTATTTGATTTTCCCTAGATCTGAAATGAGTATATTAGTTTTCTAAACATTTAAAATGAAGTTATTAATTATAAAGCTATTTCTTATTTTTACCAAATTCTCTTTTGTAAAAGTTAGTATTTCCACCAATTTACCTGAATATATTAAAACTTTGTCTGCAAAAATTTGTTTCTCACATTTATTTGTAAGTTACATAAGTAACTTATAACTACCAAAAATAAAATGGGATGGTACACCATACTTAATTTCATTGGTAACATAATTTCCTACTTTTATGTTTTGTTTCCTATTTGTCAAGTAATTTTCTGTCTAGTGTAATATTTTACATTCTTGACCTTTCTGGATTCCCTTTTAACAATTCACATGATACTGAGTTGAAGTCCTGATTTATATCTAAGAAAATTACCACTTATTTTAACTTTTCATTTATATTAATATTACTTGTGTAGGTATTGAACATGTAATATTGGTTTTTTCTAAACCCAAATTGATTAGCAGAAAATATTTTTAATTATTAAAAAGATTTAATTTTTTGTTCACTTGTTCAATACTTTTAAAAAATTATCACAACAAAGAATTGGGTTGGTAGTTTTCTAATATCATAGTATCACTGGTATCTGTTTTTTTATTTTTTTTCTAAACCCAAATTGATTAGTGGAAAAACATTTTTAATTATTAAAAAGATTTAATTGTTTGTTGACTTGTTCAATCCTTTTAAAGAATAATGACGACAAAGAATTGGGTTGGTAGTTTTGTAATATCTTAGTATCACTGGTATCTGATCTGCTCCAGCAGCATTCCCAGAGTCCAAATGCATTATTACTTCTTCAACCTTAGATCTGTGTGTGTTAAAACATGTGTAAGACACTATTTTAGTGCAGTTACTTTTATTATGTAAACCATATTAACACTATTAACCAGAAATGCCAAGTAATAATTAATGGTTGACAGTTTGTATACGTGAGGTCCTTACCTCAAGCAAATGATTAAACTGTAAATGTTTTGGAAATGTCATTAACTATGGTTATTAATACAAATTATACAAAATCTATATGCATATAGATCTGTAAAAACAAACTGAAATAGTATACATTTAGAAAATTTGTAGTGTATGTGTGTGTATTTGTGTAAGAATTTTTTTATTTATTTTAGGAGAGATTTAACATGCTGATAAGTGCACTCAGAAGACTTCTCAGAGATTTTCCTCTTGGTTCTGAAGTGGGAATGGTATACTTTAAAGAAAAAGCAAATGTAATAAATGAAATGATGATAATTGATACAAATGCTGTAGAAACCTTCACCCAGAAGTTTCCAGATAGGCCTTCTGACAACACTAACGCTTGTGTTGAATGTGGAGTACAGAAATCACTAGAGGTAGCTAATATTTATCAATGAAATGAGTAAGATTAGCTTGGAATGACTTAGAGATCATATAAGATAAATCATTTTATTAGTATGTTTTCCACAAAACCTAAGGAATGAGTGACTATATGAAAATTCTCCAAATATCATGAATTACTAGTGTATGGTATACAATAACTTTGCTTAATCACTCCTTTTTTTTAAAAAAAATGTGTTTATTGCAAAGAAATTTGATTATAATATTTGTTTGAGTTAATGACTATTCTTGATTTCAGGGCTACTTGTCTTCACGCTGTTTCAAATTTTGACAATAGCTATACTGTGACATTTAAATTCAGTAAAAAAGCCATTCCAAAATCAATCTTTTAAACAAATGCACTTTTTCTAATTTTTTAATAATGTATAAAGCATACAAACAAAATTTGTTTCTTAGATCTTTATAGTTTGAACTGGAAACATAATTGTTTTTTACAATCTATAAGGCAGATTCCTAACTAACTTTTTATCTAAATATATTACCCACAGATGTAATTTTATAGAGGGTGAAGAATCTTTAAATTTTCTAGCTTTGTTACTTTGTTTTTAACTAGTCATTTTACATTAAACTAAATAATAATTTTGAGATCTTGCAATCAGTGTGATTTTTGCTTTTTAGAATTCTGGTACAATATCTGTTTTAGGTATTTTTGTGGCATGTACTACTCTGTAACAATAGACTGTTTTAATTTTATTATTGTGCATATTTGAAATTTTATTACAAAATAAACAAATTGTAGTGAAACAGTAGACGTAACTGCATGTGAGCAAGTTAAAGGATATATTTATTTATTTAAACTAAGTAGTACAATAAGCTTCATTGTAGCCTATGTAATCACCTAATAATGATTATTAATAATTTACCATATTTGTTAATGATATTATTATTATTATAATTAGATATTAATTAGTAATTGCTTTATAACCTATGTTTCAGCTGCTAATAAACTTGTATTTTAAGCATAATTCCCCACCTTGAACAGTTGATAGATGGAAAGAAAATTGAACAAGATGATCACATTGAGTTTGAACTTGTTAAGAAAAAATTTAGAAGTTTAAAGAATCATAATTTAGAATTTAGATAATTAAGAATTTAGACCATTTAATGAGTTGAGCAAATAGGTGGGATATAATTATAAGTATAATTTGATTGGGAATGACTTTAAAAGTATTATGAAAGAAAAGTATCTTGGTGAAGTGTTTGATGAGTCTCTTAAGCCATCGAAGCAGTGTGTTGTTACTAGTGGCAGGGCAAATAGGATTTTAGGTTGTATCTACATAAATATCAAATACAAGCCTAAAGAGGTTATAATTTTATTGTATAGGTCACTGGTTAGGCCACATTTGGAATATTGTGTTCAGTCTTAGTACCCTTACCTAAGGAAGGACATCAAATTGTTGGAAAAGGTTACTAGAATGGTGCCTGAGATGGAGGGGTTGTCATACAAGGAGGGGTTAAGATCTCTGAAATTGTTTTCTCTTGAAAAAAGAAGAGTTAAAAGGGATCTGATTGAAGTGTTTAAGATTGTTAAGGAATTGACAATGTTCACATATCTTTTTTTTTCATAATTAATAGTGAGAATGGTAGGACTATAAGACACAAATATAAAATTTGGCAGTGTAGGAGTCATCTTCAGCTAAGACAGTTTTATTTTTCAAACAGGGTGGTTGACCTTTGGAACAGGTTGCCTACAGACGTTATAGAGGCAGTAAATTTAAGTGAGTTTATGAGAAACCTTGATAACCATATGAATAATAAAATCTGGCTTTGAGTTTATTTTTATCTTTTTATTTGATTGATTTATCATTTTTTTAATATTTTAAGTTTAGTTTAGAGGATGTGACATCTTAGATGGACCAATAGACTCCTTGTTGTCCCTAAATATTATGTTAAATCCTGAGAAGGTGATTTGTGTTGCCCGGGAATTTAGATTTGATCCTGGATTTTCTTGTGAGAAAGGTTGGTGGGTTATGCACTTATCCTGGATTTCTCCCTTTAAGACATGAATCAACCAATTATTTAAATGCTTTTCTTTTGCTGACTTCTGTGCTAGGTTAACTAAGTGTGTTATCAGTTAGGTGGATAAATAAGCTTTTTCTATCTGTATTTTTATTATGTATGGTTCACATCTCATTATTTTAGTACTATTTAATTTTATTGTGGGATTTTTTTCTCTTACATTATGGACTATTGCAAATAGATTAATATCAGTTTTCTATATCTGTTATGCTAATAGATTCTGACTTTTATCTTTTTGTTTTTCTAATTTATTAGAATCTACATACACAAGATGTATTTTAAATGGTGTTTTTGTTTTCCGTTACTTGAGTCTTTAGAAGATTTCTGGCATACTTATTGTTCTTCTTCTTTCCTTTTAATAACAGTGCCCCACTTCACACACATATGTGATCTATCTAAAATTCACAAGTAAGACTGTTCTCTTTATCCATCCCATAGTTAACTGCATAAACTCACCATGTCACCCCTATCTTAGCTAGATATCATGTGAGTATAAAATCACTATTAACTGTTGAAACTGTTAAGGTATTATTATAATGATTATTAGAAAATCACAAAAATAATTTGGGCAGAACATGCAAAAAATTACGAGTTTAAAGAGTTAAGAATCTACTTTATAAGAGATTAGAAAAAACAATCACTAATCACTAATGTGCAAACCATGGAAACACTATGGATGTTATACCAGCAGTTCTACAAATGATGAAACTAGAAATGTACACAGCTGACAATCTCTACATTTAATAGAACTTGCTTACTTTCCACATATATTAAGATAAGTACTACCAGCAACAAGAGGACCTGGCCATGCATTCACTACTTATTACTGGTATTCAGTAACATCTATACAATGTATTTTGAAGATAATTCCCTGAAAACATCCACCCTAAGACCCAGGATATCGCTGAGATATGTTGACAAGGGATTTGCAATAAGGTCACACAAATTACTGATAAAATTCCAGAATTCAAGAAACATCCAGACAGGCAACATGCAGGAATACAATTCACAAGAGAAATAGAAAAAAAAAGATAAACTCCCTTTCCTAAACAATGTGTCCTCTAATTTTCTTTCTACTGGGTGGACTACAAACACCAATGAGCACAAATTTTCTGTTCATAAACAGTTTCAGATTCCATAGCCCAGTCCTCTTTAAAAGCACATTTTTGAGCAAGTGTTGGCACTGTCCTCCTGCCTTATTACCAACTGACTAATTTATGAATGACCTGTTGCTATCGATGTGCAGTACCTGCCAGATTGCTGTGTGGCTGCATGTGTGCACAACTTAGAGGGAACATTTTTCCTAGACCTGATAGTGACCAAGAAACATAACACATATACTACAGGAACTTATGGAATATCCACATATTGGAAAGAAGCTCAACTACAGATAAAACCACTAACTGTGTAAAGACAGGCATTGGAGAATGATTAGCCTTCAGAATTAAAAGATTTTTAATCAGAAGATGATAAGGAGAAGGAAAAATACATACTGACATAAAGAAGAAAATAAGTAAGATAAACACTAAGAATAAGAAAGAAAATTGTGGATATATAGCCATATTTCACTGTATTAGTGGTCTCTCTGAAAACATACAAAAAATATGCAAACAGTAAAAAGTCAGAACAGTATTCAGAAGTCACAATTCAGTCAAAATTATTACACACAATAAACCACCTCAAAATCAGTAGAATGCAAAACACCATTTACAGTATCCCTGCTTAATACAGATTCCAACTACACTGGATAAACAAAAAGATCAATAAAAGTCAGGATACGGTAGCATAATTGACATACAAGACTCTGTAAAACTGACTTATCTCCAATATCATGCCAGAGCAGATCATAAAATAAAATGGAATAACACTGAAATAATGTGATACAAATCACCTGTGAGAAAGGTATAAGAAGCCTTTTGCATCAACATAATTGAAAACATGTGCATTCAACCAGTCAAAAACATCTGAAAAATGTAGATACCCTTCTTGAAGCCATTCAACTAGTTGACAAGGTTCAAATCTAGGCTCCTGCTAATTACATTCAGTAATTCACAGAACTTCTCTGATGAAAATAGCAGATTTGCAGCCGAAACAAAGGATATAAACTAATTAGTACTTATTTACTTTTTTTTATAATTGTTATTATTAAATGCTAACCAATAATTATATATGACAATAATAGATATTGGACCATGAGTATTGCAATAACTTTGTAATTATAATATTTGAATTATACTGTTACTTATTTACATATACAGGAAATATACTGTTATCTAGATTTCAACATAGAAAATATAATTATGCATTTTAAATGGGTGTTCATGTTGCTCAGAAACCATGTGGTGTCTAAGTGATTTTGTTTATGACAGTATGACTAATATAGATAAAATAAGCGTGAACTTTTTCTTGACATTTTATAATAATTTTGAATAAGAAAGTATGGCTCTACCTGTACATCTAGTATTTCTTTTTAACAGTTTTTCATAGTAAGCCAGTGAATTATAATGGACTCAATTTATTATGTTGTGAATTTAGCAGATATACAATATTTTGAGGTAATATAAAAATTGTTTTACATTTGATAATAGAGTTTTAGGAAAGATAGTGTTTGTTTTTTGAGCAAAGCCACAGTGGGATATCTGCTGTGTCTGCTGCGGGTAATTGAACCTCAGATTTTAGTGTTGTAAATCTGTAATCCTACTGCTGTCCCATCGGGGGATGAAAAATAGTGTTGGAAGTAATTGTGGAAACAGCAAATAAAATTGTTATAAAAATACAAGTACTATGAAAATTTTCTTTCTGTGCAGTATGAAAAAGGACTACACTGGCATATAGTTAAGTGTTGATAGTTTAAGAATGATTGGCTGTCCTCCATTCATTCAAACAGTACCATACCAGCTTAATGCCTATAAAAGTACAGGCAGCTGTATTATTTCCAGCAATAATTTGATAATGCAGTTACGTTTTTCAGGACAGTAATGCCAAATTGCACATGCGTATAAGTTACAATCTTTGCTGGTGAATACTATACTGTGCAACAGATTGAGGTGAAATTTCATGTTTCAGTAGGAAATTTCTAGAAACTCTGAAGAGAATATATGAAACTAGTACTTTAGATAATAAAAATGATCAAAATAGAGCTCCCAGTCTTTTCAAACATGTGACATAAAGTATGCTTTTCACATGATTAATAGATGACAATCCAGAAGAGATCTTTCCAATGAATAGTTAGATACATATTAGCATGGCATTCTCTAATTGGATGTGTAGTTGACCAAAACCCACTACATAGGAGAGATGAAACTAAAAAGCTGAAATTTGTATTAGACTCCAACTGATGGGATAAGCAAAAGTGTAGTAGGGTACTCCTTACAGATGAATATTTATTCAAATTGTTTGGTCAGAATAAGTGATAGTCTAATTGATGGCAGAGAGAAAAACATCATCACAGTCAATACATAACTACATCTGCTGGGCAACAAGCACATTGATTTTAGAGATCTATATAAAATCAATGACACCTTCACTGCTGACAACACAGTTACATTTTTATCCATTGTGTCATTCCCTTGGGTACAAGACCTGTTAGGAAAGGATCATGTGTCAGAAAATGTGGTGTAAAGATACAAAATCCCAATATAAATATAATCGAAGATGTGAGAGCTTGCATGACAAATGAGAAGGTCAAACAGAAACTTGGCTAAGTTGTGGGAAGTAATACAGGAAATTTGAAACACTATTTGACAACTGCACTTTTATAAGATTGTGCTAGCATAAAATAAGATTTACTGCTTTCTTTAAAGCAAATGCAAAGTACAAGTGCATTGTTTTATTTTCTATAATAACATAGTGTACTTGCAATAAAGAGACTAAAGTAATGGATATAGGGAAAGGCACAGGTATGAAATGGAAGTTCGCCATAGTCTACAAAAACTATAACAAATCAAGGAATACAAATACATATGAAGTCTGGTGTTGTAGGATTATGCTAAAAATAGGCTGGACCCACAACATAAGTAATGTGGAAGTATTAAATAGGATGAATAACTACTAAACACCACTATAGAGAAACAAACAATGACCTTTGTTTGACTGATATTGCATAGATCCAGAGGAATGGACATTAAACATCATTGACAGAAATACAGAATAAATATAGGGCAAGGTAATGGCAGAGAAAACTGTGGATGGAAAATGTGACAAAGTATCCTAGAGTGGACAATTAGGGAAAGTTAAGAGACTGAACAAGTTAGTAAGGAATTTCAAACCTTAATTATCAACTTTGGAACACTGAACATTAGAACTGACTGGTTGACTTGTTATTAATTGACCATTTAGTTGTAATTACTTACTGCTTGCGACTGCTTATGTTCATCACCTGTGCATTTCCATAATTATTTCCAGTAATGTATGTTTTTTTTATAACAGTTTTTTACATATAATTAAAATCTTTACACAAAGTTTAATGTACATAGATTAAAACTTTTCTCAAAGTTTATGTAAATAAATCTAGCATCAAGTTAAAAGTCATTTTTAATATAGCTCTTGAACTGCATAAGTTACCAAGACACTATTGTATAAAAACATTCTTGAGCATGCATCTGTCAACAGATTAATATAGTTGTAAAATAAAATTACTTTAAACGATTATTTATCTGCCCATTTGGTTTCTGTTTTTTAATGTGGAGCAAGTTATTTTTGGGTTCAACCTTGCCTGTACTCTATTTTTATAAATATAAGTCAAATATTAAAACTAACCTTTAATGATCATGCTTTCCATGATCATTACTTAACATTGAATAAATGTTACATACATAAGTTTGTTTGATAAATATTTTTCCTTTAGATTGAAGGAGAGAGAGAGAGGTCTTACAAAAATATCTTGTTTTTATATTAAGAGTTATTTACTTCTTATTTTGAATGAGAAATACATATTTTAATAAAATAAAATCCTATTTATGCTACTGTTTGTTTGGACTGTTGTAGTACATTGTTTATATTTGAATGAATGATTAACCACATGAGAAGTTGGAAAAGTAATAAATCTTAAATGTTTTCAAGCTACTTTCTGCAAACAACCAATCCACAGCTGGGAGTATCATAATGTTGGTGACAACTAGTGATTTAACTGAAAATGGAACTCAAATATTGAAAGAAACCCTAACTGCAGCCAGTGTACGACTTTTCATAATGTTGTATCACAAGTCCGAGAATGTCTCCTCTTCTTTTCTAAATTTGGCACACAGCACAATGGGTAGACTGGTTTATGTCAGAGAAGAGATGATTGACGATACATTATCACTGGTCAATCAAATCAATTTATATGAAGCATTTCAACATGTTCTACAGGGTCATTCCTGGGAGTCTTTAGACCTCCCAGTAACAGTAAGTCATACTATATTCATATATCAAAAGAAATTATTAAAATGTTACTTAACTTGTGTAATAGTCAAATATAATATATATATACTTTTTTTTGATAACCTATACCAATATTGGTAGTACTGCTTTATACCACCTGATTATACAAGTATATTGGATCAAATAATGTCAATGGCTAGACAAATTAGATATAAAGCTTCTTACCTTTTTATGCATCTTCTTAGTGATTGTTCTGTTTATGAAGGTTTTCACTCTATAATGTTATTTGTATCTTTTTTTAGATCCTCAAGAACATTGTAAATGGTTCTTCACATGCAATATCGATAAATATCCCTGTAGACAGAACACTAGGACAAGACCTGAAAATACAGATTTCCTTCAACAAGCAAGGCTATCCATCAATTGTCAAAGACAGTATTATATTGACATCTCCAACTAACAGAAATTTCAGTTTTCAAAGTTCGGAGTTTGAAACACCATTTGATGACTTTTACCTCTTCCACATACCAGAAGCAGAGGCAAGATAAATGTTTTTTCTTGTTTTTTTCCAGAAAAAACTTGGCTTTAAACAAACAAAAGATATCAGTGTATCAAAAAAGATTGATTTTATGATCCCCCTTCACAACTGCAAATCATACATTTCAGAATAGTGCATAATGAATTTTATCATTCAGTTTTAACAGATGTTGTTGGAATTGCAATATAATGAAAGATAAATTACCACTGGAGAATTTAGAGTATAAATTGTGTACTTGCTTAGCTATTTCTTAGCTTTGGTTCTTTCATTGTTCGTAGTTGACAGAATGTAATAAACTCATAAATCATATAATCTTCTTTCAAACACTTGAGTTTTTTATCTGATTTATATAGATTTTTGTAAAGGTTTTGTACTTGTCTCTTTTTAAAGCTGTAGTTAATGTGTTTTTTCATTTCTTGCATAATTAATTGTATATAGCTTAGTTTATCCAAATTTTATTGTATCAAGTTCGACAAATTAGCATGGTGCTTAGCGTTCTTTTCAAGCCAATGTATTTAAATTTTATAGTTATCCTGCTAATATTAATATATGGTGTTTTATCAAGACTAGAAAAAGAAATTAAATTTCTACTAATTAATACTTTACTATGCATCATACATCAATTTATTTAGTTTAAGTGCACACTTTAATAAGCAGTATGCAAGCATAATATTTAACAAGAAGCACAGTAGATATATCAAGCCAAACCCCAGTTACACATCATATATTTAAATGTACTTTATTCCTCTGTCAAATGCTTTTACTATGTAGTGTTTGAGCTTTTTTAGTTCATTGTGCTAGAACATAAATCATTAATACAATATCTTACAGAGGAGAAAAATTTTTGACACTTGTACTTATTGATATGTACTTCCAGTGATTTATTTATGCTCATACACCTCAGTATAAATGGATGGGATTGTGATTTAAAGAGCATTATGGGAGTTTTCAGACTTTTAACTGTCATGATTATGATCATTTGATGTTCTTAATAGCTATTTATTTACTTTTTTTAAAAATTATACACTGCTAAAGTTAATTTTCATAATGTTTTTCTATCTATTTAATTACCATAGTTACATCTTGAGGTTTCGTTTCATTAACATCAGTGTTTATAAAAAAAATTATTGAACATCTCAATTTTCATGTGTAAGAATTGTTCAAGATTGCAAACATTCTAAAATAGATTTAAGCATGGTATATATATATCTTTATTTCTATACTCATTTGTTTTATTCAAAATAAAATCCAAGCACTTGTAAAGATAGGGTTCTTTAGTGCTACTAAAAGTTTTTGACCAAAACAGTGAAAAAACCTTGCCAAGAATTTGGAAATTTTCAATGTACTTGATGAATTATTATAAAGGTCTATATAACAATAGTTTGCACATTACATTTCTTCAGTATTTAACTTTCAACATGTTTTTCCCATGTTTGTGCTGTAAAAAAAAAATGTAGAAAGAAAATGGGAAGAAAGAAAAATTGGAATATGCAACAACCCTCCATGATTAGGAGCATGACACACCCTCCTAGAGCAGCTGGCTCCCTCTGTATTACTTTACATGTACATCACTTTCTTGATTGTCACAATACGAGTTGGACATGTTTCTCATTTGCTTTCAGTTTTCGATATTCCAATATTAACTTGTTGTTTGTGTGGACATCAGCATAAAATAGCTTTCACTTGACATTTTTTGAATACTAAAGGAAGAAAAACTGACTCAACATAATTTTGAAAATAACCTGATATTATTTTTTTGAATGAGTTTGCTTTAATACTATCCTGCATTCTGGTGTGTTATAAACTTTAATTATCTATTTCTCACACATAGTTACCTTGGTTTGTCAGGTGTTAGCTTCTTTCATGGGGGGCCTGGGCCTTCTTCTCCACAATGGTTGGTGCACCTTCAGGCTAATGAGAATGTTTGTGATGAGGATGATTTCAGCTGTTTTTTTCCTGCTTCTGACTTTACCATGCTGCCTTGTCATACATCTATAGAGAAGGTTTGACCCTTCAATTACAAATCTTCTCCCCCCCCCCTCCCCCCTCCATGACTCAGCGGTAAGTCTTTGGATTACTACACTACCAACTGGGTAGGTGTAGCATGTATGGCTGGTTATGTGACTCTGTGCTTGACTACAAATGCACATGCAGTGATTTAACTTTACAGGTTAGTAACATTTTGTTGAATGTTTCTCCTGTTTTCCTTTCTTTGTTTTTAGCATGTGATACCTCTTCACCTGGCATTGTAGTTCTTGCACAATGATTTTTATCTTAGTTAAGCTTGCAGTTAGTATGCCTCAACCTCCTCGAGTTTCTGAACAACATGCTTTAGCTTTTCATGGTGAGAGTCTCTTCAATGGCTACTTCCCTGACTACTTTGTTGTTGGGACTTGTTAGGGTAAGATGTGCTGCTTGTGGGTGTTCATTTTCCTTCAGGAACTTATGACTGGCTTCGTTTTTGAAAGCCATCCTATTTCTTTATAGTCCCGTGTTGATGTGGCCAGGTTGCATACTTCCCTTGTACTTTACCCACATCTCGTTTTTTCCCATTCCTGTCATCAATGTTATTAGCAGTATTGGTTATTACACAGTGGGATCAGATCCTTTGGGGACCAGGCTCCACCATTTTGTCAACATTTGGGAAACCTTCTCTTCTGTTTTGTGGGTTCTGCAGGTTTTTCAGAGGATATTTTTCTTCAATTACAGTTGCCACCTTCTCCTTCCTTGTCTCCCATCCTGATCCCTCCTCCAAGGGATTCCATCTCAAGCAGTCATCTGTCTGAGGCAATGAGAGACCTACTTTTTCAGGAAGCTATCAAGCAGGTGTTTTCAGTTTGGTTGAGTTTGTACTCTTGGTATTTCGTTGTACCCTGGTAAAACAGTCATCGACCACTCCCATCTCCATCAGTTTCTGGAACTCCTCATTTATCCCCATATTGTTTTCTTTGGGATGTCCATGGGGGGGGTCTAGCTCCAGGCTCTTCCATTTGGGCTTGCTTTGGATCTGTGCATGTATTGTAGGATAGTCAAGACATTAGCTCGACATCTACTTTCATTGAGACTTCAGTCTCATCATTATATGGATGACTAGCTTCTTCTGGTTCCTTCCTGTTTGGCATCTTCCAACCACACCAGTTTGCTTTTGGAGGAAGCTAGTGTTGGTTGATTTTTCAACATGGAAGAGTTTATCCTTTCCCTGTTTTAGTATCTAATTGACTTGGGCATTTTATTCAATTTTCACCTTCAGTTGGGCCCAGCATTCTCCACTACATCTTTAAAATTTGGAGCATTTGGTCATCAAGGCACTATCCTCTCATTCTCGGCCATCTCTAGAGTTATATCTTTTTTGGGTTTCTTTGGAAGCTCTCATGCCCCTCATTGTCATGCTTATATGCATTCCCTTCCATGGGAATTCCACAATCAATGGTTCTTCAGCTCGGATTTCTTGGATCAACTGGTTGTTCTTCTTTCAGACCGACCTTGCTTGGTGGTTGGACAATAATCATACTATGGCTGGTATTCCTCTTCCACCTCCTCATCAGAACTTCTGTCTTTTCATTGATGCTTCTCTTGTGGGTAAGATTGCACAGTTCTATACTTAGGAGATTTTCAAGACTTGTTTGTTGTCCGAATCTGGGCTTCATATCAACATTTTGGATCTCTTGGCTGTTTCCCGAGCTCTGTCTCTTTTTTTCCATATTCTGCATGGAAGAGTGGTTATGCATTCTGAAAACAAACATATGTACATCTCCCAACAAAATAGTACTGATTCCAGGTCCCTAGTACTCCAATTCTGGGTCTACTAACACAGGAAACTGCTCTTAGCTTATCATATTCCCAGTGCTTTGAATTTGTGGTTCAATTATTGCATCTGCACAAAGTCATTCCTATGGAGTGGATCATAGATCCTCAATTTCTCTGGTGATTATGCTCTTGTCTGAGCACCCCACACATACTTGTATTTGCCACCCATCTGAACAACATCCTACCATTTTGCTGGTCTCTAGTTCCTCATCTTTAAGCTTTTGGTGTAGTTATCTTCAGTCAGATATGGTGGGGCCTTCACTTTTATGCCTTCCCACCTATATGTCTCCTCCCCACAGTATTTGTGTCAAGTTCTCTTGGGGGATCAGTTTTGGCTGGCTTGACATTGTTTACCTCTCCTGAAATCTCTGTTACCTGTGAGGGCAAATCTACCTTCGTACCCATTTCCCATGTTTCTTCCATGTTGGATCCAGATCACCTCCTTTGTCCTATGTGGGCTCTGAGGTGCTACATGGCTCATACGGCTTCCTTTCATGATTACCTTTCTCATTTATTTCTTCCCTGGAACCATTCTGTGTCACGTGACCTCTCCCCCATCACCCTTACAGGTTAAGTTTGTTAGATTATTAAGTTGGCTTACTCTTCTCTCTCCTCAGAAGAGCATCGTCTTTATCATTTCTTGTCTCATCAGATTCAACATATCACTATGTTTCTAGTGGCTCATTTTCTTTATCCTCTGAAGAAGCTCATCCAGGATGGAATGTGGACTACTCCACATACCTTTTGTTACCTGCACATTTGTGAGTGAAGCAGAAGGGGATTGTTGCCCATCCCTGTATCTCCTTTGATTAAATATATCAGGCATGGTCTGCTTTTCAAAATAGGGTTTTGCAGTAACCCATTGCACTTTGTTTGGCATGATACTCCTCTGGACTCCCCACTGCGTTTTACCCTTCACTTCTTTGAGTGGAGTTTGGGAGCTCTTGCCACTTACCATTTCCTAGCCACTGGGGTGGTGGACAATATAATATTCCTCATGAGTGTAGACCAAAGATCACAATATTACATATCACTACAATACATTGAGAGGAGGGCAACACTGGGAACCCTAGTTTGTCAAGTTTAGTGTTGATTACTTTCTCTTCATGATTCTGGTGGTGTGAAGTGCATCATTTTAGGGCTACAGATTGGGATTCACTCAAAAGTATATATACCTACGAGATTACGGTCCAATAGCCCTAGCCACTGATGTGGGATATAGGGACCAAGACCTCTTAATTCCATCTCCAAGTTGAGGAACCTTGACTATCTGGTTGAGACTGGCCTATCATAATGATTATTCAAGTAATATTCCTGGAACCCTTGATACAGGAACTAGGTTCCAGGTGAAGGGCATACCTATTCTGGATGTAGTATGGTCCTCCCACTTGTGTAACAATTTTATATTGGTACAACACTATTCTATGCAGATGCTTGCTGTATGGATCATGCCTGCACTGGCTCCTCGCCTTCTCAGTATGGGATTCTAGCTATATTGTCAGTGGATGGTAAGTATGTTTTGGATGTTAACATTTTCCTTAACTGAAAATGTATTTCCAATAATAATTACCTCCGCTGACACTCTCCTGCCTTGCCTCCTCACTAAGAGCTGGTGTAAGTCTAGAAAAAAAGTGATAACATTATCTGAGTGAGGTGCTTATATACAGTACTAGGAGAAAGGGCACATTGATGAGGGTGGAGAAATTTGTAAATTAGATATTGCCAAGGGCATTTAAGTGGGGTATAGAAGACTGGAGCATGTGAGACCAATGCTTAGATAGGCAAAGCTAATGTCGATGAATAGCTATATTGTCAGCAGAGGTAAGTATTATTAGAAATACATTTTCAGTTTAGAAAATGTTAACTTTTCCTACTCATAATTCCATGTACAGGATGACTCCCTGTTGTTACAGATGAGTTGAGGCTTAGGCACAACTTGTAAGTTCAGGTTCAGTTTGTTGTACTCCCTGTCTCCTATGGTTGATTTGGAAGTTTGTCCAGAGGTTGCCATTTTGCTTATTTTCTTATCATGATTTCAGTTGCTTGAAGTATAGCACTCTGTTTACTTGTGGGAGAGGTTGGTGTATGTCTTATTCATGGTCTGATTGTCCTGGCTGCCTTACACTATACATATGTGTTTTCCTATGTGTGTGTGTATATATACACATACATATACACACACTGATTTGATCATATGTGACGGTCCCCCCCCCCCACTGTATGGTTGGGGCTGAGAAGATACCTAGCAATGTTTCACGTTGCTTACATATACCTGTTACATTGTTTTCCAAGGCCCTTATTTTACTAGTCTAGGCCTCGATGCTTCCCATTTCATGACACTTGACTTCTCTGAGGGTGAAGAGCATACCTGTTCCAGAAGTTGTGCGGTCCCCCAAATTTGTGCTTCCATTCAATTACAGTGCACATCTATTCAATTTTATATGGATGCTTTCCACAGGGAGTCTCTTATTTTATACCTCCACCTACTCAATGTAGGATTCTAGCTGTTGTGTGAGAAGAAGTATTGGAAATTATAATTTTCTTACACTGAAAACAGATTTCCAATAGATACTTACCTCTTCTCACACACTTCCCACCCTTCCTCCCCAGCTGTTCTAGGAGAGTGTGCCATGCTAAATGAACAGCTTGATCTTATGGGGTATAAAGGCTAGTGCATCAAGTGTTCTAGGAGAGTGTGCCATGCTAAATGAACAGCTTGATCTTATGGGGTATAAAGGCTAGTGCATCAAGTGTTCTAGGAGAGTGTACCATGCTAAATGAACAGCTTGAACTTGTGGGGTATAAAGGCTAGTGCATCAAGTGTTCTAGGAGAGTGTGCCATGCTAAATGAACAGCTTGATCTTATGGGGTATAAAGGCTAGTGCATCAAGTGTTCTAGGAGAGTGTGCCATGCTAAATGAACAGCTTGAACTTATGGGGTATAAAGGCTAGTGCATCAAGTGAGAAAAATGTGTTTTCAATCCATTAGAAGGCAGTGGAAGATTGAGAAAAGCTGTTGTGTAAGAAGAGGAAATTATCTATCAGAAATTATTTTCATTATAAGAAAATGATAACTGTACTAAAGATAAATCAAACTGAGCTCTAAGTATAGATGTGGCAGTAGGCAAAACAAGAAGTCATTACTTAAGTCAACAATACTCATTTAATGAGTAGGTTGGATTTGGGAACCAAACAAAGAGTAGTTGCACATAAGATATTAAAATAAAGTTCTAAATATCTTCTATGTATATGATAATGGTTACTGAGCAAATAACAAAAAAGTGAGTTTATTATTATTTTCAAGTTGTTCAGGTTAGATACAAATATTCAGCTATCCAAATATAACATTTCTTAATATATATATACATATAATGATTTTCAAAAATTTTGGAAGTTCATGGCTAAGAGAAGGGCTCAAGCCCTCCACTTCATTGTGTGCATGCCCTAAGTAATATAACACTGGCTATGTTTGTAGCACATAAAAAGTAAGCAGTATATTAAATTAAATCCACACTATTGTTTAGTCCAAACAAGATAAACACAAACAACAAATATTGCTCTGTCCAGTTATTTAATCAATGGTCATTCCTTATTATTTGTAAGCTATCTATAAACTGAACACGTGCATAATGTCACACCAAGGGAAGTAGTACTAGCTATCGTGTCATATGCAAGTTCAGCTGGTATGTATCTGAAGCAGAACAACTTTGAATTATTTCAAAATGACTAAGGCTATATGCTGCCAATTCTGATTTGAACCACTGCCAGTGAGAAGGCAATTGGTTGGCAGCACTCATGTACTAATAATTCTTGGGCTACTTTCTATATCAATGAATAGACTTGATCATCACATAATAATGCCTCCAGGCATAGCATGGTAGTGAAGATGGTTGCCACATGAATAAGGATCATAGATTAAATACCTAGTACCACAAAATATGCCATAAGGGCATTATAATGTCATGGACAATCTGTCTATTCACTGCTAAAATATTACTCCAAGAGATGACTGTGGGTCTGCTAGCCAGTTCCTTCCACCCAGTAAGCAGTTCAAAAATTATGAATAGTAGCAGATAGTCTCAGTAGCTTTACCATAACTTTAAAAACAAATATAACTTCCCCATGGCTGAAATAGCAATCATGTTTGGTGACAATGGGAAGTAAGTCTCTCAAATCACAAGGTAATCCTCCTAATCACTGGACTATACTAGCCCAAAACTGAACAGACTTGAATTAGGTAAAACATAATATGGAAAATCATTAATGGCAATATTTTGATTACTTGGATAATTAAGAATAATGAAAAATAATAATAAGAAGAAACCATTATTTTGATTAGTTAATTATTTCCTTAAGTCATGGCATTAAGCTGAATTGATTTAATCAAAAATAATAATAATAAATCATAATGACAATACTTCAGTCACTTGGATACTGGATAGTTAGAATAATAGGAAACACTTATTTTGTTTAGGTGATTATTTTGAACATAATTTTGACTAAACAATTATTTTATGTGACACTAATCAGTTATTTATTATTTTTGTTTTGAATTAAACTTGAATAGTTACAAGTTATTTTAGTGTTGTTTAGCACATTTCATGTGTATTGATCTATCACAGATTAATCTTTGTTTGTGTGTGTGTGTGTAGGAAGGACTGTGGTATTTGGAAGGAACAATTTCTGAAGAAGAGAAACATCCAATAGTGGTCTATGTAACTGCTAGACAGAAAAGTGGAGAAAAACCTCTCACTCTTAAAGCTTCATTGAATAATGGTGTTCATCAGGTAGATTCGTTTTAATTTACACGTGTTAAACTAAATAATTTTTAATATCTTACATGTGTTAAACTAGATTAATTTTTATTTGTCATAATTTAAGCTATTTAAATATGCTGCTGGATCTTGGCCATCTCTGAACTTCATGTATATGCTTTCAGACTGGTAGTTAGTACTTTCCAAAGATAATATTCCTACAAGATTAACTTATCTTCATATTTTATTTTTCAGTTTGACCCTGCACAAGTTCCACCTCCCATTATTTTTGCCCATATTCAACATGGCAACAATCCAGTAGTAGGAGCAAAAGTTATTGCTACCATTTACCACCCAAATGGGCAGAAGGATTCCTTTGAACTGCTTGACAATGGTACAGGTGGTAAGTGTGAAATCAGTTTCTGTAAGATTCAAACCTAACAAAATATACAGGTGTAGATTAATAGTTAAAGTTTATCCTTGTAAATAAAAGAAATTTTGAACACTTGTGTATTGAGGAATGTTAACGATGGTCTTTAGGCTTGGAGAGAGTGTGGGAAGATTTATACTTAGGATAAACAAATCATTTAAAAGAAAGGCAACATGCACTGTAATCCATATGAAACAAACTGTTACTATTTGGCAAAAATCTTAAATGGTTTTAACTGGTAACAAATCCTACAGTTATAGCAGTTCACCCAAGAAAATAATATAATTTTGTTTAGGTATATTCAAGAAAAAGTATGTGCAGATATTCTGCAGTGACTGAGTTAATTCGTAACTGTCTTTTTAAACAGGGTTTTGAATGGTCATAAATTTTCATTAATTCTCACCTTAAGCTTAAAGTATATACCACAATGAACATTCCATAGGGCCTATGATAGCTTGGCAATGATTCCGTGTCATAACTTCCATGGATGTGGGTCAAACTGGAGTGTAGGGGTAATATAGAAAGCCAAGGTTTTCATCTATCAAATGACATATTATATTGCGTTGTTTTCTGAACAGAATTTTCACTTTCTTTTTTAGTACAAGCTTTGTTCACATGGGAAATTTATCAGTTAGCTTGGATGAATTTGTAACAGCTCTTGTCACATAGCTAGAAAGCCAGAATAATTGCTATAGTTTTGGGACATTGCCTGCTTTTTGCATGATATTATTATTATATGTTCTTTGGTGCATTATTTAATTAAATAAAAATTATTTGGTGCCTGCACTACTACCATTAGCATAAAAAAAGTAGGGTTAAGTGTCATCAACAGAAAAATAAAGAAGGTCCAGGTAAGTACTTTGTTTCTTGTTTTTCATGTGTATTCTTTAATTATTATAATAAAATTAACTAAAATGTAAAAATAGGAATCTCTGTAGGTTAGTTAAGATTAGATTAGGTGAAATAAATAATAATATAATAAAAAAATTTCACTAGGCACGCATGGAAGCAGCTCTGAGTAGCTTGTGAATAATGTAAGTTGATAGCATAACATGAGCCCGACATTTTCCAAATGATTTACAACTTATAATGGAACAAGTAGTACAAAGAACAATAAAACAATAAAATTTAAGTATAAATAGTTGTATAATGTTACGAGTTTAAAGCTATTTAGGATAAACAAACTTAATTTCATGTTACAATTTGAAGTCATTCTAGAAAGAAGAAAAGGGTAATTTAGATTTATTTTGAATTTTTTTTTTGGTGGTTATGGGGTTGATGAAATTTACCAACCTTATATAGAGTTAGGATAGAGAAAATAACAGATAAAGTATAAATTTTTACTGAAAACAAATGTTTGAAATGTATTTAAGAGGTTTTATAGATTATATAAATGAAATTTGAATTTTTTTGGTATGAAGAATAGAATTTTTTATCATAACATGAAAATTACTTTGCAGTTGGACTAGTAATGAAACAGACTTGATATACTCACAAACAAATCTTTAGTAAAAATATTTCATTAAAAAATCTGATAAGTAATCTAATGTTTCTCAGAAGTCTACCAGATTTTTTGAAGATACACATACTGTATTAAACGTTATAGTATAAATACTTAATGAGTGCAAATGTGTATACAGACTCCGTGTTTTATACCGAGACTGTTGTGAAAGTGTTAAACCATGAATTATTTTTGAATGAGTACATTACTAATGGAAAAACTGTTGAAGCATTTAGTTTGTTTACCTCATCATTTATCTTTTATGCATTCTAAGTGTTTGTGATAACTGATGTAATACAGAGATGTTATACATCTGTAGATCCTGATATAACTAAAGGAGATGGTATTTACTCCCGTTATCTCACAACCATTTCAACGGCAGGACACTATACTTTAACCATTTCTGCCAACTCTAATAATGGAACAGCTAAAGTTTTGTATGGTGGAAGTAGTGGAGTGATGCCAAAAAATCCAAGTATGTACTAAGTTTCCTGCTTTTAAAACAGTTGAACTTATTTTACCTTCACACTTTCAAAATATGAAAATCAATGGGTGCTGTACAAACCTCTTTTTAGACATATTTTGCTTTTTCTCTGTATATCCCTTTTAATGTACAGAACTGATAAACCTTTATGAAAATCTTATGTTCTATATATCCTTTCTGTTTTGAGAAAGGTTGGTCAAAATCTATGTTATAATTTTTAAATACACAAGGTTCAAACAGTGGCATCTGTAGTTGATATGTAATCTTGGTTATTAATAATTTTCAAACATAATTGAAGAAATGTTTTTTTCAGTCATGTGGAATATATATCACAAAAACAGATAAGTACATCATTAGTGCAGGACACTCGTAATATCACAACAAAAACTAAAGGTCAAAAGTTTGTATAGTAGTACTGATTTAAAATTTCACAAGTGACCTCAGTTAACACTCTTAACATACCTATCTTCTATTCTTAATACTCTGCTGTTTAACAACTAAGCACCTATCGGAAATGGTAGAAATATGAATAGTAAAATGGTATTTACATCAATGTTCCTTCTAAAGTACATGAAATATTGTTTTTACATATCCTTGAGAATGTAGTAAGTTTATTTTTTTGGCTAATATTAGTACGTTAATTCAGAAGATAAAAGCTTATTAGGTTTTATCAGGAATTAATTAAATATCTTAAGGACAAAGGAATAAGTGTAACAATAAGACTGAGAAACTAAAGAATTTAGTCAGAACTTTTAGCCCTTTATATTTAACTCCATATTTTGTCAGGGAATCTGGAAAAATGTGGGAAATGAAAAGGTGGCACCATGTCTCAAATATTATCTTTATCTTTTCATGGATTCTTTTCAAATATTAATTCATGAAACAATTGTTGTGTACATTTTAAGAACATACTTGTAAATGGTGAAAGTACTTAACCAGTAAATATAGACTTATTCAGTGTATTATTTTTTTTAAGAAACATGATGTATAATTTTACTTTTACATTTTACAGTATTTGTTTTTGTATAATGTTTGTTGTAATTTGTATTGAATGTGTTTGACATTTATTTTACTTTTACATTTTACAGTATTTGGTTTTGTATAATGTTTGTTGTAATTTGTATTGTATGTGTTTGACATTTATTTTACTTTTACATTTTACAGTATTTGGTTTTGTATAATGTTTGTTGTCATTTGTATTGTATGTGTTTGACATTTATTTTACTTTTACATTTTACAGTATTTGGTTTTGTATAATGTTTGTTGTAATTTGTATTGTATGTGTTTGACATTTATTTTACTTTTTCTAAGATCGTCTCAGATACTGTTGTGGAAGTTTTGTTCCAGAAGATGAAGCTACACCAACAGGAATATTCATGCGACAGGTGAATTATGGAAGTTTTTATGTGACCAGTGATAAAACAAAAGATATATACCCACCAAACAGAATTGTGGATTTCAGAGTAATGCAGGTAGACAACACAAATAAACGAGTAAAATTAAAGTGGACATCACCAGGAAATGACTATGACAGTGGGCAAGGTAATTGAATTTCAAGTCAAAATGTTTACTAGATTCTTAAATGTATGTTGTAGCGTAAATCAACTACGAAAAGAAAATAGTCAAGCATGGTTAAACACAGTGCTTTAATTAAACTTTCAGCTTCTATTAATTTTGCTTACTAATATTTACATCATTTTTGTGATAAATATAGTAAGTTTGTAATTAGATTTTTCTGTAAAGCTGAAGGCTAAGTTAATAATTTAGCAAATGCTTAGTTTTCTTAAGATTGAAAGATGTTTCACAGATGAACAAAACAAGAATATATTAAAGTAATTAGAATAATATAATTCACCTGCAGCTCAATTCCTTAGTTAAACATAGCAATAAAATCAGGTCACACTTCCTCGTAGGATTTGTAAACAGATTATGTCTTGCAAATTAATCGCAATTCTACTCTGTGCCTGATCAAGTTAAATAGCAGTACACTATGTTGTTTGTCTTTCTGACATCAATACCATTAAACTATCTGGCTAATTTCACAATAACTCCAAGCTATTAATACTAAATGGAAAGAAAAATTATCTCTGACAAGAATAATAACATTTCCAACTGAATCAACCTCTTCATATGACAAATTATAGCCTGACTTCCTTTTCTTAACATATTCAAGTGATATCTACTTCAGAAAGATGTTCAATTTCTATATAATGTTGGACTACCTCTGATTTACAAACTATGTTGCAAGATGTTTTAAATGCCAAACCTTGTAATACAATGAACAAAACACCAAACATTCAAACCACGTATCTTGTACACTTTCATAATACATTTACATAGTATGTCTCTGTAGACAAGACTTATTTTTCTGTCTTCATTCTTAATGCATAAAGAAACAAAATAGATATTAATTTTTTCAAGAAATTCCAGTGTGAAGAACAAAGATATAAAATTATGCAATTACAGACTAATCTGCTCAACACAAATGGAAAAAAAAATATTTTATAAAGAGTAAAGAAATGAAAGCTAAGTTTTTATGAATTAAATTAAGTAGATACGTATAGGAGTGTAAGAGAAAGTACCTTAAATGATATGAATATTTAGTACAGTTTATGAAACTAACTTCTCAGGAAAGGTATTTTTAAATTCCATACATTCATAACCCTAAATATGCAGGGTTAAAAAACTGAAAATCAGCCATGCCTAATGTCAGAATGAACTAACCAATTTCATTAATGCAAACATACAACCATCTGGGATTAAAACTGATAAGATTTAGTATTTAAAGGAAAACTTGATACTTTCAACAGAATGTCTTGTTTATTTTGAATTTAAATTATTTTTTAATAAAGGTAGTGACTGATACCAATCACTGAATATGCCTTTAGACTTAAAGTGAAAGTGGTATCAAACAAATACATATAATTTCTAAGATATATCAATCTATATATTTGATTTTGTTATTCGTTACTCCAAATTATACATATAAGCTGCTTTTAATCTTTTGAGTAAAAACGAATCAAGAGGAGTAAATTATTCAATTATATGTATACTAGCTGAGTTACTCAGCATTGCACGATGAAAATTTAGATTTGAAATGTATAGATCAATATTTTTTTCAGCCAATTATTCAGTAAGTAGACAAAAGCTGTAATGTGAGAAATAAAAAAGTATTTAATCAAACAAAGCTTTATTTGAAATTAGATCATGTTTGAGCTTGTCTTCTTCTTTGAGCCTGAAGTCATACATCATGTTGCTCCTCTGTTTCTTGCTCTCTGTAAGTTATTTGTCTTAATTTTTGTGCTTAAAGTCTGGTTTGACGTTGTTCAGAAGTTTCTTTTTGTCTATATCCAGCTTGCCTTGATGATTCTGACTGAACTCTGGCTTTGTGCTGTTCAACAGTTTCTTGCTGTCTTTGAGTAGCCTGACTTTCAGCTTGAGCTCGAAGTCTAACTTTACATTGTTCCAAAGTCTCTTCCTGTATTTGAGCAGCCTGTCTTGCAGCTTGTGCTTGAAGTCTTTGATAGTGTTCTTCTTCTGTTTCAGCTGCTCTTTGTGCTTGCATTCTTTTAGCAGCAGAAGACTTTCCATAGAAAGGGCGTTTCTTGGGTGGCATAATCACCTGTATCACTAAACAGTAACTTGCAATTCAGAAAGTTACTAAATCACTTATGAAACCACTTAGCACTATTTAAAGAAAACTGTTTTTGGAAATACTGAATTGACAGCAAGGTGATCTGAGTGTCTCCCGCCATAATGCTTTCTATGTGCAAAACGTGCTTATGTTTATTACAAAAAAATGGTACAATAATAATTAATTGTCAATTTAGTCATTAAATACTACATCAAATATGAAATAAATAGCACCATTAAATTTCTTGTAAAAAACTGGTTATTATGAAGTTATTTTAAGATTTGTAAGCTCAACAGTTTAGTTTCCTATAGCGAACAAATAAACAAACTTCCTCTTTTATATATATGAAAAATAGTTAACTATAAAGAGAAACATAAAGATAACCATTTGAAACTGGATGTTTTTTGTATATATATATAAATAGAAAGAGGTGTTAAAGACGTTTTGGTATAAATTTTAGATATATTTTCCCACCTTTTATACTCTTTCTTTCCAAAAGAGAATTTTAGTTAAATAGACTCAAACTTTTGAAATAAGAGTATAAAAGTTCTGAAAGATATTTTGGTAAAATGTCACAAATATTGCTTTTATTTCAGCCTAAAGAAGATCGTTAGTAAACTTTTACATGAATACTATTTTATAATAATTTAATAGATGATAATATTTTAGCACTCATTTACAAGCTAGGAATGAAGTCAGACCAGTTAACTAGAGTGCTTTTTCCTGGTTATTTGGAAATTTGTTGAAAAGCAAAATCATCTGTAGAAAGCATCAAAATAAAAGTAACTTAATTTCCAAATTAGTTAAATATATTTATAAACTTGTACATTGAAATGTTGATTAGCAAGTTTTGATGAAATCTTGATGTGTGACGTGATCCAAAATTAAGGCAATACAAATGCTATAATTGCAAAGAGTTATAAATAAGGTTGGAATTTAGTCTATTAAAACAACGTATTTAGCATTTTAAAAGTAATTTCTTTAGGAATAAAAATTTACAGATAATTACAATGCATTATACATAAGTTTTTAGCACACTTGTATCCTTGTTAACACAATACTTCATATCCTAGAAGTTCAATTTATTTAGGAATATAAATAAATGGAAATGATTAAATTTTTGTTAACTCTAGACATTATACATTATTTTTGAAATATATAAAAAATTAATATGAAAAATAATGCCATTGTGAATTTTATTGTTTAAAGACGTGTAGAGAAAAGGTTAAGTTGTTATTAAATGTTCAAAATATGTTTTTGTAACTTGTTTATCTACTCAGTAATTTAAGAATGCAAAGCTTGTTACATGTAGATGGTAACAAACTTTGGTAATTTATTTTTTATTATTATCCTGTTTTTTTTGCATTTATGATTTTTGCTTTTACTTAAAAATTATTTATTATGATACGATATCTTACCTCTTCTCACAAAAACTTCCTTGATTAGTTCTGCCATTTATTGACACAAATTTTTCGTTTGCCACTAGCCTTGTAACTCCCACTTCTTTATGCATATCTACATGCAAGTGATCATGCAGCAACACTCCACCAATAGGAGTGCAACACTGCTCTTATCATGACTAGGAACTTCTAATAATGCACCTGTTAATCATTTCTCGATTGGCAGTTTTGCTGTTAAGACGTGTTTGTTTTTGCTCATGATTTTCGTTATATTTTCATTTAGTGCACTTCTCAGTACTTTGTAAGTATGCATTTGCACTTTCAAGTAGTTACAACTACCACTGCTGTTACTGCACCTGCAGATTTACTGACCACATCTTTGGGGTCGGTCCCACAGTTATCAACCAATGACATGACTACTATGATCCATCAAGAATTGTCTAATTTCTTGCAACATTCACCACAACCAGAGGAGCATCCTGTTATACCAGTACCTGCTGTGACTGACAGTAAGGGTGAGAATTTAAACAGCCTTTTTCCCCCTTCTGCATATGCTTCTCAATTGCATATTACATTGGTGGACTTGCCAAGGCCTCCTCCTCCCTTTGTTGACTTGATTAATCAGGTTTGTTTGATTTTTTCTTTGTCTTCTGTTTCTGTGATTCTACACCTGTCCTCCTTGGGACAGATCTTTGGGTCAGTATCTGGTTTTCCTCCTTCACTAGATATTGGGGTTTGTGCTAGTCATTTTGGGAAACAGTTGTGTTTGTGGGTCAGTATGACTCATCCACCTTGTACATTTAATGATCATGCTTTTGCTTTTCGTTGTGCCAACTACCCATATTTGGAATCTTTCATTCCCTTGTGAGGTTCAGACCTTAATACTTCAGTTTCATTTTCCCAACCTCAATTTCCCCCTCTTTATCTTATGATGTCCATTATTTTCCATGCCTTATCCTCCATTCATCTTTTGGCAGAAGCTGTTCATCAATCTCCTGAGGGATTTTCTGATGATTCTTGTAGTCTCCTATTTGCTACCATGGCACACCTCTCCTCTTTGGCCCTGACTTTACTGACATGGCTGATATTCTGCTGGGATCTTTTAGGTCGGGATGCTCTTTTATCCAGGGTTTGTTTACCTGTATCTTTTTTGCGTGATTTGCCCATGGCATCATTTTTCAGTGAAGAGGTTTTGGGGGTCTTCTCGACATTTTGGAGTCCAGGCTTGAAATAGCCTATTACATAATTCTCTTTCCTCACTGGTTTCTCATTTGTCCTACTCATCAGTTCCTGTCTCAGTGGCCCCCAACTTCTAACCCTTTGCCAGTCCCGACTTCTAGTCCATTTGCATTGCACAATCGTTTTGCTGCCATAGTCGTTTTTAGTGCATTCTGTGTTGGTGAATCAGAAATCGAGTCAGGGATGGTGGGGGCCAGACTTTTCCATTTTGCCCACATTTGGAGGTTCAAGGTTTTATTCTCGTTTGTTTTGTCATTCCCAAAAAATGGGAGACTGGCACCAAGTGATCGATTTCTCTTCTTTGAATCACTTCCTCATCATTCCCAATTTCTCCATGGTGTTGTACTTAACTTTTTGTTGGGTTTTCACTTCAGGTCTATGGATGGCAAAGGTCTATGTGTCAGCATACCAACATTTCCTTCATTTTGTTAATCACAATTGTGTTTTTCAGTTTTGGGCATTTCTCTTTGGCCTGGCGTCATCTCCCTAAGTGTTATGCTGAGTTGTCTGGTCATTCACTTGACTGCTTCTTTCCTAGGACCTTAATTTTCACTATTACACTGATGTCTTGCTCTTACTGGAATGTCCTCATGGGCCGACTCTTCCCTCCAGACTCAGTTTCTTCTCTGGGAAGCTGCAAGGGACAGTTGGCTTATCAAAATGGAGAAGTCATTCCTCACATCTACTCAGTTTCTGGTTCATCTTGGTATGTTTTTCAATTCAATTCTCTTGTCCCATGTAAGACAGCAATAAGTGTTCGGATTTACAACACAAAAATTAGGGGTTTGATTCCCCTTCATGGACACAGCAGATAGCTCGATGTGGCTTTGCTATACAAAAACACACACAATTCACTTTGATTGAGAGATATGGAATGTCTCATTTGCATGGTCTCCTCCTCACCCTCTTTTACTGCACGAGAGGTTCTATCTCTTTTGGGGACGTGAAATTATCTCAAAGCCCTCATTCTGCTTGGTCAGGCCCACATGTGCCATCTTCAGTCAACCAATGGAGCTTTGAGATCCCATGGATGTTCCTCTTACCCTTGTTTCTCCATTACTGACAGATTTTGCCTGGTGTTTGGATCAGACCAACACTACTGCAGGGTTTTCTCTTCTTCTTCTGCCTTATCGAGATTGTCACCTTTTTATAGATACTTTCCTTTCCAGTTGAAAAACATATCTCGACTGTCAGGAGGTTTAGGGAGGGTGGACTCTTACCGAATCTTCTCACCATATCAATATCTTGGAGCTTCTTATTCATGAGTGAGCTGTATTCACTTCATGCTGTCTCTTTAGGGACAGGTGGTGATGATTCACTTGGACAATTCAATGATATTTTCCTATATCACCAGGCAAGGATGCACTTAGTCGAGGGACCTTTGTTTTTGAACTTTGGATCTTCTTTATTCAGGCTCACAGCCATCAAATTACTTTGCTTGCATGTCATATTTCAGGTGCCCTGAATCTGGTCACGGATCTGCTATCCTGACCAGACTAGATTCTACCAATGGAGTGGTCTTTTGATCCTATCATTTTTTGGGAGTTGTGTGGTTTCTGATTTGGATGCATTTATATATCCTCACAACATACAACTTCCCCATGTTTGATCACCTATTCCTCATCCACAGGTGGATGTGGTGGATGCTCTCAGCCAGAATTGGAGTTATTGTTACCTATATGCTTATCCTCCTATTTGGCTTCTTCCTCATAACTTTTGATAGTTCAGACTACTCCTTGCCAAGTTCTGTTATTGGCTGTCTCAGACATGATTTCCATTTCTATGATGGCTGTTGGTGTCATCACCCATTTGTCTCCCGTATCTCCTATGCTTCTTCACCAGCATTTGTGATCCTTCACTATCCACACTTCATCTTCACACAAGGCTTTTGTCCAGTCCCTCACCAGATGACATGGACTTTACAGACGTGTTGCATCCTTGACCTCCCATCCAGTTTGACCACCATCATTGGCAGTTTATCAGCATAAGTGCCCTGCTTACCACTCTTGATCTATACACTGGGGTTACCATCCTTCACGGCCTACCATTTTTCATTTGTCGTCCTTTTTCATTTGACTTTATGATAGGTCTTATCGATTTCCTCTGTTGTAGGTTATAGGACGGCTTTGTCTTCCACCTATTCGGTTTACCGAATTTTATTCTGTGTTCCACTCTCCTGCCCTATCTATGTTATTTCATTCATTCTCTATTGCCCATATTCCCTGCCCTGCCTCTCTCTCAGATTGGAACCTCGATGTCCTTCATGCTCCTATTCATTCTCTATTTGAACATTTGTCATCTTGCTCATTATACCACATTTTCTTAAAGTCCTTGTTTCTATTGTTGTTGGTATGTGATTGCCGTTATTCTGATGTTTTTGCAATTGATGTCTGCCATGTACTGTTCCATTCTTCCTATGTTCTCCTTTTTCCCACTGTTCTTTTCTACCCAAGACATATGCTGCTCAGGAGGGTAATTCTGCTTTCACCCCATTTCACTTCTCTCCATCACCCAACTTTATGACCATTCAGTTCCTTCTCTCCTCCTTTGCCTGGTCAGGGCCTTTAGATAGTATTTGACATGCACTGCTTCCTTCCGTGGTTCTCATATCCATTTGTTTATTCAATGGTATCTTGCTATTTCACATGACCTTTCTCCCATTACTTTTATGGGTTGAATTCACCAGGTTATTTGCCTGGCATACTCTCCCCTTTCTCTGGATGATTATTGCCTTTTTTCGTGTTTTTTCCCATTAGATCCATCTCTGGACCATATCCTTGGCTGTCCATTTCTGTCTTCCTTTGGAGGATATCATCAGAGCAGGTATGTGGACTACCCTGCATACCTTTACATCCCACTACCTACATTATATGGCCATTTTATGCTCTGTGGGTTTCTGCTTACCTCCAGTTTCTTTTTTCATTTACAGGGGGCCTCTTGCTTTGTGGTGAGTAGTGCCTGACCAGGTATACTATGTCTCAAATCTGTACTGTCCATCCAGTGACCATGCTAGATGAATATAATGTTGAGGCTCTTCCTACCGTAGACCTGATGTACAATTCCAAATGCCACCAGGTGTTGGTTGATCAACTCCATCCAATTGTCATCTATGCATTGTTATAAATTATTCATACATGACAATTCATCACATGCCACAAGTTCATGTTACACACACCATAGAGATGAGGTGTTCTGTGTAACCAGGTGTAGTTATATCTCATGGTCTTTTGCTTTAGAAATATGTTTGTTCTGGAATTACATGGGTAAAGCAGACATAGTTTATTGCCTATCTATGATACTCCGTGGCATTGAGGCTCTTCCTACTACAGACCTGTTGTATAATTTCAGATACTGCAAGGTGTTGATCAACTCTATCCACTCTGCTTTTCAAAATAGGATATCTCAGTCATGCATTGCATGTATGTGGTACTGTGGTCCTCTGAACTCTCCAACATATTTTTACCCTATCTTCTGATGGAGTATGGGAATCCTTGCCATTTACCACTTCCTAGCCACCGGAGTGGTGGACCATCGAGGTCTGTCCTTTTGTGTGTGAACATTGCCATTCAGTGGAGAGTAGAGTGGTGGCATTATGTTGGTGTTAATGGCATGACACCCTTCCCACCGTGGACCTGATGTATAATTCCAGATGCCACTAGGTGTTCATTGTAACACTCCACCATTTCTATACATATCTGTTGCAGTTCTTTCCTCCAACTGAAACATTCTTTCTTCCTTCCATCTTCCGGATGTCTGTTCCAGGTGGATCAGGTGTTTGTTGGAGATAGTCCAGCCACATAAGTCATCACATGTGTTTGGCTGGTACCTTCTTCCTATCGCAGACTGAATGATAAATTCCCAGTGCTCAAGTTGAGGTCCATATTCTTAACATCCACTAAATTTCAATTTCTAGTGGATCTAGTGTCATTTGGAAGCTGGATGGGACACATGAATTCTCGCATGTATAAAGATGAGTTCCCTACTCCTACCCTGGACTGAACAACACAGTCCTAATGCCAACAAGTTTTGAACCAGAGATGAATGCCTCTTCAGCTCTCCTTACTTCTTACCATCAGCTGGATGTTGGGTTCTGATGGATCAGGTGTTGGTTGTGTTGGAAATGCACACATGCAGAGATGAGTTATTAGTGTCGAAGCTCCAAATTCCTTAGCAGTTCCAGTTTATAAGGTGAAAGGTAGAGAACCTTCTTCCTACCATGGACCTGATTTACACTTCCAGATGCTGACAGGTGTTGGTTGAGGTTGAACTTCCATTTATGGTCTGACACTAGCCACTCAACACCTGGGGGTCCTTTCTCTGATGAAAATATTTGGGTGCTTCTCCATGTTCCACCCTTTATGTTTTGGCAACACATTCCTGAAGGGAAAAGAGTATACCTGGTGCAGAAGTGGCATGTCCTCCCACTAGTGTGATGTTTTTAATTCCTTACCACATCTCATGGTGTTTCTTTGGGCACTTTCTAAAGGAGGATCATACTCTCTCTCTGGCCCTCCACCAGTTCAGTATGGGAGTCTAGCTTTTTGTGAGAGGAGATGAGATATTGTATTTGAAGTTAACATTTTCCTAAACTGAAAATGTATTTCCAATAGATACTTACCTCCTTTCACTTTGATAGGTTGGGTTTATCAATTGGTTCGTATTGCTTACTCTCAGCTTTCCTTGGAGTAGTGGAGACTTCTTCAAGTTTCATCAAGTTTGCCATATCTTGATGTCCATGATGGCTCAGATGCATCACCCACTGGAGGAGATTGTACAGGCTGGTAAGTGAATCACGCCTAATACACTTATATCTCATTATTTACATGATTTGGTGGTTGCCTCCTTGTAAGGTTTTCAGTTACCCCTTATGGCTCTTCTCCACAACCAGGCTTGATTGTAAGAGAAGTGAGTGACTTCATTTCTTTTATGTTTATTTCTATTCTTTTTCAGGGACCCTCTTATCATTTACATTTTGGATCCCAGTCAGTGGCAGGTGTTGCCTGGTCAGGTATGCCTATCTGCAAATCCACACTAGCTACCATTTGGACAATAAAATAAATTTTCCTGCAAGCAATGAGATAAGAGTGTTCCATAAGACAATCTTGTAGCTTTCTGGATAGTAAACAATTATAAACACTACTGGATCGCCTCTCATAGACTATCATGAGTTAAGCATAAGGGAATTTTGACCATCCCTGTTGACCCTTGGATTGAAAAATTGGGGTCTGTTTGCTTTTCAAAAGAGGGAATGTGGTTTGCCTATTGCACTGTCTCTGGATTATCCTTTCTCAGGAGTCCCCAATGCGAGTATCTCCCCCACTCTCAATTTCTCCTAGTGGAGCATGGGACTCCATACCACTCCCAGTTTCCAGTCACAGGACTGGTGGACAGAGGTTTATTCCTTGTAAGTGATGCTTGAACTCATTATTCCACTCAAGGAGAAGAGGGCGAAGCTGGGTGCTTTCCTAGCAATAACCCTGGATGATTTTCAGAGATGTATGGTGGGAGCAGGACCAGCCTATATGGGAGCCTCCTCATAACTCTGGTTCAGAGATGACACTATGCTATTCGGCTCAGTTGAGTATTGCCCTTCATTTTGGTCATTATCTTCATTTTGATGATCGTGGAAAAGGGTCCTCCACTCCTCGTGATTCTGCACGTGGAGCCTCATTTTCTATGCCATTGGTTTGACTTAGTTTATTGCACATCCTCCTCGTAATTATGGGAGCAAGAGGTGTTGCCGTGCCTCTCAGATTGGGAAGTTAGGATTTCTGTTCATAATCCCAGGCTGGGTAATTTCTGTTTCTTCAAGTTGAGCAAGACATGAAGACCCTGTAATTTTGAGTTTGGTTTGTTGCATATTGCACTTCCTCAGTTTGGGGTTTGTCCACTTTTGTGTTGCTTGCCTTCTCTTCATAATTATGATGGCTTGATATGCAACACTCTTTAACTTTTAGGTTGGGTTCCAATAAGAAAACAAAACTAATGAAATACCACATTGTGGTTCTCATGCCCTAACCACTACTCTTTGAGTCTACAGCTCTATAATTCCAATGATGAGACATGAAATCTCATCTGCCTGGTTGGAGCCTAGACAAATCCTGTGAATTAGGTACAATATTTTTACCAAGTGTGGGGGGATCTGTACATCATCTGGCCAACTGACTGTAACTGGATGCATCTGGTATTGCAGGAGTGGGCCAGTTCTGGTATAGTTGTCTCTAATTTCTTGTTTTATTCTCACGATGTTAGTTTTTTTTGTTAGTTTTCACGTTGTACTGTTCCATAAGTAGTGCAGACCCCACTAGTGTGCTATTATCTCATTTTCACACACCTCATTTCTATATAGGTGCTTTCTGAGTGGATCTTGCCATCACTGGCCCCTCCACCTTGTCAATGTGGGATTCTAGTTATAGTGCGAGATAAGTGTGTTTCAGAACTTAACATTTTTCTATACCGAAAATGTATTTCCAATAATACTTACCTCTTTCACACTCTTCCCCCCCATAATGGCCAGTGTTTATTCGGGTCTGCTAATTTGGACAGTCTCAAAAAAGGGAATAGGAAGTAATAACATGGAACTTGTATACAGAACTGGGATAGGGGGCACATTGACATAGGTGGAGAGAATCACAAGATTTAATTTTCCATGGGCAATATAGTGGGGAAAGAAAGGATGGAGCAAGTGAGGTAAGATTCATACCAATGCTTAGGTGGGCAGAGAATAGTAACTTTCATTGTGATAAAGCTATAGTGTAAGAGAAGATAACTATAATTGGAAATACATTTTTGGTATAGGAGAATGTTAACTTAAAAAATTCATGTTATTCGAAATATTGATTTAAAACATTTTCATATGTGTTTTAAATAGCCAGAGAGAAACCTTAAGTGACCATTCTTGATTCACTAGTGAGAGAACCAAATAACACTTAGGCTTTAAATAACAGTTGTTTTTCTTAATTAAAACAACAAAATTATAGTTAGGCTGGTGGAAACTAGTATTGCTTTGCAGTTTATACAACTTGCATTCCTTTACATAATTGACTTTAGTTTAATAAAATAGTTACAGTTAATAACTTAATTAAAATAAATGTAATCCTTCAGAATTAATGACAGTATCATTGTTTTACCAAATGCTGTCAACATGCATTATAACTATACTTTACTTTAAAGGCATTATTGTTGATATTAGAACCCACTAGACATTAAAGCTTTTAAGCTTTCTAAAACTTCTGTTAAAGTTAAATACCACATACATTTAATTAACCACCATTTTTGTGCATTTTTGGTTAACTATCTACACTGCTCCCATGCCTATAAACTTGCTGAATATCTTGTATCTGCACTAAGAATGGTTTTTACTGGTAAACACTTTTTCCTTTTCTCAAGAGATATCTAAATTTCTTAATAGAAACCAATTATTTATGGCCAGCGTTGATATTCAGTCCTTATTCATTGGCATCTTATTTGAGGAAACAATTTGATTAATTTTTAAACAGTTATTTCCAACCAAAGGTGCCCTGCATTCTAACTTTAACTGACTAAAGGAGAAGTAACAATAACATAAAGATTTAAGGACAACAAGAGGTCTGTTATCATCTAGGCTGTCCCATTCACTTAAAAAACACACACACTCAAATCCAACACAAATGCAGCTGTGAAAGAAAGGAGTGTATAATTGCAAAAATAGGTGAAACAGTATCAAAAGTGACTGAAGAACTGAGTTATGGCCATGATATTACAATGCTGATTTATTGATAGTATTGGCAGAATAGTTGGCTTCTTAATTTACTAATTTCTGTTTCTTGGTCTTTGTTGAATTCCATATTGATCATATGAATACAAAGGCTTCCTTTACTTTTCTGATCCTTAATAAAGAGAACAAACAGAATACTAGTCAGTCTGGTTGTCTATAATTTGTGGTATTGTTTAGCTATGTTGGATGCATTAGTTTTCATTAATCTGGTTTGACTTTTGTGAAAGTAATTCAGGTTTATTTCAACAAAACTAAATATACCTGAATTATTATATGAATTCTTATAAAATGCAAGTATTTTTTCAAACTTGCAAAGTAATTTGTTGACCTATACACTGTTGTCTACTGTATATAGCCTCAATTAATAGTTTTAAGTTTTCAGATAAGGTGTATGTTGTCTATTGTAGATAGCCTTGATTAATAGGTTTAAGTTTTAATTTTTCAGATAAGATATATTTAGTAGACAAAAAATAGTAACAACAGTTGAAAATGTAATTTAATTAACTATAAAATTATAATCATTAATTATAATCATAATGCAACTTGAACTTTAGAAAACAGTAACTTTACAAAAAAAGAATTCTAAAGAAAAATACATACAAAGCTTATGCATTCTATAGATTTCTTGAATCAAAGTTAGCTATTATTTGTTCAGTGTGCAAACTTTTTTTTTCCAGCTTCATCGTATATTTTAAAATACTTTTATGAACGTGAGGATGCAAAGAATAGATTCAGTGATGAGTATATTGGTGTGCTAGTAGATAACTGGCATATCGATGGAGAACCACCAAAACCAGAGATCTGTGGAACAGAACAAGAAGTTTTGCTGAACTTGGGGGAAATTAACCAAGACAAAACCCTTTATTTTGGAATTTATGCTGTAGATGAAGATAAAAACAATGGTAGTGTCTCTAATATTGTGTCTGCTTTTTTCAACTCCAGTCCACTACCATCTACTGTAAACTCTTCTCCAAGCACCACTGTGATAACTTCAATAAGTACTACTGATTGGATAAACAATGGTGAAGAAGGTCTGTCAACTGGTTCTATTGCATTAATTGTGAGTGTTATAATTGTGGTATTGATCATCATTTTTGTAATTCTTGTGGTGGTTTATATGCATAAAAGAAAGAATGAAGATGCAGTTGATAAATTTCCAAATCCAACAGTTAATCGGATAGAGAATAAACTGTCACATAACTCAGAAAAAGAGGTAATTGATAAACCTTATATACCAGTGGAATCCTTAATTAGTCCTGTAAACTCCTGGCCAGTTGATGTCTTATTAAGTTCATATAATCGCTCCAAAGAGAAGCAAGTGGGCAAAGCTCCTGTACCCGACAAGGATGTAATCGAGGCTTCATCTTTGAGTTCTTACCCTTCTAGAGTGTCTTCTCACTATGACACACCCTCAGATTTTGAAAGTAAACCATTTGGAAATATTTATCAAAAGCCAATTTCAAAACGACAAAATTCCCTATCAGAGAGCTCTTCTTTGCAGTCTTTTAGGCCTGTCCAATCAAATTATTTGACCGAAGTTTAGAGGTAAAAAAAAAAAGATACTTTTTTATTCATTTAATTCTATCTTTTCCTTAAGAGAAAACTTAAGCGCTTAACTGTAAGTATCTTTTGACCTGTTAGACTTTTTTTCTGTGAACAGGATTTCAAAAGCTTCAGAATAAGTTTTTAAATATAAGTCTAGTTTTTAAAGTATTTAAAATGTCATCATAGATGTAAGTAAACTCTGTAATTTTCAACATTTAGCTTTGACATCTTCTACTTATTAACATTTACCTTTAAAACCCATGTGTTCTACTTGCTAAAGTTAAATAATTAAATATTTTGGAAGATCATAACCTTTGCTTATTTTGATTATTATTCCTTTCAATATCAAGGATTTATTCCTTGTTTTTGTAACTGTGAAGTTAACTTGTTACTGCTAATTATGCTAATTTTATCATTACAGGATTGTGAGTGTTTATCAATACATTATTTTTGTTAGAGAATGATTTTGTAAATTAATTTTTGTCTACTATTGCATATATTCTAACAAATTTGTGGTGTGTTTGTTCTGTCAGTATTTTATTTTTACATATTTTTGTACATAGAGTATTATTCTAAGAATTTTTTATTGATATTTGAAATAACTAGAAAGCAAAATTATGAAAGAACAGTTATTAGTAGAATTGTACTTCAAAGTAACTCAAAAATATAGATGTTCTGAATGTGATTTAGGTATTCCCTAGTGGTTTGTTGTTACCTCTTTCTCCAAATGCACTGTAACACTGTTAGTGTTTCTTCCTCATAACTATTCTATAAAATACTAAGCCATAGCCCTCCAATCATTTGGCATTTTAGTTTTTAATAACTTTTGAAAAAAACATTATAACAGTAACTACACTGACTTGAGTATTTTGACCACAAACAAAGAATATGTTAATGAATTTGAGTAGATTATACCAAGGATATAAAAATATTCAATTTGTTTTGTAATAGAACTAATTGATTTCCTTTCAAAATCAAAAATTATAAGCAAGACTACAGTTTAATGTGCTTAAACACTAAAGACTCAAATTTAAGTAAACATGCTTTTCTCACACAATGCTACATGAAAGAAAAAGCTTTATGGTGAATAAAGAAACAATTGTAGTAATGTGCTTACATAAGCATTATTTACAAAGAAACCTATTCTAGATTTGGTAATTAATAAGCTAAAGAAGCAGGTCATAAATTCCATTCCCAGATTTCCTGATTTACTAACATCTCAAATGAAAGTAATATTGCTTGGCTAAGCTTCACCTACCATGTGCTCTCTTGAACAAATGTTGAATTATTAGTAGAGAGATATCAAGAATAATTTGTATAATCAAATTTGATTTTTCAGAATTTTTCTAAAGAGTATGTTATCAAATACTTTTATAGCCTTATGATATCATAACTGTGTACTAAAAGTATATTCATTATGCCAAGTGAATTATGATAAAATTGTAATAAAATGTTTTTGGAGTAAGACAATGCTTTTATGTACAAAGCTTTCTAAAACTTTCAGCATACTAAATGATGATTATGTTTACCTATTTAAATATGATTGCTTATTTTACATTCCTACTCTCATTAAAGCAAACCTGAGCTTATTTTACTACAGAATAATGAAATGATAGATATTAAAATATAAAATTGGAGAATGGTACATGTAAATGGTTTTGTGAGGAGTCAAGTAAAAAATATAAAACTGGTGATTATACATATGTAAGCTTAGATACAAGTTTGCTGGTTCACCAGAAGCACTGCTCTACCTGTAAAAACTATAGAGGTATTAAAACAGTCTGTTCAACAATGACACATGGAGTTACTTAGGTCAAAATTTTTAGAAGTGTTGACTGTTTCATCCTGGCAATACTTATAAATCATCCTAATACCATTACCCATTTGGAATTGTTTTTTAATTTTATGCAACATTTACTTTAATGTATTAACTACAGACAAATGTAAACTTCTCAGAACTTTCTACTTAAACCCATTATGTAGAGTGTTTTTACACTCAGATGAAAAAGATGCATTATTTTGTTTTCTTGAGCATCTACAATATGATGGGTTATTATTTATAAAGAGTAAAAATCAAGCCCATAATAAAAGTTAATAAATACTTAATACCTGGATTAAACATCAATCTTGAAATGTACTATAAATTCTGTGTGTATATGTAACATGGTCTTTACTACATAATGAAGGACATCTGCTCGAAATGTTGTACAAATTAAATTCAAAACAGTTTTCATTTAGACATCTCAATTTATTCATTATTATCACTTATCCAAGTTATTTTTACATAGTTGGGCCACTAATTAATACTAACTAACCTCTTTTAAAGTTCATTTATACACATTAAAAACAGGACATTGTGTTGTGCTGTTTCAAACATGTAAACATTTTGAATTCTTAATAAACTACAACCAACCATCAGCAAATCAGTGAAAGAGTAGAAGAAAAGTGTAAGGAAAGAAAAGTTCAAAATGTAGAAGGCTTATGATAAAAAAAGAAACAATGGGAGTATTTGCATCAGTATTTGCAATTGTTCATTATAAAATCTCTAAAATGAATGAATAGTTATAATGAAAGAATTTTTTTCATAAAAATTAGCAGGAAAGTTTTCAACTTGAAGATTTTAACCCAGTGGAAATTCTAGCTTAATTCAGGAAAATGTCATGACTCCTTAAAAATCTTGGGTTGGAATATATCACAGACAAAATGTCTTTTACAATCCAGGATCAGAGCAGATAAATAAAAGTTTTGGACATTGTTTATATCACAAAGAGTTGTATATTTTGTTAATTTACCAGAAAAAAACTCCTTTGTTCTTTGCATATGCTGATTTTTTTTGTATGAATAAGTGAATAAAATAAAACATGATTACCTTCAAAAGTGTTTTCTATACTTTAGTTTGTGATAACTAATTTAAAATGAGGGGAAAAAATTTTTTAAATAAATATTGTATGAAACAATTTGATAAAAAGTTTCAACTATGAATAGAGGGTGTAGAAAAGTAAAAGTCTGGACATGGAACCTTCTGATATAGTATGCCTGAGTAACATTGGTAATGACAAAAAAGACAGAGTGTGTTTGAAATAATATTACAGTATACTCACTAGAAACTTGTATTGGGCCAGTAAATTATGATGATGTTATCAGTCTTATCAGGATGTTACTTTTGCTGTAAGGCTGAACTCAGACAGTGAAAGCAAAAGTGATAATTGTATTGAAGCTCACAGAAGCCCTGATTTATGTATTCAGTCTTCATATACCTAGTCCCAATACTAGTGCTGCTTATGTAGAGTGGGAGTAATTCCTAACTCAACAGTCAAAATATTAGTACAGGCTAGGTTGTGCTTAGATGAATGTGATGTATGCAAATGTGAACTATTCTTAACCCTTCCTTTAGGTGATCAGGGCTACAACAAGTGTATCTACCAAAGTCTGTAATATTGGAAATGCAGAAATAGAATCTACTCTCCTAATGTTAATACCAAAGCATTCTGGGAAGTCCTGGCAAAACTTGAACTAAAATGTAGTTCCAAGTAAACCTAGGTATTGGTCAGAATTCACCTTATAAATTGTTACCACGTGTTTGAAGAGAAGGACCCAAGTGATTTTTCAATTTATTTGCACCTTGAGTCAGTTTCAACATATAAAGAGAAGCCAGTGATATTTAGAATAGACTTAGTCACATCTCATGCACCTGAATTAAAAAGGTAAAGTTTTTTAATGGAATGAGAAGTGGAATCAAATGGAGCACACAGTAAATTTTCAGAAATGAGTAAGAGTGCTGTAGAAAAAACTAGCGATTTGAAGAGCTAGAATAATAATTTTCCAAAGCATTCAAAACCATGTATTGCATTTAGTTTATAAAAGTAATCCAGGAATCACTAAAATGACTCAAAGGCTATATATATATATATATATATATTTGTGCTAAGGTGTAGTGGTCAGAGTTAGAAAAATAATCATGAAAAATATTGCAAAACTTGGTATAGGTTTAAATAACATCTGAACTATATCCACCAGTAACTTTCTACATGATTTTTATATTCTTTCTCATCATGGAAGAGATGAAGTTAACAGTTCTTTTAATTGTGACAAGTATTTAAAGTCTTTGGATTTAACTAAAGGTTAATGTAAGTTTCACTAAAAAACAGCTTTGGAGACACAGGTACAAACATTGTAGTCACATCTCAGAAATTCATCTTAAAACAAAATGTTAAAACATGTAATGTGAAAACTTGTGCACTAAAATATAGATGGAATAACTATAACAGTGTCTTCTTATATTCTGCAAGGAACATATGAAAATCAAAGATAAAAGATGATGGCACAAGATAAATTCACTGACAGATTTCCAAAGATGGGGCTACACACTGTACTGCTTCTTAGTTATCAATTTGTGAAATTTCAAACTTTTTTTGAAAACTCTTTATCCTTTATATAGCCAGGCTGATGGATATTATAAACTAAATGCCACAAACAGTGTTACTCTTTACCTGAAGAGATATTTAGAGAGTTACATTTAACAAATGTATCATAGAATTCTCCATTTCACCAATATAATGCACTTCTATATAAATAAAATGAAGAAAATACACTAAATTCTTCACAATAATACATGTGTTTTTAAGAATAAATCCAAGTTTGTACCATGATTAGAACAATATGTACACAAATTTAAAGTTAAGCAAACAAAATTGCTAATAACGAAATCTCAAACTTTGTAAGAAAGGTAATTCACCAACAAGATTAAATTGGATTACTTATTACACAGATCCTCCTGGCTAATGCCTATAAAATTTATCAATTTCAGGGGGTAACCAAGCATGAAAATTGCCAATTACACACACGAACATAATGCCCATTTTTTGCTTCAGACCTAAAATAACTGTACCAATACTTGAACTCTTCATGCAGTAAGTGGAAGAGGCCAATTTCTTCCACACAATCTATTAATGGCCCTGGCTCCAGATTTTATCACAAAGTTAGTAAGCTTTTTGTGAATTGCGACTAGGTACAAATCAAACAGCTTTTGAACTCTGGCTAGATTTAAGGATGTGTTTCCCAATGTGTGAAATGAGCTGAAGTTATCTCCATTGCTTTCTTTATTTAAGCTAGTCCAAAGCTGTAAAATTGGCTATCTGCATTGTGCCCATTACAAAAATCTCTCCCTTGTAGTTTTCTTTGTGTATACTTCATCAGTATCTTGAAAGTTACAGGTATGTGTTACCCAGGTCAAATGGCATGATAAAAATTCATTAGAGCCATCTCCAGCACTAAAATAAGTCTTCAGTTTATTTTCATTCTCCAGTTTCACATGTCTGTAGCCAAAGACTAAGGTTAGTGTACTGAAACAAAGGGATCTTCCTCTAGTATGTCCATACATTCATCTGTTTGTGACAAAGGAAATTTATTACTGCATTTACACACCTAAAGTCCACACAGAATCATACTATTTCTTCCTCCTTTCATATTAATTTTTACTGCTGGTGATAACCAAGCAATCACTAGCACTTGTATTACTCGGGCCTTTAAAATCTACTCAATTTTGTAAGTGGCAGGTCCAAGAAAATCTATGCAGTCATTGCTTTATTGTATTTATGTGATGAAAAGTGGCTAATTTTCTACACAATCAGCAATCTACTGGGTCCCTGTTACTGTTTCAAGTCCAAATTATATTTACAATCCTTTTTCAGCAATCTCAGATGTACTGTTAGCCATGCATTAGCTCTTGGGTATAATGCAGCTGAATCGGTTGTATCCTTACATCTAGGGTCAATTATTTTTGCCTCATTTACTTTACTTGTAATCATTCTGGCTGGAAACTGAATGGCATCTTTTAATAAAGAGAAATCAGTATAGGCACAAAACTGATACTAGGAGAAATAAATGTCTGAGCAATAGCAGCTTGGTTTCAGAATAGAAAATATGTTTTGTGCTTTGGTTCCATCATCACTACAGACTAAATGGACTCTATACAACACCATGAAAGCCACGTGTACAGTCTGAGTTACTGTGAATTATTTCTCCAAATGAACCTTCTGGGCTCTGGAAGGTATCAGGGGATTTTACTGAAGGTCCTTAGCTAATATGTTTATACCCCATAACTATGGTGGCTGAAATGTTCTGCAGCATGTCCATCTCTGAAATACTAATGTTAAATCCTGCATTATAAACCATGATTTTCACTATGCAAGAGAAAGCACCAAATGACTAACCTGCTTACTTCAAGTTTATCCTCCTTAGATAGATTGTAATTAGTATTTCCTGGCTACACTAGGAGCATATGATAGAATGTGAAGTTCCACAAAGTACTGACAGAACCAGCATCCACCCAAATATCAAACTCACAAGAATTTAACTATATATATATATAGCCCTGGATGAACTGAGTTGGTCATAATATCTTTGGATGCAAACAAGCTGCTGCTTATATTCTAGTTTATGGACAAAACCAACCTAAAAACTACTAGATTAAACTAGCTGAAGCAGTAGCAACTATAATTATTGCCTGGCAGTTGGCCAGGAACAAACCTGAAATATATCCTGTTACATGAATGATAGGATAAGGATAGTATATTCTAGTGCCCAAGCAACTTACAGTTGGCTCTGTTACTTACAGAATGAGTACATGATGCAACAGAAGTCATAATGCCCCAGAGTGTACAAATGGTGTTCAATGGTATAATACATATTAAGTCTAATTAATTCATGTTGTTAGAAAAACACATAGGTTCAAGAAGTCTTGATAGAAATGAATAAAAACCCTATAACCTGAGCGCTTTGGAAAGGTTCACCATTCAAAAGTGCTCAGGTTGTAGGATTTTTATTCAACTCTAATTCATTGTCACTTTTTACTGTGGTGATACCACCAAAGAAAGCAAGTAACTTGAACTGCTATCTGTTCAAATTTTGGCATGATCTTGATGCTGATATGTAACTACATACAATTCAATTTCCTATTGAAATGATAAATGAAATAAAGATAGCTGTAACTAGCTGTATTGTTGGTGTCCTTTTGGTTTCACTGCATCTGAGGGTGAGTGCATGAATGCCAGAACATATTATATCATCGGTTGACTGTAAAAAATTTGATTTAGGAACTCATTAAGTTGTTGATTGAATATGCCAAGGTGGGACCAGATGACCATTTAAGTTAGACAACAGTAACTCACCAACGTATAGAAACAGGTGATACATGTTTAATAAAACCATTGTTGCACTGTCTTCCCGGAGCATTTGGAACATAACTAGTAGTAAATTACAAGGGATATTAAAAAGGTGGGGTAATACCATATTTGGAAAGTGCTTAGTCATCTTCAGTTATGATTGTTAGGAAAAAGGAAAATACGCCAATGTTCTGAATTGATTTCAAGAGGATAAATATAGTCATATGTGTCCCTGCATTTTTATTACAGTGGACAGACAAATGTCTGGATGTACTGGAAGGTGCCCACTGATTCATTACTTTAGACCTTACTTGAAAGTCAAACTGAGCATTGAAAGCAGATTAGCAGATCTAAGACTGTTTTAGCACTTGTGATAGCTTGTATGAATTTTGTATCATTCCATTTAAACTCTATAATGTGCCTGCCACTTTTGAGTGGCTGATAAGCTTTCAGAGGGCTATGCTAGAATATTAAATAGTCCACATATCCTAGATACTTATATAATTATAGTGTAATTCAAGCAGTATTGTTGCAAGCCAACGTAGGTTATATAATTACATACATACTGATAGCTTCTACGTGTTTTAACTGCATAACAAAGAAAGAATTGCTTACAGAAAGAGCATTTTTAAACATTACTGCCACTATATGTTAGGAAATGGCCCAAATATGACTGAAATAGCTCATGAGCTTGAAAAATCTAGAATGGGTGACAAAAACAACATTGCAGGAGTATGAATTTGCCATACATCCTCGACCAGGCTAACAAGTTGTCTCATCAAAGAAGTTTATCCATTCTGTGAATGTCCAAACCCTGGATGCTGTGCAACCATGGAAGTAATTACAACTCTAAGAACCAGTCACACAGTATGTGATGAGTTTACAAGTGAAAGGACTTCATGAATGATGCTTGAGCAGCTCTGGGAAGAGCATTTGAAGAACTCAAATCTAGAAAAGGTGCTACTTGGCATGCAGCAAGATGAAGCATGATCATATCATTGTGCATAGAGGAACGTGATGGAGACATGCATAACCCGAGGCAATTTTACAAGTAGTTATAAGTGCAGGAAAGTAAACCACTGAGATGTGACTTTCAATCTTTGATGCAGTTAATAGTCTCCCAAGCTCTCAAGCAGGAAACACTTCAGACTTTGCATAATGCAAGAACTTGAGGACACCAAGATATTGCCCACAGTTGCGATAATTTTTATAAGTGTTTTATCTGGCCACTTTTACGTTGAAATGTTGAGCAATTGTACAAGTACTGTACTTTTAGTACTGCCTAGTACTGAACACATCAGGGTAAACTCTAACAGAAAACTGTGGGTTCTTCACTAGAGAGAATAACCTTGGTTACAGATGGCCTTTTTCTGGTATATTCTGGTTTTTGTCATTTACTTCATCAAATCAGCAAAAGCTTATCCATTGGTTGATATATTAGCAAAGTCTGTCTCTGATGTGTTGACTTAACAATGGATATTGCAGTTTGATGCACCTGAAGGCATTCACATAGATAAAAGAGCCAAATTCAACAGCTAGCTACTTATAGATTTGTGTAGAGTGTTGATTGTGGTGAAGCTGTGCACACTGCTGTATCTGATTATTTGGTGGAATACAGATAACAAGCGTATAATAGCAGAGCTTATTGATTCTGACCACAACTGGGATTAACATCTACTATACACCTTAATGGTGTACCATGCAAAAAAAAACAGTAGTCAACTGGTTTTTCACCAAACATTCTCATGTTCGACCAAGAAATACACTGACTGGCCCCTATGTTAGAACGTGTGTAGCATTTCAAACTTTGGCCTCATCTCAGCTGCAAATGCAAGTTGGTTTGATCCCATGATATTTCATGTGATCCTTGAAGCAGTATATATGACAAGTACATTTATAGTCAGTCTAACACATACAGGGAAAGACAAAGATATTGCAACATCCACAAGAGACACTATAATGAGTGCATGTCTATCAGATGCCATAGTAGCCAAGTCAGTTTAATTGGTATGCTGCTCCAAAACATCAGTCATTTGAGTCTATCAACAATGGCAAATTGTGAATAAAATATCTGCTGTTATGGGACGTGTGTATTGACAAAAATAGAAGAAAGGCAGAAAAACAGGACAGTAAAGTCCAACCATCATCAAACAAAAGACCAATTAATAGAGACCTTCAAAGCAAGAGAATTCACACCTATCTTTAGCCATATCTTACAATGAATATTACAAGAAATAGACTATGACACTGATCTCAGCTACCAATAAGAAAAAGTGTCTCAAGTTGTGTAAGGAATGCAGACATTGGACTAATGAGGACTGGCAAAAAGTTATGTGATCTGATGGATCATGTTTTATCTTTTCTGCATGGATGGTAGCAGACAGATTTTTAGAAAGCCACTTAAATCACTTGACTCTTCTTGTGTAGTTCCAAGTGTCCAGATTGGAAGAGGATTGGTTTGGAGAATGTTTTCCTGGCATACCCTGGTCCCCTTTGTCACTGTAGAAGGAAAAATTACATATACAGCTTACCTCAACATCACGTCTCAACAAGTGCATTGGGTGATGCTTCATGTGTACCCCAATGGAGATGGTTACAGACATCTCCCATGGTCACAACAATCCCCAGATCTCAATCCAGTTGAGCATCTCTGGGATGAACTTGGAAGATACATTTGTTATCGTGAACTTCTGCCTATCTCATTCCATGAATTGCAGAGAGTATTACCATCACCTTATGGATTTTATGTCACATTGTGTCATGGCTGTTATTCAGATAAAAGGTGGCTCAACCTATTATCAGGTAAAAGTCATAATAAATTGGCCAGTCAGTGTACAAATCCATGTAGATGTGATGAACAGTTTCCCCCCAGATTAGATTTGCCACAGTATTCATAAGAATATGTGGGGTGATTTAGGTCTACATTGGTTGACACACATAAATTTGTGCATCATTAGTTAGGTAAGGCTGCTACAGTACAAAAGAGATACCATAATGAAGCAGTGAGAAAACAAACATTTGAGCATGGAGATCAGGTGTTGCTTTGGTACAAGCCAATAGAATGTAAGCAATTCATTTCTAGTTGCACTGTTCCATATCTCGTTCTCAGATAATTCTGTCAATTAAACTATGAGCAATAGCACTCAGGTGGCCTTTGCAAGTTCACTGAGCAAATTCATAAGCTAATGCCATAAGTCACTGGTGAACCTTTCATAAACTGATTAGCTCAAGAAACAGAGATACATAGAGATTGATGAGTCAGAGGATACCAAAAGTACTGGTTTGAATGATTTTGATTCAGCTTATGAGAAGAAGTATGCTAAAAGTACTTATCTAGCTGTCTAATATGAGACAGAAGAGAAACCGCCGGAGGAACTGTATAACAGCTCTGATGATCGATGGAGAGTCCAATGCTACTTCCTGATCATTCATGCTGGGATTACGTACCTGAACAGTTGTTAGGGTGGTGGAGTAATTGGTAGAGTAACGTTTAGCCTTGTAACCTATATTTTTTGAGATATAGAGTAGTGTTTCACAGAAAAATGTCTACAGAACACTGCATGACAGCCACTTGATTATTATATATGAAGGACCACTGGTGTTAGTGATCATAATACCTACAAATCAGAAAGGGATTCTCTTCCTTGCTTTCCTTGCACCCGGAGGAATTTTTGTGATGAGCTTTGGTAGAATGTTTACACAAGAAACTATCTAAGTGCATATGTGTGTACGTCAACGTAATTTGAAGTAGTATCTACACAAAAGTTCATAAATTTGATTATGTGAAACCTTGTATTTTACATTTAGATGCACAGTGAAGGGGTCGTACCTTTCATCAGCAAAGGATATAAATTAGTGTGTGATAAAGTGTGGCAAAAAGTTTTTGTTTTATTGTATTTTAGCTCGATTTATTTTCATGTGCTGCTAACTGTAGTGACCTTTGAAAGGTGGCACAAAAGCAGCCGAGAACAGTTATTAATTTTACTGTTAGACGTATACTCATTCTATATCGATTTTAGTGTATTTTGGCTTATACTGTAGTGGACAACTCGAATATTTTTTTAAGGTATGAGGATTTTAGTTGAAAAATCTCAGGTCAGTTACATTTTGCTTGTATTTATTTATCTCATGGTATTGTGAGAAAATTTAATATGTTGGCTCCTAGATGACAGTGCAGTAAAGGATAAGAATGGCTTTTTCAAATATAAGCATTCGAAGCAGCAGCTTTCATTATCATGGTTCCATAAAACACTGGGCAGCCCCTGAGAGAAACTATGAGTAAATATTATACTTGACGTCAATATATATACTTATATTCTGTTATGCACATGTAATTATACGTGTGCAGTGTTAGACATGTATACGGACATTACACGTGATTGTTTTTTCGTGTATTCTTAATTGTATTGTTACGTCTCCGTTCGTTAATTAATTTTCCGTAAATTCGTTCCGACGAAACTTTAGCGACACAAGTCCTTTCTTAAATAAAACTGGTTTATTCTTTCCGAATACAACTTTACGATACACTTAAGTTCCAAAGTCGCTCTATAACAAACACTATAATTCACGTCTTACGTGGCCAACAATATTTTGTCCGCATACATTCAATTACTCATTACTTTGCTGTTCCGTCACGTTGTGAACGTCTTATATATACAAGACTAACACACATATAGTAAATGCTAGGGCATTCTTGAAGGAACAGGATATTTCTAGAAACAGGTGGCGTGATACTAGTCACGTGACTTCGCTGACGCAATACTGCCCCCTCCTTAGTATTGTTCGGGACGAACAATAGCCACTTACAATAAACCAATAACAATTAACAATAACTTAATTAAATGTACAGAATTACAAACACAAAATTACAATTCAATAAAGTACTCTTAATTTTACAGGACGTATCTTTATCC
>NW_013665657.1:1080188-1096092 GCF_000517525.1 Limulus polyphemus | reverse complement strand
GTGTCACGTTGTCCCCTCTTATATATACCCGCCTACCCTATATCTAGTAAGAACTAGAACATTCGCCAAAGTACAGGATAATTCTAGAAAGTAGAGAGCGTGAGAATCACATGATCTTGATGACGCAACAACTGCTAAACAACTTCACCCACTGCAAATTCTTGGGTTACTCTTGACTAATATGGCCAGGTGCTTAGGACGCCTGACTAGCAATCTGAGGGTCGTGGATCCGAACACCCATCCCACCAAACATGATGGCCCTTTCAGGTAAAAGAGTAGCCCAAGAGTTGGCGGTGGGTGGTGATGACTAGCTGCATTCCCTCTCGTCTTACACTGCTAAAGTAGGGACGGATAGCGCAAATAGCCCTCGTGTAGCTTTGCACGAAATTAAAATAAAAAAGCGCCCTAACTATCAGGCCATCCGAAGTAATAAAAATGCCCTTCAATATAATTTGACTGACATATATAATCTGGTATTTGTTTATTAAGTATATTTAACACTTAAATAAGAAACTAAATTTTTACCTTCACTAATGTGAAAAAACAAAATAAAACCTGTATACCTCGTAAGTGAAAATTTGAAGGACATTTTCAAATAACGACTCTGTGCTACCAAACGAACACTAGGAGAAAGCTTTGAGTTTCCTTAGCAACGTTGTAATTCAAATAGTAATAATTGTTTAGACGGAAGAACGTGTTTACGTAGTCAGGTAATATTAGCATACTTATATGTAATTATTTGTATTGTATAACTTGTATGCAATAAACCAAAAACTTCTGGCCACTGCATTTAACTGAAGCCTAACAATGATATTTCAGAGCATATTCCATATCTCAGGTTTGTCTACATACCAGATACAAATTATAGAGCCAGAACTTTAAATCCGCCAATTTAGCGTTTGAAAATGTGATACCATTTTTACTATTTTTTTAGGGTGAAAGCGATATTGCAGCATTAGGTAATTCTAAATTATTTCTCACGATAAAATGTAACGAATGAATATTTAGAGATCCATTATTTAGAATGTTATATGATTTAAAAATAAATATGTTGCAATGATTTTAGCTAAAAGTGTATTAGTCAGTATAATTACAATTTCGAAATCGTTTCACGTTTTCCAAATGGAGAAGTAAAAAGACTATCAAATCAGTAAAGCCTAGGCCTATTAGGTTTAGAGTTCAGAGTCTGGGTCAGGCAACTAATAGTAATTATTCTAATCTGTAGAACTAAAAGTGGATCCTGATTCCAGAGGCTCAACTCTGGGCTAGAGACGGGTAATTTAATGGTGTAGTTAGACGTCAAAACAAGTGTGATAAGCTCAATCCAGAAGTTGACAGAGAACCAATAAAAAATTTGCAGTAGACACTAATGTTAAAATTAAATTATTTTATACACTAAATGTCCAAACGGACTTTCTTCTAGGCCTGAGAGTGTTCATTATAACTTGTAGACACTGAGAATACTAGTCTAACACTTAGGCCATATGATGGACCTATTTCTCATTTAATATTCTGATTTGTACAAATACCACCTAGTGTTTAAAGTTAAAGTAATTATTTAAAATTTACAATTTCATAATGGTTTATACTTCACTACAACTACAATAATTTATGGTACACTTTCCCTTAGTTTCTTGAATATTACATGTGATAATGATACATCTTATAATACCCGAGGATAAAGTGTGTTTATTTCATTGTTATTTACTAATACACTAATTTATAATTGATTTCTTTGCTCAATTGCTGTTAGTATAATCATTAACACATTTACAATGCACATGTGCATTGTAAATACAAAAATGTAAAGGTTACATGTTTTAGATTTGTTATTATTTCTTTTGTTTAAATTGAAAACACAACAATATTGCACTAAAACTTATATTAGAACTTGTCATAGATGATGCCTAGCATCACAACATTTAAAGTGTTAACAGCACTACACTGTACTCTGTCAAAATATCTAGGATATATTACACCTATTAGTGTTAAACATGTAATTTATCTATACTATAAGATAATATGTCATCCAGTCTTGTACAATCAGTGCAATTATCTAATGATAAGTTTCAAACAATTTGTGAGGTATAAGTTTGTGTTCATATACTAAAAGGAACATTTCTCCTTGCTAATTATTAAACCATAAGAATATTACTGTTTTTAAATGCCTAATTAATACATTGGAATAAATTGATAAAGTTTTATTTTTTTGAAGTAAATTGTCTTTAGATAGACATTCATAATTCAGTATATAATGGTTGTTTAGAAGTCATTGAGAAAAACAGAAAATAAAAGGAATACAATATAAAATAATGGAAGCTATGAATTTTGCAGGGTTGAAGTATTAACAGTGTATTTTAATTATATAACTAAGAGGAACTACAACTGATTAAGTAAAACAATATTTTAAAATATGTGGAAATAAATGGATTTTTCACTATAATATTTACAGGCTTTTTACACCAAAACAATCTGGTATGAGTATACAATTGTTTTTATGAATCACTTGAATTTTAATTATACTAGGATAATGCTAAAGCTAAAACAAAAGTGTTATTTATTTTATTTTGATCCTAAAAACATGTGAAAAACTGCAACTGTAGTATGAATTTTATAGATTTTTATCTTTTAATTACTTCTTTTTTAGATTCCTTTTGTTTTCTTTCTTTTCATTACAAGTAATTCAGTATCATTAAATGATAATTTATTTGGGAATTATTTTCATTGCTGCACAGTTTCTACTGTTTATTTGTTTGCAGTAGTCTGAGATATTCACTAAATTGATTTTTTTATATTAAAGTTAAAAATTTTTTCAAATCTTTGACCTATGTTTTTAAATTAATCTAACTGCAGTTCTTTGAGTTTCAGGGTGGAAAAACAAAAATGGTAAAGCTTCACATTAAAAAAGGAAATGAATCCCAATTTTTGCATGAGACAACAGTCGATGTAGAAATATCAGAACTCTTAAAAGATGTGGTTGCTATTTATAATGGAAGGCTAAAGGTTGGCCGAATTTGTACTGGTAAGAGTACATATCTTGTATTTTTATACCAAGTAGATGTATATTACTTATGTTGTCATACAGCAAAATTCATTAATCACAAAAAGTTATGAAATTTTTTACATTAATTAACTATTTTATCACATGCATGTAAAAGCCTTGATAATTTGAAATTTCTTGTAGAAAGAGGAACGTGTATTGTTACTTAGGTTGATTTTTTTTGTAGGAATGATCTTGATCTACAGGAAAAGATGCTGTAAAATCTGAGCCCACATGCAAATTAAGATTTGTTTCTAAATCCATTATTATTCTAAATTCTTATGTTTTGGAAAAGTCTATATATTGATGTGTAGCATACGTACCAAAATATAGCATAAGTATTGAAAATATATGACAAATTGTAGTTTCTTTTTAGATACATTGTCTTATGTGGAGGAGTGGAAAACTGACATCTTTTGACAAAATGAAAGTAAATTCTTTTTTAGTAATAAATTGAGACAGTTTGCTGACAGGGCTGTCGATAGAGGAAACTTCATTATGTAAAATAAACTAATATGGAGAGGGAGTTTGAGGATTTAGTTATGGAAATTACTTTTCTGAAGCATTTGTGGCATTTCTAGGTCATTTTATGCTATTTTCAAATGCTTTGAGAAAGGAGAGATATAATTTTATAAAATTCCATGTATGAATACTTACATGCAATATAAAGAAAAGTTGGGCATGTCTAATGAATGCATACAAGAAATTACACAGTAATACTTAACAAAAAAAGGAAATATATATGTCAAGTATAAACTAAGATGCATTCCAGGTGGTACTGAGAATTGAATGTTTATACTAACTTCATTATAGAGTGATCACAACTTCCATAAAAGGAATTTGCAAGGAAATCAGAGACTCTGTGAGGAATTATTGATCTGAAAAGGACGAGAAGTATATGCAAACAGGCTGCCAACATACCATCTTTGATCATAACTAATTGTTGAATCAGTTTGGATTTCAGTTCCTAAAATTATGATGAGCCAAAAAAAATTCATCCAATTAAGTGACAGATCTACAAGTTGAATGTGTACACTATTTGGAGAATCGTAAAAATACCAAAAAAATCTGTATAAAAACCCATGTTTTTGGGCTAAAAGTTAGTCTCCTGCCTCGTATGAAGAAGCCATTGGTCCTACTAGCAGTTTGTCAATTGAAATTTTACAGTCTCCAGGTGCATATGAAGAAACCAAACAACCTGCTGCTGGTTGAAGAAAACTGATGCTGCCTGATCCAACTATCTCTGAGCCCATAACAATGTTGTACATGTCTAACATTTCCTACTCAAGCTCCATCTACGTAACTATTGCTATCTGTCTTAGAGTCGAATAATGTAGTTAGAAATTGAATGTATAGTGTTTAGTATTAAAGAATTAACAAGAGTTATGTCTGAGCAGTTTTCAATCAGTGTGTTAATTGATAACTTACTGATAGTATTAAGTAATTTAATGGACATTATAGAATGTTTATTTGAAGAACAGTGACCTTTTCAGATTGAAGAATTTAATAGTTTTAACAGTAAAACATTTCAAGGTACCTTCGATAATATCGATATAGCCAAGAATCTTAATCTTCTTCCGTAGCTTTTTCCGTATCTATACGGGGTCGCTATTTTCGGTGTTGGCAGGGTTTTTACGGCCGGATGCCCTTCCTGACGCCAACCATTCCCTAATTTAGCAGTGTAAGACTAGAGGGAAGGCTGCTAGTCATCACCACCCACCGCCAACTCTTGGGCTACTCTTTTACCAACGAATAGTGGGATTGACCGTCACATTATAATGCCCCCACGGCTAAAAGGGCGAGCATGTTTGGTGGGATGGTGGCGCGAACCCGCAACCCGCAGATTGCGAGTCGAGCGCCCTACCCACCTGGCCATGCCGAGCCTTAGCCAAGTATCTTAATATATTGCTTTAAAGTGTTGTTTGTGTTTTGAATCTCAGTCTCCAAGTCAATTCCTTATTCTAGTTGTAAACTTCCTTGAGTGTGTGACTTGTGCATTCCACTCATGACTATAAACCTGGATTTTAAATGAATCTATTGTAAACTGGATTTAAGTTGAACTCCAAATGACTAGCCTACATGGTGGTCCACATTTTCACATTTCCATAATTAATTCCTCCATGAACGTCATGATATTTTGTCCCCCCCCCCCCAACCCTTCATCTTTGTTTATTTTAAATTAATTAATGCCTGTATAACTGTTAAGAGTGTAGGTAGGCTAAACATACCTATATTTAAAGCCCTAATAATTGTATGTATATTACCAAAGGTAGTTGGCTCAAGTGATTAATAATAAAACAAGGACTTTTAATTGTGCCAGACATTATTATTTCTTCTACTTCTCTGCCATGATTTATTGTTTAGTCTCACACTATATTGAGACCCGTTCTTCACATGAAGAATTTTACCTTGCTGTTCTCTTTCTCTTACTAAGAAGATCTTGTTGTAAAAGTGATTATTTGAGTTTGAAAAGCCATGGTCATAATCATAGACATAGCTACCTATTTTTAAGTAGTTGGGTGTATTTTTCTTTTAATTAGTTTTGATAATGAAATGATTTTTGTTGTACCCAGGATTTTTTTCATGGTTTTGCTTAACAGACTTATAGAGGAAAAGGGGTAAAAGGTCGGTAAATTATTTAAATTACCTGTCAATTATCTTAATAGATGCAACAGCTTTTTATTACTGTTGGACCTGTAACTCAAGTTTTCAGTTAGGTAAAGAATCATAGAAATTACATGTAAAGAGCTTGGATTCTGATTTTTAAATCTCGAGGTGCAGGATTTTTATTTTAGATAGAATGATATGTACTGATAAATTAGACCATTTAGTAGTTGAAAACAAAACTTAAATTTAAACATTTATTTGAAGCAATCTGCACATTCTTCAAGTGAAAAAATAGCTATATGTATAAAGAAAAGTTTTCTGCCTGTCTTGTGTACATTTCACAATTTGTTTTCAGGAACTGGTGGAATAAGTGTAAGTAAAATTTGATAGAAGAACTCAGATTTCCTAAGCTCAAATAACAATGGATAAGCAACTAAATGTATGAGTTTAACAATTATTTCAATTTTTACTGTGTGAAGCCAACATCAACTGAATGTTTAATGCCTTGCATAGCCCATATATGTATGCTGCTCACTTATATTTAATATGTCTGCATAGTAACAATGTACACCCATGCCATTGCACAAATCATGTGCAGGGGTAGTCTGCTGATTAAATCAATCCAATAGGCAAAAGATAAAGCTATGTAGACTAGAACTGGTAACTATATATTCATACATGTATGATACATAGATGTCACAAATTTTTAAAATATGGGACATGTTATAAATGTAAATGTTGGAAAACTAGTATTTTATATAGCCCTTTAAAAGTGCTTACATTTATAAACACCACACACCATGTAACGTGTATATAATTTTTATGCCTTTGTATGTGGGTTTCTAATATATGGCTTGTACCTGTATTAGTATAGTCAGATATAGTACAGAACTATTATAACTCATCCTCTTACACTCTTTTGAAAAATATACATCATTTACTCATTAAATGTAAAATATTGAAATATTGGGGGGTTTATGCCCCCATCTAGTCATATTTGATTCTATGAAAGTACGAAACTAAATGCTGTGCCAGATGTGAGTGCATTGCTAGTATACCTATATATTTTACTTATCCATTAAGAATATTATTTAGACATTTATTAAAATATTTGGCTGTATAAATTTGTATTTCTTTTTTAGTCATATGACTTGTTGTGAAATTATGACTTACATTTTTTACCACATTTTTGCAATCTCTTATGTTTACCATTTGTGTTTTCATAATTTATTATTACTGTAACTAACTAATTGGAACTTAAAAGTGTAGTGAAATTGTAAACCTTTTGACACTTTCAGCCTTCTGTTTACAAATTGCACATAATAATGTAACCAATTTAAGCTGTGTTTATCATAAAGCTGGAGTTGACTTGTCTTGACAAACAGTTAATCATATTATTTACCTATATAACTTAAGATAATAAACCCTTAAATTCAACCACTAATGGATGGAGTCATGAAATTATCCAAAAATTGCAAATTAGAATTATTGTAAGTATAGGTTGTTGTTGTTTATAATTCAGTGCATCGTTGTTGTTTTTTAAAGAAATGGAAGATTTGGCAAAACATGGTACTATGCTTCCTCCCAACATGCAAGGGTTAACTGATGAGCAGGTAATAGAACTAAAATTGAAAGATGAATGGGGAGAAAAATGTATTCCCAGTGGTGGATTTGTGGAAAACAAAGATACTATTGGAAGAAGGAATGGAAAAGGTTTGTGAAATTCAGTCATTGCTATAAAATTGCTATAATTTATACCAAACTGTATTTGTATAAAGATGTACCAATAGCATTTATTTGAAGGTCATAAATAAGTAAAAACGTTTTTTTTTAAATGTGCTTTCCCTATTCATTTTTAATGCTACATCTATCATTTTTCTCCTACATCTATTGCTTTCATTTCTAATGCTCACCAACCCAAAAGGATTGAAAATGAAAAATAGAGCATTTCAACATATTTATACCATATTTATATAATAATTTTTCAGTGTTTGTTATCTGTGTAAGTATATGCATTTTTCACAAGATGGTTGTTAAGTTCCTATTACTTTAGCTGCATATTGTTTTGTGTCATTCACATAAAGTAGTATCTTTTGTCTTCTGGAAAAGTTAGTTGCAAGGTCACTTGTAGTATGTGATATTAAATGGTTATATTTTCACTCTTGAGGTAATGACCCTATTATATTTCATTAAGAATGACTAGTCATGGGGTTAGTGTGAGATTTATTCAACCTAGAACACTATTTCAGCCAGTACAGTAGATAAACAGAGATAGTCTTGTCCATGATCTGAACTGAAATATAGCATATTCAAATCTAACTCTCCAGAAGGTGACTGTTCTTTGTGGCAAGTACAATACATCTTAACTTTTTATCTTAAATAAAGATTGTTTATTGTAGTTCTACATTTGTGTCCAGTCTCTCTATTTCTCATGAAATGAGTTAGTCAGAGAATACAGAATTTTGTTAAACATCTTGACGTATCAAAGAGTAGATAGATAGGAGAAATTTTTTTAACCATGACCACAGGATATCATATTACAGAGTTTTCTGTATTTCACCTTTAGTTTAAACATCTATGTGTTTAAGTTCATAAAAGGCTTCATTTTGAGGTAATAATATCTTCAACAGCTTTAAGGACTAATGAACAAGAGGGAGAATTGGTTCCTGAAGAGAGACAGTTGTTCAAGAGAATTGTAGGGTCTAGAAGGAGATTCCTCATAGATTTATAACTTTTGGTAATCCTGTGAATGTCCCTGACGTTTTTTTTATATTATGACCATTGACCCAGGAAGGAGAAATGGTAATGTTTGATACATTTAGATCAGTCAATTGAATTTTTCCCCAGAAGACTGAACTGTTGGCCAGATGTCAGTTCCCAGAGGATCTGGTGTTGGTTGTGTTGGAGGTGCATGTGCCTGCTTAGGTGGGTTATTGTTATGGTAGCTCTTCTCTGCTGGTGAAAGGTAGAGGACCCTCTTCCTACCGCGGACCTGATGTACAATTCCAGATGCTACTGCAATACACTGGGGGGGGGTCCTATTATTTATGTAATTTTTCTTGTGATTCCTTCTTTGTTTCCACCAATTTGGTGCCACATTACTCACAGGCAAGGAGTACACCTGCCTCAGAAGTGGTGCAGTCTCCCATGGTTGTTGTTTTTAGTTCATTCTCTCACCCCATGGTTTTTCTTTGGTCGCTTTCTCCACTTGTTCAATATGGAATTCTATCTTTTTATGAGAAAAGGTAATATATTGTATTGGAAATTAACATTTTCTTAAACTGAAAATGTATTTCTGACAGATACTTACACCTGTCCTCACCACTTCTGATGTGGTTTGGTGTGATATGACCAATCTCAAAGTAGTTAACAGCTGAAAGATTAGAGAAGGTGCTAGTTATGATAGAGGTAGTGCTGCATTCCTATTGGTAGAGGGTTGCTGCATAATCATATGCATGTTAGTATGCAGATATCTTACTTTAACACATGTGAGAGTAAGTGGGAGTGTTAAGGCTAGTGGCAAGCGAAAATTTGTGTTGACAGAGGGCAATATAAATCAAGAAAGGTTTGTGTGAGATATGGTGAGTATTTATTGGAAACATATTTTCAGTTTAAGAAAATGTTAACTTTCCAAGCTGTCAAATGAATTTTACAGTACAATGTATACATTGCATTATGTGATTTTATGTAGCTAAGGAATTAATGACTTGAAAGGCATGTTGCAATCCTTGCTTTATGAGCTACTGAGCAGAATTTCATTGGGAAATATCTTCTGGCTGTTGAGTAATGGAAACTTAAACATGAGCTAGAATGCCAGTATGGTTTGTGATAAGATTGATGGAACCAAGTGGGTTTAGCTTTTTGAACAGAGTTAACAATAAGAGATATCTCTAGGATATTGTGATATAGCTGATTGATTATCCTGAAAGGGCACTGCAATCCATGTTTTCAAACATTCGAGAGCTTTTCTGAGACAAAATGTCATCTGAGGTTCTAAGAGAATCATTTGCTTGATCTACCTGAGTAGCATATTGCACAACCCTCAATAGGTTATTTTCAGTACACTGTACATGACTTCTTTGTATGCATAATTAATAATGGCTGATGAGAAATCTAGCTGAATGTCTTAGTTTAGTTAACTAGTGGTTATTTATTTGATGATGCCCAAAAAGGAAAACCTGTGGGTTTGACAGTTTGTAGATGGCAGCACATTAGAGACAACAGTTATTGAAAAATAAATTGTAGGAAAAAAGTCAAGATACCCACCAAAGTAATTTGTGCATGTGTTAAAGGCAGTCTGTTATAAACTACTGGAGTATGTAATAGTGATATATGTATATAGCAATACAGTATATGAATATAAATAAATATATTTGTGGACTCGCACACATTCATAAACATTATGTAAGAATACAATTGTTAAGCAACATGAGAATGAAAGTAAAAGATTTGATCTGAATGTTATGACTTTTTATATGAAGTTAAATGTGATTATTGACCTGAGGGATATTAATGGAAGATACAGTGCACCTGTTATTTAATTAATACTAGCAAGAGAATGTTTCAATTTTGTCATTGAAATAACTGGAATGTTGTGAATTATCACTGAGGGATGAGATTAACAAGAAAACTTACACCATGATCTGGATAGTACATAGTTTTACCTGGAATTTTTCAGTAAGAGTCGTGCATGATATTTTGTTTGGTTCAATATAAATACTTATGAGTTAGTGAAATTGTCCATAGTTGATGAAATTCCTGGAAAGTAATTTGTGTTAGTGATACATTTTCTACAATCAGTATAAGATGTGATAACAACTGAAGCCTATAGAAGGATCACTTGACCAAAGTGATAGTTTTATTACTCCATGTTTTAAATGTAATTCTAGAACAGGACAGGTTTGTAACTCCGTAGTTACAACATTTTAATGTTATGTGTTGGAATGAAGAAAGGTACAAGAACCAAAACACCCAGGACTTCTTATTCAGTAATGGAGAAAACCTGGACCTAACAACAATTTCCAAGATGCCTGGAGCCAGCCTAACTCTTGTATCAATGGAGTCAATGGACTAAAATGCATTGCTGGATTCTAGAGCATTATTACATAAATGATTAACAGTATGGATTAATCTCTATTAGAGTTTCATGTATCATTATGTGACAAGTTCTTGTGTTATTGCAAAATGTTTATTTGTAGTAATTCATTGTTAAAGTACATTTCATGTTTTTGTTGCATGTAAATGTTTTGACAGGGGCAGGAAAAATTTATACCACTGCTTTACAAACACATTTGTAAATTTTATTGGATTTAAAGTTAACATTAATGTTGGCTTTAGGTCAAGCCTGAAAGAAAGGGGCAGGAGAAGTGTTTTCAACCTCCTTGTGTTAATGTAAGATTTTAAAATTTTTTTTATTTTTGTGTGTATGTGCAATTTCCACATAGTATGTTGATCAAGAAGATCATTAAGTTTCTTTGCTCTAGCTACCTATTGCTCTGCATGATTCACCTAGAATAACATCTTTTGTGTTCTCGTAGGAAAGGTAGCTGAAAGGTCACTTGTATGTGAGGTTAGGCAAAGATCTTTTCAACTGGAATTCAGATAACCTCTTGAGGTAATGACCTCATTCATGTTTGATTTGGAGTGAATCATTATATGGGTAGTGCTAGTCATTCTGGGAAAGTCTGACAGTAATGATACAAATAAATAAAATGAGATATCTTTTGTTGGTAAATGGTCCCAGATGATACAGTCTGTAACAGGAGATCAACAGTTATTGTTGTGTACAATTTGAACTGAGACAGAATATTTTCAAATCTAACTGCAAGCAAAGATGACTGTCCATTTTAATACATTTTAACTGCTTGTTTTAAATAAAGATTGTTTATTGTGATTGCAAATTTGTATTCAGTCTATTTTTATTTCTCACAAACTCGGTTCATCAGAGAATACAGTAAATATCTTAACAAATCCCCCATTATTCAGTGTCATTCTTAGGGGGACTCAGTGCTATCTGAACACTCCACACCCCATCTCTTTAAGTAAGAATATTAGGAACATACAGTCCCATTTGGGCTGTGAAATACAAAAATGAAATTCAAATTAGTAGTTATCACACAACTTTTAAATTAAGGTCTTTTGTTGACATTTCATCTGTTTGTTTCACAGCATATGTTTTTATTTTCCCTAAATGTTAGTATCTGTTTAGTAAGATATTACTTTGCAGTCATTATGAAAATATACTTTTAGTATTTTTGTTTTTAGTTTACAATCTGCGTTAACTTCAAATACTATTAAACTATTTATATTCTAGCTCCAAATCAGAAAATGGCAGAAGTATTAACTAAGACCTTGAGTGAGGCCAAAGCCAAGGTTTCAAAAGTAAGTTGATTAGATAGCAGTAAATAAAAGGTTAAAACTTTCTTTAACAACCCTTTGTTTATATGTGGTTTTTAAACTTATTTTTGCAGTTGCAGCAAAATACATGTCCTAAATTTGCAAAAATTTATAAAAAATTTTGGTGTCTGGTAGCCCTTATATGCTGTAAAGTATTGCTTCTTTTTTCAGACTGTACAGACCAGTAAACATACTTACACACACACATGTACAGTTTGAGAAACCTTTTATTTCTGTTATATGTGAACTATAGAATGTAGAACATGGATTTTTTTGGCTATTCTATAGATATAAACGAATTATTGAGACAGAAATATGTCTACACACACACACATTTACAAATAAAAAGAGCATTATTTCATTTGTTTCATCTTTTTCCTTTTAATGTTGTGTACTTTTTAAATCAGTATAGGCCCAGACTACACTGTAATTATTATGTATGTGGCCACTGTGATGTAATGTAGCATTTCTTTGTTTATTAAAACTACTGTGATGCTTGTAAAAACATTTGTATGAAAGATTTTTGATTTTATATTTCAACACTGCTTTTAACCTGCTAACATATTAACAGACTAATACAGAACCTGAACAATTAAATGCATTTCTCAGAAACTACAGACCTGCTTTAAAGTGTAATAAATTATAATTTTTATAGTTTATTGTATCAAGAAGTGGTCTGTGAATGCTGATGTGATGAGAAGAAGGATGACTTAACAGACATTTAATTTGTTATATATTTTATTAAATGTAAAAGGTTTTTTAAAAAATCTCAAGTTAATAAATGCTATATGGCTCTTTTTATTATTAGTAGTATAATTACTAAATCCTCAGCATAATTTACTTCCTTCTTCACTTTTACTGTTATGTTCTTAGAATTACTGATATAGTCTTCCCATGTCGACATTGACACTGTGGTTGCTGGACACATTCTGGGAACATGAAGACTAGCTTGCTGGTTCATTAGTCCTTCTGAATGATGAGTAAAGGCAACTAGAATGAATAGTAATTATAAATAACTGGTGTTAAAATAAGTGAATAACAGTCTGTTATTAATATTTTCTTTAATTCTGATTTGTAAATGACTTTAATAAAATTAATAGAAAATTACACTTCACCAACTTAATACAGTTCACACCATATTATTTGTGGTTCTTGCAATTTGATCGTATAAATTGCATCTGAACCACTGCTACATCCATTATATCCCAGCCAGCCTCATGAGTTCTGATATTAGGAAAAATGGCCATGTCGGCACTGAATGTAGTATATATAGTGTATTTGATGTATTTTTATACATTTTTCTTCACTTGCATTCTTAAGTTCTTAGGATTAAATAATGTTTGAGAAAGTTAGTGTACAGTTGAAGTCTAATTGATGACATTTTACATCTAATTTTTAATAAATAATGAGAAATATATTTTGGTGCTCAAGTCTAACTGATAAATATATGTACCATTGTATTAAGTTCTGTGGTTATTACTTCATACAGCACGCCAGGGAATCTGTAGCAGAATTGCTCATGTTAGTATCTATGTCAGCCATATTGAACTTAGTACATGAATTTAACGCATTTATGTGTAGCTTTTCATATACTGATTTCATTAGATAAAACTTTATAATAATAAATAAATAAACTTTAATGATCAATCTTAGAAACAAATCGAAGCCAATGTCTGTCTGAGCCAGACAATGGTTAAAGAAGCCCTTGATATATTGCAAGGTGCAGTCATGATTGTGTATCCAATGGGTTTGCCTCCACATGAACCCATAAAGAAAGAGCTGGACAATGAAGAGGATCTTTCGGGAACACAGGTAAAAACAAATTAAACAATTATTCATTGTTCTTCTTATATCAAGAGAATAAATTTATCTTTATTTACAAGGACAGCTATTTTATTCTGCTCTTCAGTTGAGAACCTGTATTCAAGCAAAGAGTTTCACACTCATGGATAAAAAATCCATTTATCACCACTTATTATGCTCTCCAATGGCTCAGCAATAGCTTAAGGGCTTATTACACTAAAATTGGAGCTTTATCCCTGTTGTTGGCACAGCTTAGATAGTCTATTGTGCAGTTTAACACTTAGCAACAAACAAATAAAATACTTTATACAAATGTCAATTCCAGTTATACCAGATATCTTTCCTTACATTGTGGCCACATTGTCATTTTCATGTGTAAATAAGATAATGTGTATTTGTTATAAATATTATTAGCAACTAACAATGCTTTTAGGCTTATTAAATTAAAAATATTAATTTAATTTAATTTTTTAAAATGCCTTGAAATATTATAATCAAAATGAAGTATAACATATGACATGTTTCAAAAACCAGGTCATACGTTTCAGAAAACTGTTATCATCACACAGTGTACATGTAAGGCACTGAATACAGCAAACCACAAGTAAGTTTAAAGCAATAATTTTTCATGTGGTATTAGTAGAAGAAGATTATGAACAAGCAGTCTTTTTAAGGTAAACAACATGGACTTACAATGGACATATAAAAGATACTCTTAACACACATATAAACCATTTTATCAAGATACATATAAAGGATTTTTCTTGTAGAGGTCCTTTGTAAGTCTTTGAATTTTGACATAGTAGAAGTAAGTCCTTGAAAATCCCATTTTGGGGAGGAAAGTGCTTGAAAGTCCGTAAAAATTTACTAAATATCTAACTAATCTGAAATAATGATGCCCTAGCTCTATTATCTGGTTTATGGCATCTTCTTTAAATGACAAAGAAAAAGTCTAAGTTGAAGTTTTTTATTAATACAAATATTTAGCTATGGAACTTGAAAAGTCTAGTGAGGTTGTACAAACCCTGCATATAGATAAGGTCACTTGCAACATGCAATATATTAATAAGCTATAAATGTTCTCTAGACATAGTTGTCTTTTATGTGTACATGGATGGACAACTAAAGTTTGTGATAGTTTTTTGAGAAGTCTCATAAAAGTAATCTCAATATGGTTATTATTTTTCAATACTTTGACTTTAGTGTCTTTTTTTTTTTTTGAAAGTGTGAAACCACCTCTCATGAACTTGTTTACTTTTATTTAGGCATTTCTTGATGTCTTGGAAGTAACACAAACACAGTTATGGTGGGCTGGTAAGGAGTTAGAGGTTGGAAAAAAATTAGCTAATTACGTTGGGAAAAATGAGAAAACCAAAATCGTTGCAAAACTTCAAAAGGCAAGTTTACAAATAATATTTTTAAATCTTTTTTCCATTTTGGGTCAGCATAGATTATAAGCCCAAAATTATGTTTGGTTGATTAATTCAAAATTTGTAAACATACAGTTAGTCCTTGAGAATGGGTAATTTCAAATTTAGGATGCTATCAAAATTTTTAATTACAAATACTGCTCATCATTTCATCTACATGAAAAATGTGATTTGTAAATTTTAACATAAGGGGTTAGCAGTGGCGTAGCAAGGGGGTCAGTCACCCATGGGCACAGGTGTGAAGGGGCACAAAATTTCCTCCGGCCTATAATGCCTATTAATTAATAATTATGCCCTCCCCTAGGATATAGCGCAACTGCCCTACGTTAAGTAAATACGACACAGTGGTACATTATTTGTGTGTATAACGCTTGCAGTTTTAACTTTTAAAAACCAGCCATTGAAATACTTTGAGATCGAATTGACGTACAGAAGTAAATTACACTATTCCATCATTCATCTGTAGATCAAATACAAGTCCTAGAGTACAACCTACAATTAAGCCTATGTTCAACAAAAAGAAAATACGAGATTGATGTAAGATATTAACTCATGTGCAAGATTGGCAATATATGCAACAGGCAAGGTCTAGATCTAGTAAACATTATAGGCCTAATGTAGTGGTTTG
>NW_013665657.1:1077993-1079229 GCF_000517525.1 Limulus polyphemus | reverse complement strand
ATACTGCTTTTGTTGTCTTCTTTTTTTCATCTACATGTATGACATCTGATAGTCAGTCTGCTTTCAACACACAGTGGAAAAAAATTGAAAAGTTAAGTGCCCATGAAAATAGTGACAATCATCATGAGTCATTTGCTGCTTGGAAAGAAACTAAGCACCGAATTTGTCTTCCAAGTGGCATTGATGAAGAGCTGCAAAGGCAAATTCAGCAAGAAAAAAATAAATGGAGATATATACTGCGACGGTTGCTGGAATGTACACAATATGTAGCTTCTCAGAATCTTGCATTTTATGGTCATACTGAGGATATAACCTCAAACGAAAATCCTGGAAATTTCCTGTCACTTTTGCAGTTATTAGCAAAGTATGATCCAGCAATGAGAGAACATTTAGAGCATGTTAAAAACAATCAAACGTCAACATCTTATCTTTCTCCTGAAATCCAAGATGAGTTTATAAATCTCATGGCTTCACATGTGCAAAATTATTGTTTATCAGCAATTCGTAGAATCAAATACTATGGTATTCTGTTTGATTCCACATCTGATTTAGTCCATCGTGAGCAATTGGCCCAAGTGATTCGGTTTGTTGACATTGACTTTAAGACAAGAAAAGTAAAAGTCAAAAACGCTGCCAATATTGAGAAAACAATAAGCACAAAATTAGAAGTGGATGGAATTTTATTGAGTGATTGTTGTTCACAATGTTATGATAATGCTTCTGTCATGTCAGGTCATCTGTCAGGCATTCAACACATAATTCTGAACAAAAATCCAAAAGCAGTGTTTATAAACTGTGACAACCATAGTTTGAACTTAGCGTGCTGCATTAAAGACTGTAGAATGTTGATAAGTAAAAGAACACAGACCGATTTTTCTGAACCAATGGTTGCAACTGATTTGCTAACATTTATAATTTCATATGATGAAGATGTTTTCCCAAGTCTAAGAATTGCATTGCAGATTTTGTTAACAATTGGGGTTTCTATTGCTAGTTGTGAAAGGTCCTTCAGCAAGCTGAAATTAATTCTTACATACTTGAGAACCTCAATGACTCAAGAACGACTTAGTAACTTGGCAATATTAAGTATTGAAAAAGATGTACTTAATACCTTAAATTTTGATAGTTTATTGATGCATTTTTGCAGGAGCAAAAGCACAAAAGGTTCATATAATGTAACCATGAATGCCAGAATGCTACCTATACAAGATCTAGTTAAGTATATGTACAGTTTTG
>NW_013665657.1:1071495-1077066 GCF_000517525.1 Limulus polyphemus | reverse complement strand
GTTTCCCCTGAAGAAGAAAGGTCCACCTTTCAAAATTGCTTGGGTTATAGGGTTTTTATTTATTTCTATTTGCCCAATAATATAAGGTGTTATGATATGCTACCATAACAGCTCTATATTTCACCAAAGTTGGGCTTGGTATGGCCTTGTGGTAAGGAGCTTAACTTGCAATCTGAGGGTCATGGGTTCAAATCCCAGTCACCCTTTCACACATGGGGGTGTTATAATGTGATGGTTAGTCCTACTATTCATTGGTAAAAGAGTAGTCCAAGAGATGGCATTGGGTGGTGATGACAAGCTGCCTTCCCTCTAGTCTGTCTGCTAAATTAGGGACAGCTATCACAGATATCCCTCTTTTAGTTTTGCACAAAATTCCAAAACAAATCAAACTATATGGTTTTTGTTACATTTTATACTTTCCATTTTCTCATAGTTAATTTGATTAAATTTTAATTCTGTATTTTTGGAATATAGGAAAATAAAATGGATTATAATTACTTGTATAAAGATTAGCTTGCATTGTCGGTTTAGTTTGTGGATTTAGACCTATTGTAAGTATTGTAAGTTGGCTGCATGAACCATTTAATGTATACTTGACATTATGGCTTAAATTGCTTTATTGTTTAAATATTGAAAATTAAACAGACCTTACATTTTTTATAAAAACAAGTTCACTGCAATTTTTTTGATTTTTCACATTTCTTTTAATTTGTTCATTGTGTCTTGAAATTGTAGATATGTAGAAAATAACATTTCAGAGCTGTTTTTTGTTTCCCACAAGTCACTGCCTAATAAGTTTTTTTGTTGAATATCTGAACTGATCAGTTTGGCTGGTAATTAGTTATCTCTACCCAACTGAGTGGATTTAGGCCTATGGAATAATATTATATTTTGAGCTTTGTATTAGAAGGTAAGAAACTTTGCTGCATTTTTTGTTTTTAATGGTAGAAACCTAAGTTTTCACACACCTAAACCCAAAACTGAATTTACAGTTACTCATGAGAATGACAAATTCCCTTTTTCAGTATATCAATTATAATTTTTTTGCCCTTAGATTGGCCAGGGTGCCCCAGCTAGGGAGCCTGTGATGAGTGAAGAAGAACAGAAACGAATGATGCTTTATGCATATAGGAAACAAGAAGAAATGAAGGTAAAAAATGTTATGAGCAAAGTCTTTTTAACATGAGACAGTATATCAGTAATAAGTTTCAAACGCACCCACCCAACCATGGATACTGAATTCCTTCCTCAGCTGTACATTATACTGACACTAATCTTATATGACTACTCACTAGTAATATTCTAGTTTTTTGTTGAAAGTAAAACATCCTTTTAAAAATATGGAGAGAATATTTAATGAAACATATATTAGTAAATATATCTGTAAGAAGTATGACTACTTAAAATGTTATGTAAAAAAATTCTGTAGGATAAAACTGGTTTTGATAAAATTAGGATCAATATATATATATATATGTATCGGTGCTATATATCTTGGGTTTCAGAAATTGGAAGATAATGATGAAGATGACTACATGAACTCAGACTGGGCTGACAACAGTTTACTTAAACGATCTTTTCATGGCATGAAAGATGTGAAATGGAAGCCAAGATGAACAAAATTTTATAATAAACTGTACAAGACCAATAACAGCTATTATTTACAATATACTCTTTGAATAAATTTCTTTTATGTAAATGTACACATAAAACATTGCATTAAGTGTTCTCAGCTTTTCCATTTCCAGAAACTTGCTTTTTTTTTCATATTAGTAAAATACAATCAATTCATCCATGATATCCTAATCTTCAATAATCCGAGTATTTGAGAATAGTTTATGTACTGTCTTCTAGAGTGTGAAAGTTTTGCTGAATGAATGTTTCTTCACCCAATGTGCACAAGAATGACATATTTTCTATTTTTACTGTATCAAAGCACTGAGTAGATAAAACGTATGTACTGGTCCTGACTTTTAAAAAACAATAAAATCTCTAGTCTAATCTTAGTTTACAAAACCAGACCTTTTGTTCATTCTCAGTGCACAGATAATGCATCATGTACATTATCAAAAACTACCAAGGTAAAAGATAAAATTCTCTCAATATATATATATATCGTTACGTATCTGCTTGTTTGTTAATTTCCAGTATATAAGTACACAAAAAAATTACCAGATAACATGTTGTACACATATACAATTACTGTAAAGGTAATGGGTTTCACTCATTCTAAAATAATTAAACATTTCAAACACGTCGAGGGATAAACAATATTTAGATTTTTTTACTACTCACCCTAACTTTTTAGTAGTAAAAAAACAAAAGCGGTGACGTATTAACCACTTTAAGGTACTGTTACGTCTCTGATCGTTTGTTAATTACCCGTAAACATTCTTTCAGAAGAACTTCAGCGATACAACTCCTTTCTTAAATAAAACTAGCTTATTCTTTCACAATACAACTTTGCAATACACTTACTTTACACAGTCACTTTAACTTAAACATACGCTATAATTCACAATGATTTACACACTTTACTTACGGCTTGACTCGATTATCTGTCTATATCTTCAATCTCTCTGTCTGCTATTCCAGTTCCGATTAATTGTCTCGCTTTATCTGGCGCACTTATATACAGGAATAGAGGACGTCTAGCAAATACTGGATTATTCGTGATGTTCACCGATCCTTCTAGAAACTTATCAAGCGTTACCAGTGCACGCACTGGCTTTTTTCGTTATGTATATTTTAAGTTGTACCTTTCTTTCGATAACTCCTATTCTAACAAAAAAATCCTCACTTAGTTTTTCGTTTGTCTAATTAGTCTTCGATTCAGTTATTAAAATATAAAAAAAACTTACCCGTTCAGTTTCTGTGCCACGCGTGTTACTGATAGTCGTTTGTGCTCCATTGGAAAGAAATATTGTACAGAACTTTTTGCAATCTTTTTTAGAACTTTGTGTTTTGCAGGGGTGGATTAAGGGTCAGATGGGTCTGGGGTTAACTTTTTTCACCAGGTCTATTTGTGATCGCGACTAAAGACTAGGGTAAAAAAAACCAAAAAAAAAAACCACTAAACCTCATTACTTTTGGAGACAATGGAAAAATAATACTCACAGACTTGCAAGACTCGTTTAAGAATTAATGAGCAATATTAGATGTTTCTTGAATAAGACTGGTGCTCTAACACAGACAAAATTTGAACAACAAAGCATAGAAACAGAAAAGTTTGTTTGTTTGTTATGGATTTTGCGCAAAGCTACATGAGGGCTATCTCCGCTAGCCGTCCCTAATTTAGCAGTGTAAGACTAGAGGGAAGGTAGCTAGACAACACCACCCACCGCCTACTCTTTTACCAACGAATAGTGGGATTGAACGTCACATTATAACGCCCCCACGGCTGAAAGGGCGAGCATGTTTGGTGTGACAGAGAATCGAACCTGCGACCCACAGATTGTGACTTGAGCAACCTAACTACCGGGCCTAGACAGAAAAGAACAACAACTAATGGCTGTAAGGACTTCTTTGTGTTGGATTTCCATGTATTCGTCATAAAAATTTGAGGATAAGTATGAAACATGACCTTTTCCCTTATTTACGTGTTTTTGAATTGTTCAGCAAGAAATGTATCATCATCAGCCAATATCTCCAGTATTCCTAAGTAATCGCCATCATTCACTGAACCAACTATATCATCGCTTCCCTGAATGCTAGCATTCTGAATAATAAAAGCTTTATGACTGAGAGAATACGTTCTAGAATTTCGCGCCAGTACTTTTCCTTTGACTCCATTTTTTCTATTAAAGCCTTGTTGATTCGTCTGCTTTTGGTTTTACGAATAACAAATTTGGTGATGCAACTTTGGCGCAGTAAGCTTGTTTCCAGTCAGAGTAACCAGTTTTTGGTAGCGAAGAAGTTTCTAATGCTGTTGAAAACAATTTGCATATAATACAGAAGGCGAGTATAATACTTTGATGATAAGCAAAAAAGAAACATTCTCTTTTAACCGTTTCTACATCAGTTGTTCGTGATTATAAAAGTCTTCGCGTTTATACTTGTCACCCGGAATCGATTTTGTAAAAGCACTGCAATTTTTATCCATATACTGGCAAGAGGTAATCTCCGACAAAATAACAAAATCTTTCATTTCACCAGAAATCTCTGTACGTGGCCCTATGTCGAATGTAAAGGATGGGTTAGTATCTTCATCGTTGATTTCTCCCTGTTGGTAAGGTCTAGAATCAATTTGACGAGGTTGACGATCATCAGCATTGAAAATTGTAGTCTCTACATGATTTTTATCACAGTCTTGGTTGGCAGTTATGTTTTTGGCACTTTCTCATTGAGGGCAAGGATCGATTTGATATAGTGAGATTGACGGTCATCAGCATCAAGAGATTTAGTGTCTACATTGTTGTTTCCATTGTCTTGGTTAATGATGGTTTCGGCACTAGAGGACAAAGCCTATAAGGCCATTAGCTTTCTACTTTTAGTTACTACATCCTCTAATTTTTTCTCCCTCTTTCTTTGACGTTAGCTTTTCCCAACTGCTCATGTTTGTTCATCTGTATATTAGATAAAATAAACTCTTAATGAATAATACGTGTACACGTATAAGTGTGCTTGTGTGTGAGAGAGATGTCAGAACGAGTTGCCTAATAATATTATAACAAATGATCAGACATAATTTTCTGTGCTTAACTCAAAAACTTTAAATTTTGTACTTGAATGACGTGTATTGTGTACCTTCCTATCAATGATTCCTGTCAAGTTGTCAACGAATAATTTACAGCTGCTAAGTGGGCCACTGTAGGCTCACGAGTAATTATGGATTTTTACGAGATAACAATTTGCAAATTCTGTTCATGATAAACACTATCGTGGTTCATGATGGCACCGGTAAACAAGACTAATTCAGTTACTTATGGCCAGAATGCGTTACACTCATCACATTCATTAGCTGCTTTCGACTACTGTTAACTGCATAAATATATTTTAATGGAATTGTTTGCACTCTGAGTGTCATCCTCAATGCTTTCCTTTATTCTGTCATATTTTCATGCTTTCACAATAACATTTTTGCTTAAAACACTTTTATAGATTCTCTGAATTTTGGCACGATTATTAGGCGTTCAATTGCTAAAGCCAATGTCGAATTACTAAGCTGAGATATACGAGTTGCTTATATGCTCACGGCATTGGTAAACATGAGTGGTCTCACAGCTTCTCTCTCATAAATTATTTTATAAAAAATTCCAGCCAATGTTTAAAATTATGATTACAACCACTATAACAAATTATTTTCACACGCGGGGTTGCAGAGAAACATCATTTCCCGAGCACCCCAGTTGGGTAGAAAAGGCAAACTTAATGTTGTTCTCTGTTCTTTCAAACAAAATTACTGCCACATTTCGTTTTATTTTTCATGAGTAATTCAATTACTCATGGCCAGAAGGCGTTAGTTACACTCATCACATTCATAAGCTACTTACAACTATTGCTAACTGGGCATAAAATAACACTAAAGCATTAGTATTTACCCAAGAGAAACGCATTAATAGTTCTGATATA
>NW_013665657.1:1055329-1070548 GCF_000517525.1 Limulus polyphemus | reverse complement strand
GGTGTATATTATATTTCTAATAATTCTATTTCTTCCCTTTGTTTTTCTTTTTAAATCTGTTAATAGTTTGTGTAACTACTGTAGTAGGGAATTGGTTTATGTTAGTAAAGCATTGAATTAAGTGTGCAACTTCTTCATCGATGTTTATCAGGAATACTAAATCTGTACCGAAATCATTCTCAGTAAAACATTTCCTCAAAAGTAGTTCATCTACTTGTGTATGTTTTCTTTTAGGGTCTGGAAATTTGCATGGAGACTTTTCATGGCCAACTGTACTTCTGCAAATGTACACAAGCTTAGATATAGATGGACCTAGAAATTGAAACAAACAAGAATCGCAAGCAATAAAGACAAGAGTAAACCTTCATTTTCACATCATCATCATCATCAAATGTCATGATATTCAATAGTAGCTCTGGTTCTGATGACATATTGCTCTGTTTCTTCAAAATATTATGATTATCTATAGGCAGTAGATGGAACAGCAGTCACTGGCATATTAATTTTCTGTACTATTGTTTGCATGTTCACATATTTGGTGAATGTTTGCTTCAATTTAATAGCCTGATTTTCTAATATCTGTATAAAACAATTTTTATAATACCATGATTAGTAAGAATATCTACCTTTACTCACAAGTAAGTATATTATTTTATTACAAGTTACAGCTTTTCAAAACTTAATGTACATGAGAATGATTACACCAGTGATCGAAACGTTGTACCAGTTCTAAAATATAATCTTCCTTACTGTAAAAGCTGTAACTTGTAATAAAATAATACTTAATCAGTATGGGGCCTGGCATGGATAGGTGGTTAGGGCGCTTGACTCGGAATCTGAAGGTCGCAGGTTTGAATCCCCGTGTTACCAAATATGCTCGCCTTTTCAGCCTTCGGGCCGTTATAATGTGACGGTCAATCCCACTATGCGTTGGCAAAAGAGTAGCCCAAGAGTTTGCGGTGGGTAGTGATGACTAGCTGTCTTCCCTCTAGTTTTTCACTACTAAATTAACGCATATACTCCTCGTGTAGTTTTGTGTCAAATACAAAACAAAAAAAGCAAACAAACTTAATCAGTAAGTAAACTCAAAACGAAAGAAGTAAACGTAGTTTCAACAATAATCGTAATGTCATTATGAGCCACTAGAAGTAACCGATATACAAATACTTGATTTTTGAATAAATCTACCAAATTGTATGGATCCATGTATAGTTTAATGAATATCTGGATTATTTTGTTGCTGCTGTTAAGGAAATACTTAGAAACTTATGTTTACTTTTAATAGTTGCCTTACCCCTGATTCCAAACACCCTGTATCAGTGTATGTGAACTTAAATGCAATAAGGGTAGGCGTTGCAGCTTATCTCCTTTTGCAACAGGTGTTGCACGTGATGCGGGAGGTTTTCGTTTCCTTTGTAAAAATAAATTGAACCTGAGAACAATCATAAAAGATAATTTTAGTTGCGATTTTATATTTTAAAATCCTATATTATTAGTCTGATTAACATGTCTTGAGAAACTACGTAGGTGAAACACTAACAGTCAAAATTAAAAACTAAGTCTAATACCAATTTTTCTGTATTACTAATGTTATAATTAACAACTTTGATAGTTTACTTTAAAAGGTGTTACATTCGCCGGAATTGGTTCAGAGTGTTTCTCGGTAGGCCTTCTTCTTCCAACGAGATGTTTAGAACAGATGTATGTCTTTTGTAACACGCCTTTCATCAAAACCAACACGAGAACGTGCTCGAATGCGGAGATTGGGTGAAAGCCGGAACCACACAAAAGTACCCGGAAGGGCCATTTATTCAACTTTGATCACCATAAAAACTACATCAAATACTTTCTCTTGTTTCTGTCCTCATAAACAAAATAAAATTATTGCAAAACCACATTTTATATTTGCATAATTCATAAACATGTTGACGGAACCACACAAAAGTGCTTCTCTTCTCAATCGCCAGATGCTCAATCTAGTGATCGTCTCAGTTAATGGTGGACAACCACTCACTCTTATTGATCAGTAAATTGACATTGATCAACTGTTGAAGCTGTTACCTCAGTATCTGGTCGCTCTTCATCTAGTTGGGGATCATCAGATACATCTATTTAGCTCTTTCTCCCCCATGATATGAGTTGGCATCCTCATCAGACTCTTGGTTAAGCCAGTGAACCAAAGTCTCATCTGTGACATATGAACACAGCTTATCAAAGTATTCCACATGCTTTCCCGTGCCTTGAATTCACTGTAACTCGTATATTTATGGACCAACTTGTTAGAGTGCAAGTTATGGACCAATTCAGCTGGATCCAAATTTCTTCTGTGCTGCTGACATGTGCCACAACCAGATCCACTTCCCACACTGGAACATCCATTCTTATATTGTCCAATCATAACACTGCTGCCATAAAGTAACCTTCCTTAGTTGTTATCAGATGAATTCGTACATGTACACCATTATATTCCTGTGGACACTGCGGTACATCTTTTCATGGTGGAGGAACATACATCACATAAATGAGGAGGTGAACTTCCTGCCTTAACACGTTTCTTTGCTTTATATGCCATCATATGATACGTGTTCATCCAGTCAGTTCTGTTGAGAATTCACAAATTCTGTAAGCATCTGTTGGATAGTATGTATTACTCATTCTAATAAATCATCAGAATGGGGTGATGAGGTGAAGTATGCATCCAGTATCTTTTTTACAAGTGAGTCAAAACAAAAGTACTCTGTAATAAATTTTTTGCATGAGCCTGTTATTATTTGCAGGTTCTACAAAGTATGTTGGGAAAAACAGTTTATCTGGAAGTACCCCAGTATTAATTGAAATGCTAGCTACCCCTAAAGTTCAAGATACCAAAGAAACCAATAATTAATAGCATTGTCATATTTAGTACAACAGTAACCACAGTATACAAGAAAGAAGTTGGTTTTCATGGTGGCAAAGTGAATCCAGAAATTTCAATAAACATTTTTGTCAATTGTAAGACTTAAAACATTTCTTTAATGCCCTAGTACGAGTATGCAAAAAAATTTGGGGGATAAATGGTTTAGATTTAAAACGGGAAATAATTTTGTTCTGTAAGGAATAATAATAAATTTTGATGGAGTTGTTTTCTTTTGCAAAGTTTAAAAAAATTGCTAATGATTTTTAAGAACAGTAACACAATAATTGGAAATGGTTTCTTACAAATTGTGTAAATAATGTCATTGTTATAGTTTTTTTCAGTTTAACAATAGACGGGAAACCTGAAATTTTTACAAGTGAAACAATAAGTGACAATGCTGTAAGCTTCTAAATTGACTGAAATGTAATAACAACAACATTTATTCTTTTCTCTTAAAAATGAATAGCAATGCTGTAGTTTAGTTGCAAAAATTAAAATATTTTAAAGACTGTTAAAATATATATTTTTTTAAAAAACAGCAGTAGATGAAAATGCTGTGATCTTTCCTTGAAAAGTAAACAAATGTTCTCTTGCAAGGAATAATTATAAATTATATCTTAATTTTTCTTGCAAGAAATTAACAAATTAAACTTGTTACCTTAAACTCGCACACAACTATATATTTTGCAAACAAAGCAATTAGGTGTTCAACTTCATGATAACAAGCCCTGTAACAATGTCCAAATAGAAATAAATTATTGCTGCTGGTCACTTTTTAGCCTATTAAAAAAAAAGTTTGTTCCTCATAGAATATTTAAGTCAACAAGGTTGTTTTTCTGTTACTATAATTTTAGAAATCACTTTAAAAAGTTGAATCCTACCAAATTCTGTTCTTAGTAGTTTTGTTTCCATTGCATCAGTCACAGAAATTCTGACCATATTTTGAAAGTACATTGTAGGCTGTGGAATGCAATACATTAGCCTTTTCTTTAAAAAAGGTTTAACATCTTCCGGAACAATTACTTTTTGTAATGTAAAAATCTGAACACTGACATTATCTTGTGTTAGGTAACTAATATATATAAATACCTTTGGTTACAAATCTACAATACATTTTCTACCTTTTATATGCCACTGAGACAGTTTTATAATTTAGTTTTTTGGAATGTTTTTGATTTAGAATTCTTGTATTACGGCACACACACCCACACCTGATTTTCAACTGACAGATTTGAGGAAAAGCAGTCAACAGATTTTAGATTATCCTTGTCTGACTGAATAGTAGGACTTCATGACACTCTTGTAGCAGATCCATAGACTCAATGTGGCAATTACATAGAAACCACGAACTTTTGGATTCACAGTTCAAACATGCTAACCTCTACGTCACACTCAGCCTCACAAAATTAGAAATTATATTAACTTCTGTAGCTATTAATAAACACCACACAATGTTAGTACACTATGCATTGAGTTGTACACCTAAGACTGATACCTAGCAGGATTTAAAGAAATACTTCAAAAGGTTGGTCATAAAACTTCATACATTACTTTTTTTTCCATTTTCACCAGACATTATACATGGATAGATGACTGTGTTGATCCAATTTCATCCTAAAATATGTCTGTAGCTGACTCAGATTTTGTTTTTTATGAAAAAGAAACAGATGTCAGTAATTGGTGTGTGTGTGTGTATAATATATACACACATATATTAATATAATATATATATATATTCTTCAATGTTAATGAAGAAAGAAGCATACACACAGTTTAAAGTTTCATGAAATTGCTGAATAAAAATACTTTATGTACTTTAAAAGAATTTTTATGACAAAAATTAGGTGATAACACTTGGTTTTATTGATTTTTATGAGAAAAGACTGAATACAATACAAAGCCATGTTATAATTTTCATGCAGAACATGAGGTTCTCGATGTAGTTTTAAGGCTACAATACCACAACCCCATCTAATTGTGTTTTTTTAAAAGATTTTTCTTGAGAAGCACTGCTTGAACTAGTTTGAAAGGATAAATAACAGTACTTAATCCAATCTCCTTCATTTTCATGAGAAAGATTAGAAGAAAATTAATAAAAAACAAAAGTTTTACAAAAAAATACTTAATAGTGCTTGATATGTTTTACATTTTGAACATAATATTGGTTAATAATGAAAGATTAACAATCAACAAAATCAGATTATGATTTTAAAACTACCTGAAACCTATTTTTTTCAACCTATAGTTTTGAGATTAGAATAATATGCAACATGTATATGAGAGAAACAGAAGACAAAAACTCATACTAAAAAACAGTTAATTAATTTTGATACAAAACATTTTTTATTACGTTTAATAAACTAATCAATATAAAAATACCAATAATTCTAATTTCATGTTAAACTAATTAGCTACAAAAAACGCAACTTTTTCCAAAATGGAAATCTCTGTTGGTCAAAGTGTTAAAAAACTGTAAAGTATATTGTGAGAAATAGAGAACTGAAAAAAATATTTCAAACAAATGTTGATCTCAAATCTTAGCAAATAAGAATACAACACTTAATTTCAGAAAATACAATTTTTCTAACCAACCCAATTTGGAAATGTAATTAGATACTATATGAAGAGATAATATATGACAATTCAATATAAAATGATACAAAACATAATGAAAAACAATCAGAACCATAAATAAACATTTCTCTCATATATTACCCCAGAGTTGAGTTTATTCTACACTTGATCCTATATCCTTACAACTACAGGTATACCTTTTATTCAGATGCTAAGATTCAACTAACCAAGACTGGAAGAGTCAAAAAGAAAAACAAACTTCTGTGTAAACACACACAAAAAAAAAAAAAAACACAAACAAAAACTTAACAATTGATCCAAAGAAACTGCAAAAATAGTTTGTCAATTCAAGCTAAAAATACAGTTCAACTCTTTGCTTGTTTCTTGCAAAATATTCTACTAAATTATTAAACTATTTCTTTTTCATTGTCTTACAATAAAAGTAAGCAAAATCATACTCTAAGGAAATGCAAGTTTAAAAAAACTTGAATGGATATTTTCAATTAGAATATGAAAAAATACAACATCAAATCTAAGTTCTAACACTCTCCTGTTTAGCATTCTTGAACATACTTATATATTTTAACAAAGCATGTTGCTTTTTGATCAAGCCAAGTAATTTGAAAATGTGCAATATGAATTAGTTATTATTTTGTAAGTAGGACAAAATCACATAAAAATGACCATTTAATAACAATTATATATATAGTTTATTTATTTATATACATACATACAAAATTATTGAAAACTTAAGTGAAGTTACTCAAACTTTATGTTATCAGCAAATTAAAAGTTCCAAGTTGAGATACATGTTTTGCTAGAACTCTCGCATATTATTCTAGAGGTAGATTTTACAGATACATAGTACAAGGTTATGAAAATAATGAATCTCAACTAGATCACAACTTGCATATTTATGTAGTTATAATACGAATATGTGAACGTCAACAAAGGTTATTAATTGGCAAATGCATCTCCACTTGTGCTTGTTTATCAAATGCAAGATAAAAGAATATCTAACTTGTTGAGGAAATAATAATAAAAAGCCTTGCAATGAAATCACAATGTTGGGGTGGGTATCTATTTCCAATGAAGAAACATATGGTCCCCAACCATGCATGTCTGGTACCTTCTAAATGTGATAGTTGTGGCCCTGTAATGCCAAAAAATAATAATTTAAGATTACTCGGCTTACTTATCAATGATTCTTCTAGTGTAACGATCAGCCACAATCTAATCAATAATTCAAACCCTTACTCATAGTCTCATCCTTAAGTGTTGAAAGGTTAATTTCTTATGATAAAGGCTAAATATCTATATTTTAAATGCAAAAATACACGTGTTTAAATTTTTTTGACACTTATTCAAATCTTAAAGAGTGAAAATCTATTAAACTATATATATCCTAAGAATATTTCATTTACATTTCATTACACAAAACTGAATACAGCATTAAAATATATAGCTTTAACAAAGCCTAACTTTATTCTACAAAGCCCGACTAATCAAGGTTTAGGTCATTTTAGTGAGACCATGAAAAACAAACAGGCTGACGCAACTTACTCTTCATAAAGCACCAAATGGGTCATTAACTGTTGAGGCAGTGGTGTGGGAATTACTGGTGTGAGAGGGAACAGGTTGCTGAGGCTGCATACCAGCATACATTCTCAAAGAAGATTGATGCAAAGGTAAGGGAGGACCAAAACTCATTCCCATACCAACTGGAGCCATAGGTCCTCTCATACCTGCTAACTATAGGGAAGAAATATATCAATGTGTGAGTAAAGCATTACTGTAAATATACAGCAATTTATCATGAAATAAATAAAATTTAGCTTTTAGGAAACATCTCTAGTACAAGCCTTATTTCTATAATATTTTGGGTCTTTTTTTTTTTCCAAAAATAATTACTATCTAGAAATTAGGGACTTTGCAAGGTTACAGATTTGAAGGTTTTGTTTAAGTTTGTATAAATTTAAAGATTTGTATAAGTGTTAAGACTGGAAAAATATTTATATATTTCAGAACAATAAATCTAGTTGTGATGAAATTTATTGTTTTTTTTCTAAATAGAGAGTTTATTAAATTTTCAGTTTTAATATTTAGTTTATATAGTTAAAGCAACTGGTATGGAAGGTATTTAACTTGAAAATAATTTAGCAATACTTCTATATCTTTCATACTACTGCAGCAATTTTAATTTTACATAAGCATAAAAGATAATGAAGATAAATCTTTGGTGAAATTTTAAAGCAACAGTTTTTTCATACATACCTACTGGATTTTTAATTTACATTCTTTCAAGTATTTCAGTTTTTGTTTTGGAAAACTCTCAAGTTTAGATTTAACAGAGAATAACATTTATTATAAATACACTATATATAAATCCTTAACAATACTTGTTTATAAAATACATTTATTTTTCCTATTTCACCCACTTAAAAGCTTATAATACAAAAATTAATATTACATTGACTCAGTATAGATTTAACCAGTTTTCAAAACTGAATCAATGATATGTGCAACATGTTCTAACTCAACAATATGTATCAGGTGAAATCAATGAAAAGTTATTAACTTAATAGCTAAATGATATTGGGATGGAAAAAAAAAGCCTATAATTAAAATTCTGAGCTATCTCTTAAGATTAAAATTTTATAATTACTCATTATCCTTAACCTAAGTTTAAACAGCTGACATATTGCCCTGTACTACCTTACACAACGAAGTTGTTTGGTATAGTAACAGTTCATACTTGTCTTTAATTTAAACATTTTTGCAGTCAACCATACAATTTGTAAACTAAAGAACTCTAAACTGCATGTTTCAATGAAAATAAAGTTTTTGCTTCATCAAAGCCAAACAGAGATAATGGAGTGATGGTTTAGGATATAACTAGTAATACTTCAAAGTTAAATTATATATTAAGTAATATTAGAACATACATGAAATTAAAGTCTAAAAATTGAAAGTTACGGAGGTTCCTTTTACAAGTTCTGAAAAACATGGTTATATCTGAAGACAATAAGCTATAGACAAAGTGAATAAGGTTTACAAAGAGTGTAGAAGAGTTGATCTTGAAGATACTGGAACTTAAAATCAGACTGTTCAGACTATCTTTGTTTTGTATTTTATTCATTGCAGAACATTATGCTATAAAGTAAACAGTTCTAGTTTTTCTACTGGTCTTTGTACAAGGTCAGTTGTTTTTTTGTACGAAATTGTGAACAAAACATCTAAGCATTACTAAGGGGTAAGTTTACCATTTACCCATGATGAAAGAAAGTCCACTTATGAAAGCCCTCAAGCTAACTTTTTCCCATCGATGCTGCATATTTTAAAATATTGTGAGTAAACACCAATAAGTTAAAGTTATTCCACAATGGCTTGAAAGAATCATATCTTAATTTTAATGAAATTTAAACCAGCATTTGTTTTGGCAAACTTAAAGGAAAGACATTAAGAAAAACGGTAGTTAAAATTTAAGACATTCTAATAGCAATACTATTTTTCTAAATTACTATACATTTAACTCCTCTCACTGCAATAAAAATAAAGATTATTACAGAAACCCAAACTTATATTACAAATATGTCTTAATGAAAAGATAAAATACTCTCAAAACGTTCATTACTTTAATACAGGGTGTCCCAAAAGCCAGTTGCTGATGCAACACTGAAGAAATTGAAGTACTTTTCTTGTGTTTTTATTTACAGAGTTTTGAAATAATGGCACTGAAAATTGATGAAGGTAATCTGGTATAAACATCTTCATTATTGTATTGACTTTGATGGCAGGCCTTTGCCCATGTTCTATAAACAAGTATAGAATATTTGACCTATGGCAACCAACTTACCATATAAGTATGTGGAGTAACCATACTTGGAACTGTAGTCTGCTGAGAGTAATGGCCTGCCGTACTCCAGTGGCTTGCAGGAGTCGTCTGTGATGACAAACCCATAATAAAAAAACAATAATCTAATATTCATCAACAGGATTTGCAAATATTACTTGATTCACATTTTACACATAAGTTAAAGACTTTTATGAAAGAGTTCCAAGGGAAATGAAGCAGTTTCTTGTGGATGTGAAAAACATTAGGTTTTATTATAACTGAAATGGAAACATAAATTCCTACCACAGATGCCATCTACTTGCAATGTAACAATTGCATGGAAAATTTTGTGAATGTATTTGTTGAAGCTATTCAATACTTGCATATAAGTTAATAATTGTGAATGGGGTCTATTAAAAAGCCTGTATTAACCCGTTGATTTTGATATTAAACCTTTTACTTTAAAATACATGTATCGTCAACAAAAAATTGCTGATAACCATAAATTTAACCTATTTATTTTATACCTCTGTTGGCAATAAGTAAAGTATGGTTATTTATCAAATATTTTATCATTCAGTAAAAATACTGCACATGGCTGAAAGTAGTTACAGGTCTATAAGTGATCAATGAATATATTTTCATTAAGTAAATTAGTCTGAGTCAATCATCCATCACAGTTCTCCTATAAGTTATTTAGCTAGTTCAGTGGTCTTCCAAAACGAAAACATCCAAAACCATATAACAGAAAATAACGACACTTCGGTTACCATTGTTTGTTGATATACATGTTGTGGTGATGCCCATCCCATAGGAACTACAGTTGATGGCATGGGTTGCATCCAGCTTGCCCCAATACCCGATTTATTTTCATTCTTTGGGGAACTCCACTGATGGCCTCCTTGTCTAAAAGAACAAAGAGTAAGTGGTTTAGGTTTAATGAATTGACATTATGCAAGTAATTTTCAAAAATTACATACAAATATATACAAATTCTGAGGAAGCTTAGAAACATTTTTAACTAATCAAATTCAGTACAATGAACCTATATAAACTTACTTTTTTATCTGTGGACCGAAACCAGATATATCTAGGTTCTGAGCGAGACTGGCTATACTTGAATCTAGATCACCTTTCATTATACCACTTTGGTTGGTTTTACTTTCTGTAGTTCCTCCTGCTAATTTAACAACAGTTGACTGCTGAGGCTGAAGAACATCACCAAAGGCATCGAGTCCTGTAGTTGTAATGATATTACCAAAACTCTCACAAAAAAGCTACTTTTTTCAATCATCTTAAACTTTGTACTGTTTAGAATTATATGCAAGTTTAGAAAAGTAATTAAGGAATCAGAGTTAAGATTTATTATCATTACTGTAATGTTTTGAACATTGTATTTTTTGTAAGGACCAAAAAATATATATAAAAATAAATTTGTTCTAAATTATGCTAATACAAAAGTGAATCCTGATGAATTACACATACATAAAGAAAAATAAATTTTGTGTTGCTATATGCAGGTTTAACACAATCAATCACATGTAATATATAACATAAAGGTGTTGATGTCAAAAAATAAAACAGCAAGAGGAATCTATTAAACTTATAAATTTTATTTTTTACACTTACATACAAAACAGTATTAAAAGAATTATGGAAACTTCAATCAAACTTAAGGATTTTGAATTTACATAATTCACATTTTCATTTACAGTAAAGTTTTCTCAGTTTATCAAAGTTACATTCAGGAATTTGATTCAACACTATTGCCTAACATAACTCACTCATCTTCATGACATCAAAAGAAATTATCCCAAATATACACTTTAACGTTTTGGGGAATAAATTAAGCTTAAACAATGGCAAAAATTATAATCTAAATTATCATTTCTTAAAAAGTGTATCATATCTGACTTAGGAAATCTGAATTCCTTTTGCAAGTTTCCAAAAAATTACTTCATAGATGCATTCAACTGTTTTGTGCTACTTTTGTTTCAAAACAAAGATACAAATCCACTAAATGTTTTCAAAAATAAAATAACAGATCATCAAAATCTGAAGTACCTGATCACCAAGTCTAGCACTATCAAGTTCTAAACTATAACTGGTGGTTTGTGAGGTGCAAGCAACTTTAACATTCAGTCTGTGAGTCCATGAGACTGAATTTGGGGGAGTTAGTGGTCTACAGAGGACATTAAAGTTCCTGGTATTCAAGTCAGAACAAAACAAAAATGTACCGTAGTAAAGGGCTTGACCTGTTAGAAAACTAAACCTAACTTCCCAAAGAACTCTCCTCTCAACAATGTTCAGCCAAGAATATGCAGAGTTTAGGGGGTTAGCTTGACTGTGTTCTACTTGCCCAAAATAATAGGAATGTTCATATTCAAGAAGGTATTAATTGCACTTAGTTACCTTACAGTGGTAAGTAAGCTGCATTGAGCCTTTCTTGGCAATCTCTATTGACTGAACTCATGAAATTGCTCAGGAACTAGATCTGGTATTACCCAACATTTGTGGCCACTTGTGTGTTCTGTATGAAATTTGCAACTTTCTCCTACATAGCCTAGAAATTAGTGAGAATTTGACTATTTTGATGGCCAATTCAGACTCCAAATATGGCAAAAAGTTCGAATCTCTAATCAGAATTACAAAAGAGAAAGTATTGGAAAGTTATGTTTGGTAATCAACACAAAAATATTTTCTCTTTTACTTGCAGACTGACTGGTAAGAAAAAAACAAACATAAGGGAAGCTAAGAATTACAAAACAAAATCAAAAGTGACATGAGAATAAATGAAACTGGAACAAGTATAGACAAGTGCTTCCAATAAGAACACAGCTGTTCAACAATATTGCTGCAGATGCAGTGAATTTGTTTGTAAGCTTGCCACCACAATACTCTTCTCACAAAAAATGAAATATATTTATTATCACAGTAGCTTATAATCTGCATAATAACACTCAGTGTTTGTGTGTGTCACATAACACCTCTTAAACTGCTGGTCACACCGAGTTCTAAGTGGTACCAAATGAATCCCCTTGGTCTAGAGGTTGGGGACAGGTAAAATTTTTCCAAATAATATTTACAGAACTACCCATCACTGACACTGAAAGATAAAAAATGCCTATGATCAGTCAGTATAGATTTCCCTAATAATTTTGATATTTATAAAGAAAGAGAGAGACTGTAAATTGTTCTTTATCTGGTGAAAATGTTATGTTTTATTAAAAATATTGATAGATATTTTTGTTTTTTAAAAAACATACAAGAAAATTGATGTGGAATTTTACATGACAAGATGTGCATAATCAGTACATTGTCATGAGAATCAAACATTGTTAAAGAAAGCTGACACTTTAACTTATCATCTCCATTGGTCTAAAGAAATTTCAACTGTTATCTTTATTTTTTAAATCTTCCAAAGCAGATCACACAAATTGTTTTCACAACTAAATAAAAGGCTAATGTACAGGTTTCCCCAGGTATTATTTTATGTGTTTGTTGTTTGAAAGTTAAAAGTTTCCTAATCTGAAAATCTAGTTCTGATAAATACCTCCTCTCACAAAAAGTTTTCTAAACTAGTATTGCTCTCTATCGGCACAAATTTTTCACTTACCACTAGCCTTGCAACTCCCACTTCTTTCTGCATATCAATATGCAAGTGATCATGCAGCAACCCTCAACCAATAGGAGTGCAACACAACCCTTATCATAACTAGCACCCTCTTTAATCATGCACTTGTTAATTACTTCCAGATTGTTCATAACTAATTGAATCAAATCACAATGGAAGTGGGGAGGATGGGTGGGAAATGTGAGATGTAAGTACTGATCAGAAATACATTTTGAGTTTAGGAAAATATTAACCTCCACAAAAAGCTAGAATCCCACATTGAACTGGTGGAGGGCCAGTGAGAATATGATCCTTCTTAAGAAAGCACCCAAAGAAATACCATGAGATGTGTTAAAGAATGAAAAACATCACACCAGTGGGAGACCGCTTCATTTCTGGGCCAGGTATACTCTTCGCCCTTCAGAAATGTGTCACCAAAACCTAAAGGGTGGAAACATGAAGGGGCTCAAAAAGTTTCAGCAGGAAAGGGACCTCCAGGTGTCAAGTGGCTATGGCACAACAGATCGTAAATTAGAGTTTGATCTCAACCAACACCTGGTGCCATCTAGAACTGTACATCAGATCCACAGTATGAAGATAGTCCTCTATCTTGCACCTCAAAAATGGGAACTGGATGGGAATACGAGCATACGTACCAAGAACATAACTCTGCAGGTGTACACCTCCAACACAACCAACATCCAGCAGATAGTAGAAAGTAAGGAGAGCTCATGAGGCATTCATCTCCAGTCAAAAACCTGGTAACAATGAGGATATTACTTCCAGTCTAGGCAGGAACAGGGAAGCCAGCCTTAAACGTGTGGGTAATCATGTGTTTCATCCAACATCAAATAACACCAGATCTACCATCAATCAACATCCAGCAGACAGTAGGAAGATGAGGAGAGACATCAATCTGAGGTAACATCTCCAGTTCCAAAACTGGCAGCAATAGCAATTTATCATCCAGTCTGTGGTAGGAGGAAGGAACCAGCCAAACATGTGAGGACTTATGCTACAACCAACACCTGGCAGCATCCGGAATTGTGCATTATATCTGCAGTAGGAAGTGTGTCACATCAATGACACCATCAGAATATCACCACCCTACTCTCAACTGAGTGATATTGTGCTTCACTCAGGAGGATTAGCCAACATGGTCCACCACCCCAGTCCTTCGTATTTGAAAATAGCAGGCGAGTGATTTTTACCACTCACCTGAAAAATGGTATGGTGAGTGATTTTTATAACTCACCTGAAAATTGTATGGTGAGTGATTTTTATAACTCACCTGAAAATTGTATGGTGAGTGATTTTAATCATCATAATGGAGTCAATAAAACAAACAGTAAACTAAAAAAAAAAAATCTTCATTTATTTAACTTTTTTTTCAAAACTCTGTGTATACATGTGTTATCTTCATAAAGGTTTTGCAGTATTTAGTAATTCCTCCAAAACCCTTAAAATTAACCCTTGATTATCAACATTTGATGAAAATGGGCCTAACTGAATTTTTTTCTTTTATAAGTAAGTAAAAATATTGGCAGATAATCAATGATGGTGGATGAGGATGCACAGAATAGGTTACTCCATCACCAAAGGCAGTAAATTCATGAAATTTAGGGAGAGGCTGAACACTTGCCCTATATAATATAAGCTAAGAAATTATTATGCCTCTTTTTTTAGTATAGCACCCAAACCTGAAAAATTGTTTGATAAAACTGTTTGGCAGGAAATTAACCAGAGTTTATGCACTGTTATTTTGAGCATTCGAAAAAGTAGCCAAAACTGGGTGTGAAATTAGAGTAAAGTTATTAATGACACAAAATCTTTGTCAAGGAAGTCCTTAAACTAAATAATTAAAGGAGGAGTAAAGCCAATGCTGGATTTAAATCCGATCAATTTGGCCACTATTTGTACTATTCATATTCCTTCACAAATATTGGTCCAATTTCAATGCACGGCTTACATCTCACGTTGAACACATGCAAAATTTATGATAATTCGCCATCTGTTAGTACAATATCAACATATCAGCTCATAAAAATATTTACCTTTACAACCAACTTAGTTCCACGTTTTTTGTCTCATAGCTGATGGTATCCAGTAATTATTACTTTAAAAAAGTGGATAAGCATATGCTCGTAACTGTCACTGCCATTATTCTACATGAACGGCAATTTACAAAAGTAGATTGTAGTATCCGATTTGGATTAATGTGCACTCAACAACAACGCTTGTGTTGTGGATCGTAAGTGCAGCAATGGTAAACAGCTGTATTAGTCGCTGTCAGAATCTGAA
>NW_013665657.1:1049503-1054670 GCF_000517525.1 Limulus polyphemus | reverse complement strand
ACTATATATATATATAGTTCTCTCCTTCTTGTCAGAAGTCCACTTAGGCCTACTCAATTACTTTAGAATTTCAGTTGACAAGCCAAACTATCTTCTCTATTACTATCTCACTAATATTCTGTATGTGATTCATTTACAATTTTGGCACGAGTTACCATAATTGTTTGGTCTTCTTTCTTCTAAGTATCTTCAGTTCCTTTTGTCAAAATGCACTCAGGCTGATTCAAATACTTTAGAACCATGCTTTGATGAATAATTCTTATTATTATCTCCTGTTAGTCTTACTCTAACATATTAAATGTTAGGCCTATCACTTCTACGGTAGTTAACTTCATGCCAAACTTTTCCTTGCCCTGTAACTTTACTCTTTCTTTTGCTATTATGTGTCTGCTTCTTCCTGCTCATCTCACGCTATTTATATCTTTATCACCTAATCGTCTGTCCACCTTCTATATTCTAGACATCAATGTATTGCAAGCGATGTTCAATAGTCTCAACATCAATGAATTATTAACAAAACCTCCTACAATCATCTGCTTTTAACATTAAAAAAAACAAAAAATTAACAATAATAAAATATTCACTCACAAAAACAATAATGTCTAAACTAAACAGTCTTTTATATCATGACAGTCGCAATATGAAAATACCACTCATCACGTGCACTAAATAGGTAAAGTTGCATACGTGATTTAAAAAAGTTTTTTTTTACACAAACAATAGTGACATATTTATGTGAGCAACTAACAATGCACCCTAATCAAAATTGATGTGCATTTTTGTGTACAAGCACACATCTGAAATCTGAAGGATTGCACCCCAGCAGCTAAGAACTGGGAAGCAGAAAGGACTCCCATACTCTACTAAAAGAAAGGGGGAAAAATGTGTTGAAAAGTCCAGAGAACCATAGCACCGGAGAGAGCGCTAGGTGACCTCAATACCCTATTTTGAAAAACAGAGCTACCATGTTAACGGAGTCACATAACCAACATCTGGCAGCATCTGGAATTATACATCAGCTCTGTGGTAGGAAGACTCTCAACACCACTGCTTTACCTGTGTAAGTCCATGAGTGTATGGTCTGGGAAGAACATATTTATGAAGCAATAGACCACTAGATATAACTACAACTGATCCTATGGAACACCCTATCTCTAGGGTGTGTGTAATATAATCATGTGACATTTTATTGTGTTCCATGTAATCTTTGTGATATCGATGCATAGATGACAATTTGGCAGAGTCAATCAACCAACACCTGGTGGCTCTAGAATTGTACATCAGGTCAGTGGTAGGAAGAGCCTAAACGTGATAGACATCTAGTATGGTCACATGACATATAGTGCAGATTTTAAGACTAAGTATATCTGATCAGTCAACACTCACCATAGCGGGATCCAAAACATATGTAGCAAAATGCCCCTGTAAAGAAAAATAAAAACAAACAGAGTAGTCCACATACCCACCCTGATGATGTCCACCCAGGGAAGAGGGTAAAGGGCAGCCAGTGACAAGGTAAGGTGACAGATCTGATGGGAAAAAAACATGAAAAAGTAGGATTCCAATGAAGAAACAAACAGACTTGGAAAACACAGAAGGTCACGGTGCATGTCATATATCATCTAAGGGCCCTAATCGGGCAAAAAATTAGGTCAGGATCAGAATGGTCCTAAAGGTTGGAGATGGAGGTAAGGGAATGAGGAGTGAAATCAGGATTACTATCCAAAGCAGCTGAAGTCTTGGGCATAAAGGAACAGTCAGGAACTATGGTACAACATAGCAAATCCTGATCACAAGCACTTTGGAAAGACGGTGACCACATGCCAACAATATGAGGAACAGGGAGGACAAAGACAAGTAATATAATGAACATGATGACAAAGGTTCCAATCATGGAGAGAATTAAGGTGGGGAGAAGGAGCAATGGAAATTGAGTGAAATAACATAGACAGTACATGAGATTGGAACACAGAAGCAAATTTGGTAAACTGAAAAGTGAAAGACAAAACTACCCTATAACCCACAACAAAGGAAAATGATAGGTCCCAGTCATAAAGCAAAGTGAAAAAGGGTGGCAATGAAGGAATGGTAGAAAGAATAGGATGATAACCTAGGCATATAGACCAACAGTGTTAAGTATATCACATATGCCGGTAAACTGTCAGAGAGGAATGATAAGAAACCAAGGAAGCTAAACACCTGAAACGTCTGACTTTAAGGTGAGGGACTGGACAAATGCCACATGTGAAGGAGTGTGTGTATGGATGGATGATGCACATCACAGTGTGGCTGACAAAAGCAGAGTAAAGTAAAGACCTGTCCAATCCTGACTGAGAACATCCACTGCTCCCACCAATGGATGAGGAACAGGAGACCAAAAACAGGGAAGGTGTGTATTGAGATGAGAGGCAAAAGTGTCCAACTCAGAGACACTCCAAAGCACAAACAACTCCTGAAAAATGAGAGGATTCAAAGACTACCCCATCAGTAGAATTCTGTCAGGACAAGATAACTGATCCATGACCAGATTCAGGGCACCCCTAATAAAACATACCAACAAAGTGATATGATGGTAGTAGGCCCAATATAGAAGATCCAAAATTTGAAAATAAAAATCTCATGCTTGGTGATGTAGGACACTACCATAGACTTGTCAAAGTGGATCATCACCAACTATTCCCAAAGAGCCAGTAGGAAGGTAAGTACTACCCAACAAACAAAGTTCCAAGAGATTGATATGGAGAATGGATTAAGTTCCCTACCCCAAAACCTCCTGAATGTCAAGAAATCCTTCCCAAACAGAAAGAGAAGCATGCATAAAAAAAGTGACAATTCAGACAAGAAGGAGAAAGAGAACATGCCATTGTAATATTGGTCTGATATGACCACCAGTCAAACTCAGACTGGAAGTGAGGGAAAAGGCTAAAAGGAGCATCCTAGGAAACCCAAACAATGCACAACTGATCAATCAAAAGCCACTAAATATGATGTATGTAGGCATGACCAAGAGAAATGAAGGCTTTGAGAGAAGCCCATGTCCCCTAAAAAGATAGAATCTCATGTGCAGAAAGAAGGAAAGTGAGAATAGGAGACACTGCATAGAAGACATTCCATAGCTCTCAAATGAAGGGGAAAAGGCTGATCCCAACAGATAAATTGAGAAACATGCCAAGAAGAAACAGAAATTGAGTAAGTGTGAGGAATGACTTCCCCACCTTGATAAGCCAACCCATCCAGTCATCTTCCCAAAGAAGAAACTGAGTACATAGGGCAGAGTTGGCCTGTGAGAAAGCTAGAAGTAGCTAGTCATCCAGGTAATGGTGTAAATAAAGGCCCCGGGAATGAAACAGTCAATCAAAGGTCCAGACCACTCGGCAGAACACTTAGGGAGTCAAGGCAAGTCCGAACAGAAAAGCCTGAAACTGAAGCACCCACCTACGACGAACAAAATGAAGAAGACATCTGGGAGAAGGTAGTATGTATATATGCATCCAACACAGAACTAATTTATTCATAAACCAGGAGTGAAAACCCAAAGAAGAGTTAAGTACGACTCCGAGGTGAACTTGAGAATGATGAGGAAGGGGTTCAGAGATGATAAATCAAAAACTGGGCACCAATCTACCATCTTTTTGGTAACAACAAAGGGAGTTATGTAGATGGGCTGAATCAACAGATAATACATATTGAAAATCATTTTAAAATCTATCCAACTAGTATCACTTTACTAGTTTGTGTATTTTTACTGCGGCATTTTTATTTGTTTTGGATACTTCTTATGGCAATTCTACAAATAGCTAACAATCCCTACTTTCTGTTAAAATTTCAAATTTTTTTTATAAAAATATTATTTCAAATGTTACTGATAATACTATACAAGGCATATCTAAGTTGATACAAGTAAAAAAGAAAAGCTATTAAATTACCAGAAGAGGCAACTGAGGTGTTTCCAAATGCTGCAGCAAAAGAAGCTTCCGGAATGAAATTAGCAGGGGATGTTGATGTAGTGTATGCAACACCTGTAACTGTAAAGAGGTTATGGTTTAAACAACCTTCAATAAAAAAAAAAGCCTTATCTCAACTGAAGATATAACGTATATTACTAAGTAAATATCTATTTTTTTATTTCTGTTGAGAAGAAAGATTACCTAATTATCTTTCTTTATCAAAATTAATGTAACAATAACCAGATTTCCTTAGTTTTGCAACAAATTTATGAACAATAATTCAGTTAACTATAATAATATAAATATTTTCAGTATATAATGTATGAGTTTTTTTGATTAAACATAAATGTGGTAGTATTGCTTTAGAAACATGAATATGCTACAAATAAGCTAAAATATTTTTTTTCTTATTAATATTACAAATAAAACACCTGCTGAAATGTAAATAGACTTTTCAAAAGATGCTTAGAGTACTATACCAATACCTATTAATGCTGTAAGACCATGGTAGGTGCATAAAAAACAAACACATCTGTAGAAGTCTTCTGTTCCACATGACCAAAGATAATTACCAAGCCAAATGGTCCTTGAATTGTAATACAGACATTAGAATATTAAAATTTTCCTCAAATAAAAATGTATTTCAGATAAGTATTTACCTCTTTGAAGAACAAAGAGCTATTACCTCATGCCACTGCTAAGAAGATTTTTACACATTCCAAAAGCCTTAGATGAAACTCCCACCTCTACATGTATTAAAATGGACTTAATCAGTCTATGATGTAATCACCATAAGACTATAGCCTTCCACAAGTAGGAGATGATACATCATCCATGCATAGCAAACCTCACAAGCATTAAGTCTTACAACAAAGAACTTTCTTGACAAGACAAAACAAACACATCGGACGTGTGGAGGAAGGGTGGTTGGTTCTGAAGGGGAGAGTGCCAAACTGAAATACAATGTCAGGTAAGAGGAAATGTGTAGATAAAAAATTAAAATGATGAGCTCCCACCTGAAATTAGTGTCAGATAAGGAAACCCATGGAGTACATCACCCATTTTTAGAAGGAAACCTAGTGAAGTGTCACTCAGATATTGTGAGAGAAAAGTATTTCCTGACATCATCAATCACAAAGTCCGTTCTGTCATCTCCAGTGTTTAGACATTGATATATATATATATATATATATATATATATATATATATATATACACTAC
>NW_013665657.1:1042573-1049493 GCF_000517525.1 Limulus polyphemus | reverse complement strand
ATATATATATATATATATATATATATATATATATACACACACACACACACATGTATAGCAATGGTGATAAGGGAGCTGTAAAAAAATAATCAACAACCACTTCACTAGTCTCTGGGAAGATGGGAGTGATGACAGGAAGAAGACAAAAATGAAATGCAGTGTTAGTATTGGGACACAAACGCATCAGGCGTGTGCATTCCACAACCTTGTCTGCAAGAACTCATCCAAGGGACGTTGATGGTGAAAGGCAAGATGATGAACTTGAGGAGAAGTAACATGAAAAAAGTAAAGGCATCTTTTCTGACAGAAGGATAAACAACCTGGATGAGTTGTTAAACCTAATTGGTCAAAGTGGAAGGAGATAAGTCATGAGAAGACAATTAATTCAAAGCAAGAAAAGACAGTGTTGATTGCTATGTTTTGGAGTAGTATGAGTGAGATGACACCAAACTGCCTGAACAGGACAAAGAAGACAATCAAAACCAGAACAACTGCACAGAGATGAAATAGAAGAGGTAATGAATGGTGAAAATGTTTGATCACCTTCCTGACCGGCCCAAGTATTAAAAAGGGTAAACAAGGAAAAGTATTAACCTGTTCCTGTGGTGCAGGAAGTATCCAAGGCAATAATGTCAGAGTGAGAGCCCCCACAAGTGAGGAGGAGAAGAAAATATGTCTGAAAAGAAAGATTGTATAGGAAACAAGTGGCCAATGGTTCGTATGGAGGAGACTGACGTGTGAGAACTCTAAAAACTTAACAGATGTTTCAGTCCAGAAGAAAAACTGGATGAGGAGGATGAATGATGGAAAAGAAGCAGAAAAACAAAAGGAGAATGGTTAAGAAAGAGATGGAAGGTCAAGTACAAAACTGTTCTCAATTAATGAAAGTGAAAATGGGAAGAAGTTAGAGACTAGGATAGGTACAGAAAAAAGGATTGAATAAATCTAGATTGAGATCATCCACTGCCGGAGCTGAAGATTCTGGAACTGGTGACAAAAAGGTGAAAGCCAGGTGCTGAGGGGAGTTGGAAAGGTAGTGATGACAGAAATCCAGAGTGAGAACAAATTCACTGAAAATGCTAGAGGATGGACAGATCACTCTGTAGGAAGAATCTGTTCTAGGTGAGACAGTCAATCTGCTACTATGGTCTAAAATACCAAGAAGGGATAAACTGTCAATCATAGATGGTGCTCATGGACCCAAAAGACAAAAATCTAGAGTGAGGAAAACAAAGGTCATAAAAGCAAGTGTTCCTTATTGGTGATTGAAAGAAACAAAAGAGGAGGTGTATGAACAGATCATGAAAAGAAGACAAGACAGACTAGTCAGAAGATGAGGACAAGCTCACTGATCAAGTGAGTACCATAACAGTGGTAGAGGAAAAGGAGGAAGAAGAAACAAGATAAAACAATAGATCTCTGGATAAATTTTTATTGATCAGTCATAATCCACTGAAAGAGATGGGTGAATCCAAGAGGAACATGGATGCAAGATAAGAGGAATCCCAAAAAAATAAAAAGAGAGAGATGAATTCTTTCATGCAGGAAAATAAAAGATACGAGTCTTGGTATCAGAAGCTCTATGCCTTGAAGAATGCTGATACTTCCCTAAATACTAACTGAGAAACACTCCCAAGTGAACAAGATACTGGAATGGGGGTCAAGACTGAATTGGAAACCTGAACCAGCCACCCCCAAACAATATATCAACCGAAGAAGAATGAAAGTAACAACAGTGGATGCCACATTTTATGGGAAAAGTAGATGCCAACTTTCCATAGACCAAAGGTGTGTAACCTCTGAGCAGAAGCCCACCAGAAAACCCATGGGGTCAACCTGAAGGGAAGGGCTGTGAATCAGATGATTGACCATTGTGCATTTATCAAAGGAATTGAGACAGGTGCACAAATTGGAATGTGGAGAAAGCACCTGAGACAATGATCCTGATCATTCACATCCCAGGAGAGTACCCACCTCATAATGAGAAAACTGTCCATCTTGAACTTTGGAATGACCACAGTTGGTTTAAATGAGGCAGATCTCAAATCCTAACTTCTTGGAACTTAAAAAAGGCAAGAGGAAAATCCAAGAGTGGGGCAGAGGAATTGTTTCATGTTGTTCTAATAAGGTGATGTGGAAGGACAAAGTACCTAATGTAAATAAGATTATTTTAATGCTATTATATCTAACACTATTATACGTTTGAGGAATTTATCTCCAGCCTTAGCACAGGCTCTCTTCCCTCCAATGATCTCCTCAAATTTTTATATTCATTTATCTATTTCTTCTACATTTTTTTTACAGTGATTTTTTTGGTCATTCAAGCAACTACTTTGGCCAATAAGGCCTGATGTAAACATGGCTTACCTAACAAACAGCAACTTCGCTGGTAAAACAAAACTTGATACGGTCAAGTGCAAAATTATCCAACTAAGTATAACCATTCTTAACCCAACCTTGCTCTACAAAACTCACTTCTTTTTCTATCATACTGCAATATCACAATTAAAATGAAGTATGAAATGATAAAGCAAGCTTTTTGCAAGCATAAAAAAAAATCAGGACAATGATTGTGGTTAAAGTTGTCACAAACATCTTTTGTCTTAGCAAAATATCACCAAGCTAAGCTTTTACAATTTTGTTGTGATCTCTACGAACAAATAAGAATGAAGCAGTCATTATACGTTTAGATAACTAGTTTACATGACAACCAAGGTGAAGAAACTGACTGGCTAAAAATTGATAAAATGTACCAACACTGAAAGTTAAAACTGTTGCAGTTTTTTTCAAAACTATCCCAAGTTTCCTCCTAGGAGGCTAAAAATGCCATATTATAGTCAGAAAAATTCACACAAACTAAATTTTTTGTTAGAAGTGCTCTGAAACCAATCAAAATTTGCAATTTTTAACATTTCTTATGTATAGCAGTAAATAAATAAAACTTTTTATTGAATAGATTTCAGCTCTAAATTACTTAAAAAGAAATGTCTGGAAGAGCAACTACAAGTATATTTTTTATAACATTTTAATTCAATTGTACAAATTTGCTGTTGGAAGATGAGTGCATCCAGTCTGGCATTGAATGTCTAATCATCATCACAGCTGTAATTTAAGTACCAGCAATAAAAGCAATTGTTGTTATGCAAAGTTAAAACTTACCTTCACATATAACAAATACGACTTTAATTGACTTGCTAGAGCTTAGATGCTTCAAACATGCCTGACTTTTTCCTACATTAAAGGGATGCACACAGAATGTTGTGATACAGAGTCATGTATCAGCTAACTTGGCTGATTTATATCTAAGAGTTCTGAATTTTACAGTTAAGAAGCCCAAACGTAACATACGTTTGGATTTGTATAAGAAACTGACATTTGTTTATCTTCATATTATTCAAAAAATTCACTACAGCTATATATTGCTACATCTATCAGATTTAAATTCCATGCACTCTATAGTTTATCACTGCATACTAATTATATACACAAAAGCAAAAACAATGGGAGTTGGAGGATTTCATGCGAGATGTGGTTGAATTTCACTTTTTAAGTCTGATTGACTCTGGTAAAAGCAGCCTAATGTCCATCCTGGTTTAAAAGTTTTTATTTCCTTTAAATATAAATATTTCAAGCCCACTTAAATTTTTTTTAATAGTTTTAGCATGTTTGTTGCTCAAAACCTGCTGTACAATCCTATGTATACAATGAGAGGAAGAAAGAAGGAGAATTTTTCAATCTTATGTTACTGAGAGAAAACTATTTCTGGGATTATATAAAACACTGATTAATCTTAAGCAATTATATTATAAGAATAATAAGACTTATTTTACTGTTTACTATATGTTTCAGCATAAAACAATATGTTTTTCAAATAACACCCATTTAACCAAACTTACTATTTGTTCCAAAGGTGGTAAACATTGCCTGTTGATTCACCTTTTGATTAGTACCACCTATAATATTTTCTGCAAAAGGATTACCATTAAGACAAAGAAGATCATCACTAGCCCTGATGGTACTATCTGTTGTTACTCCTTTTATATTTGGAGGTTCTGTTGACAAGAAATCAAAAGTCTCTTGACTTTTGGAGCTTGTGGTTTGTTCACTATATTGGATAGTCATTTCGTTTGTTTTTGTAGAACTACCACCATCACTTCCATGCTTCTCCAATTCTTGCATTCTTCTCTCCTATTTTTATATAGACTATTAATAAATCAGGAGAATAATAATCCTTAAAATCAGCATACAATTTTATTTCTATGACAGAAACTTCAAACATGTGTAACTTTTATTTTAATGACAATGTATGCATTAATCTCAAAATCTGTGCATAAAATTTACATAACACGAAAAAAGGTTGAAAGGCAATAATATAAGCCGTTAGTAAAAAAAAAAAAGACTAATGTGAAATTATCTAAGATTTCCTTTCCTACAGAAAATAAACATAATCAAACATTATCACTCTCAGAAACATTCAATAAAAAAGTAATAAAAGATATAAAAAATTATTACACTCAAAAGTCAAATCATATGATTCCAAAACTTCTTAACAAGTAAACAAACAAAATGTAATCATATGTACAGAATTATATGGGTATTAAGGGAATTTGCATGTTTATTTAAATAAAACATTGTGATTAGCCTTCTAAAAACTTAATCGTTTTTCTATTATGAAGCAGTATATTTCTTGGTGTTAATCTTTTATGGACTGCATCTGCTTGAGTTTTCTTGTAGACAAAGTTTCCATCTCTAATCTGAAGCTTTCAACTGAAGATTCATTATGAGTACAATTCTCACTCTTTTCATTGTTTTGAGCTTCAGAGTTCTGCTTGATTTTATCTCTAATCCTTAATTCTGCTACCACCTTGAAAGTTCCTAAGTTATAATTCCACTTACAACTCAACATGCTTAAAACAACAGTGTATATATATATATATATACATATTTGTAACCACACTCAGTCTAAAAACAACTGTTACAAAACTATTTATACCAAGGTTGTTGATCTGACAGTTGAAGGTCTTGCTTTAAAGTTTAATTACTGCTTTGAACATATTCAAAGCCAAAAGAAAACATACAATGTTAAACACAAACAGTATAGCTTGGTATCTTATGAACGATAAAATAAGTAAACATAAATTATGGTAAAAGGTTAAAATTCAAGGAACTTGTGTACAAATAATTAAAATTTTTTAAACAATTTTCAAACGATCAACATTTTTAACTTAAACAATTAAAATCTTTATTCTGAGATCGTTTAACGGTCTCAAAACAACTACTCTACATGTTTCAACATGTATCACATCATCCTCAGTCTAAAAACAACTGTTACAAAACTATTTATACCAAGGTTGTTAATCATGTGACTCATACTACTACATAAATATACAGTAAACCCTAAAGAAGGTCAAGCCATCTGTGTATTTTTTGACCTGCTAACCCTTCATCCTTATTGAAAGTTTGGCCATTGTTATTGTGTTTAATTATTTCAATAGATTCTCTGATATTTCTAGTAGTCATATCATACAGTTGAGCCAAGATAATAGTTTTTCCCCACCAAATGAAATGTCCAGTATGACTTACATGTTCAGTTAATGCAGAAATTTCACTTTGATTTTTAACATTTCTTTCATGTTTGTTTATTCTAAATTTCTTTTAGTTTGACCAATGTATACCCTTCTACATTCACATTCAATTTTATATATATACCTGTTTTTTCTATTAGAGTAATTACATCCTCAGTTTTACTGGCTAATTTTATTCAAAGGTTTATAAATCAAAGTTTTTACATTATTTTTTAAACTTCTGAAAGATTTGGCAAGATAAACCAGGGACATATGGCAAACATAGCATTTCAGTGTTATTGATTTTAATTTACTTTTTGATCATTATTCTTAATTCTACTGAATTTCTTCACAACTCTATCTACAATACTTGGTGAGAAACCTCTATCTAATGCTATGTACTTAATTAATAATAATTCATTTTTAAGGACCTATACACATAAGAATAAAAAGCCGACATTTTTTGTGAATTTGTATGACATGATTCTTTGTGTGGCAGCATGATAACAGAGAAAGGTTTATGGTAAGTAGTAGTTTGTAACTTATTTTCCTTTTTCTTTACCAGTACATCAAGAAATGGCAAACTTGTTTTCTTCAATCTTATAAGTAAACTTAATAGTGGGTTCTAAACGGTTTAGGTAATTAGCAAATTCTATCAAGTCTTCTTTACCATGCTGCCATACTACTAAAGTGTCATCAACATACCTAATCCATATTTTGGGTTTAAGTTTAGCATTCTGTAAAGCAAGATTTTCAAATTTATCCATGAACAGATCAACTAATAGCGGAAATAATAGGGAACTCATGGCTAGACCTTCAATCTGTTTGTAAATCGTATTGTTAAGTTGAAAAAGTGAATTTTCCACACAAGTTTTTGTTAATTTTATTATGTCCAAAGTTTCAATAACTGAGACGTTATTCATTCTTAATTTGTTTTCGAAACAGTAAATAGCTTTATCAATACATACTTTAGTAAATAATGATACAACATCGAATGAAACAAGCACATCATTATCGTTTAGAGTTATCTCTTATTTTTTTCAACAAATTCTACCAAAGTTTTAACTGTGTACTTTTTATTACTTAGAAAAGAAAACTTTTGTGCTATAAATTTAGCTACATTGTAAGAAGATGATCTTATATTTGAAACTATGGGTCTATAGTATTTAGACTTAGTATTTTGACATCACAAACATCTAATTTAAACCAGTGCTACATTCAACATACTATGTGACACACAAAAAATCAATGTTTAACTGTGTTTTTTTAATTATTTATTTTTAAATTAAAAAACTAGAGTAATGAATAATACTAAAATTTGTAATTATTAATCTACAATTTGATACCAAACTTAAT
>NW_013665657.1:1034938-1042070 GCF_000517525.1 Limulus polyphemus | reverse complement strand
AAATTATCCTTAGCATCTAAAATAAATGATGCATTTTCTGAAATACATTCTAGAAAAAAATATGCCAAGTACATCATAACCATTCTTTCTGAACACCCCAATTAAATGTGTATTTATTGTTTAACCACAATGAAAGAATCAACACAAAAATGGCCACACATAATTTAGAAAAGCATAACATGTTCTAAGGATGCACTGAGGTACCCTCTCCCCAAGAAACAAAAACAACAATAACTACACAAACTAATAAATATATTCAAGCAAAAACAGGAAAAGTGTTTGTTACAAAGAATAAGTAGTTTTAATAAAACTAATATAACATTAATTTCTGCCTTTCAAAAAAAATGCTATTTTCAAAATATAAATATTTTAGGTTGGCTTTGCTCAATAATATATATATTTCTTGTAAAATAATGATATTATGTCAAAGATGACAAACAATAATTCTTTTATATTTGAGCATACGTAAGACTGGATAATGGTGATTTAGAAGGTTTTGATATCATTATACAGGTACTTTGTGCGTATATGTGTACAAGGAAACTTAAACATAATACTAATTTTTCTTTCACTCTCTATGAAGGGGAAAAATACATTTTTCTTCCTTGTCACTACTTTTATGTTTAATTGTACAAAAATGTTTAAAAGATCACTTTTATCTTTATGAAAAATTTTAAAGGAATCACAATCCTTGTATATGTATATATAACCAACTATCTTTAACCTATTCAGATACATGAAATAAAAAGTACTAACCACTGACATCACACTTGCGGAGTCCGAGATACCTGAAGCCCCTTTCTGTAGCAAAGATAATAAATATAAACCTCCCTGGTCTGACACACAGACCAGTTGCAAACATTTGACATAACATCCACTTATTGCAAAATAAGTAAAAACTAAAAATAGATACTATTTTTGTTAACATTTCAGTGCACAATTAAATATGGTTCAAGCTTGAAGCAAATATAGCATGTGTGAACAATTACAACATACCAGATTTTATAAATTATAAAGTAAATAAATACCAAGGCTTGAAAAACTCAAAATTAATCAAAGGTTTGTCTATAATAGCTTTGATTCTGTTTGTAAATATCAGCATTTAATAATTTTCTTTAAATTTACATAAAAATTACACGAAATCACTGTGATTAACTTCACTTCTTAAGAGATTAAAATGCACATTCAAAAACTACTTAAAATATATTCAATGTAAATGATACAAAAAATAACTACATAACTCATAAAAGCACCTTTTCTTTTACTACTATTAAACACAACATTAACTTAGTCTACCATTTGTACTGTAATATAAAACTATTTGTTTCTAATCCTACTTTGTACTGCTGTAAGTCCTTCACTGTACTAATTAATACTACCTTATTCTGCACTACTCTTAATCAACTACTTTCCATAAAGCACTAGCCCTGATCTGAAATATTCACAACAGGGTATTTTATGTGTTCAAGTTAATACTACTATTTGTTGCTATCCCTATGCTGCAATATTTAAATTCTATTCTGTATGACAAGCTAAAATTAAAATGTATCACTAACTCAAAGGTTTGCTAGTAAAAAGTTTAAAATTTCATAGAACCAATTTACAGATATCTTAACAACTAAATGAAAAAATTCTAGTTCTTTACTACGAGATCATAAGTTCAACACATAATCTCATAATATTTACATCCACACTTAAATTCACCGACATATGATATAATACAAAAACCAAATCCACATCTAAAAGAATAATGGGTGCATTATAATTTTTACCATCTGAAACTGAAAGCCCAATTCAGTTTTTAATGATTATTTTTATATATGAAAAAAACAAAAACAAATACCATTCTTAGCCTTCTCATAAACTGATAACAGATCCATAGTACTTATTTCTTGCTTGTGAAAGTCATTAGCATCTATGAATTAGGTAATTAAAGAAAGTTTTTATATTTGTGCTTGTGAAACAGAGAATTTACAAGCAAGAAATGCTTATCAAATGTAATAAAACGTGTGTAAAAAGATCTATTTCTGTTCAACTTAAAATTTAATTCTTAAATAACAAAAAAAAATTATGTAAATATGAAGCTGCAAATTGACAGAGAAATTTTGAAAATAAAAACAAGAATTACCAGTAGTAACACTTCAGAAACAAAAAAATAAACTTCATAACACCAAAAACAAGTTGAAGTTCATAATTTAGTACTTATAAATCTTAATATATATCACTTGCTACTGATGGCTCAGTTTAATACAAAGGAATATTAACGAAAGAAAATAACTTATTCCTGCTTACTTCACTGAGTCATTCTTTTTAATTAAAATACCCAATGAAAATCATTAATTTCTATTTATTGTATCTCAATACTTAATTTGATCTCTAAGAAAAACCTAGAAATTCCATTACCCATGGCTACTGTCCTTTGTGTATTGACTTGCAGACTACATTAAATTCTTACATCAGAAATTCTAAGTTTTATGTCTTACTTTGAGTTGATTCATGAAGGCAGCTTCCTCTTCCAATGCTTTTTTAATGGCTTCTGGTTTTAAGCTATTAATTTCTTGAGTATCCGTACCACCAACAGTTCCAAAGGCATTGCTCGTTGAAGAGAGGGCAGAAACAGCACTCTTCAAATTGCTAGTGCCTCTGCAAATTCACAGACCAAAGAAAAGTATTTTCAGTGTAATATTAGCTGATGCTGTTGCAAATATTGAAAAAGAAACAGAAAATGTAAGAGTTTCTTAGGATTAGAAATTTGATGTTTTTACACACATATCTACTAAAAGTATTTCAAAATAGTTATATAATTTAACATTACACACTGTGAATAAAAGGGGTGTAAAATTCCCCCTCTATTGTGCAGAAATGTACAAGTATTCATACTATCCTCAGCAGTAGTGAGTTAATGCACTCAGCTTCCTGGACAGAAATGCCACATGACAAATGTGTGGAATCAGTTTTGACTGAAGGATACTACATGTGAAAGTTGTAACAAAACTCCATGTTTCAGGAAGAACTGTTTGGAAAATGCTGTAGAAAGTAAATGAAATTAGTACTGTTACAAGCAGTTACGGTAGAAAGCTCCAAATCTTCAAAAGTGAGGTTAAGTAATTCTGGGTATGATCTTTATGATATATGACAACTCAGTAGAGATATTTCCAATGACCTAGTTTTTATGTAAATGTTACCTCCAGAACAGTAAGATACACATTAGCATGAAGTGGCCTCATTGAATGTGTAGCTGCTCATAAGCCACTGCTCAGAAGAGATAAACAAATAGAAAGGCTGAAATGGACATCAGACTTTGTATAATGGAATGAGCAAAACTGGAAGATTGTGCTCTTTATAGATGAATCCAAATTAGTCTGGCAACAATCAACAATAGCTTGTTCAATAACAGAACAAAGAACAGTACCATGGTTAGCATACAATATCTACAGTGAAGCAAGCTAAGGGACCAATACAGATATGGCCTGCATCTCAGCCTTGATGGCATCCTGACTTAAACAGGTACAAGTACATTCTTATCCATCATATTATCCCCTCAGCAATAATATCTATAGCAAGAAGGTGATCCTAAGCATGCAGTAAATGTGGTGAAACACTACTTTGAGGGGAAAAAAATCAGGCTGAACCCTTAGGTACCCAAAGTGACATCCAGTTTGATTGAACTCTATTTATAGCATCCTTCTGCCTTCTTTTACACCTAAAGATAAAACTTAAAAAAAAAGCCTTTTATATGGCACCTTGTCAAATGCTTTATGAAAATCCAGATACACCATATCTACACTGTATAATTTAATATTCGTTTTTCTTTTGTATTTTCTGTGATAATGTACTGTAGTAAAGATATAAAGATAACTTAGGTACAATTATTCTTTGTTTGTAATACTTGTATGTGTATTGCTTGTGACATACCAACTTGCATTGTGCAAGGGCAGGTCATGTGGTTAAGATTTTTCAAAAAAAGCATCAATATACAGTGAAGTCACCATTTGTTTACAATAAATGAGAAGCGGTCTATGCAATTCCACTTCCAATTTGTAACTAGTTACATGAGCAGCTAATCACACAGTGTTTGATATGACCGAAATCAAGTTCGTGGACGTGTTAAAGGCACTGACAGACAACATGAAATTGAAGAAGAGCCACAATATTTAAATAGAAAAACAATTATAAAAAGCAGCACACAGTGCTGTATTCTTTAATGAAACTATTGGAAATGGAGGTAAGATAAGTATGACCAAGTAAGAGTGGTAAATTAAGTATACATTTCATCTGATAGTTTGATCCACAGACATGCAATATATATGTACTATACCATCAATAGTTTCTAAGGCAGTGTCTATGATTATAGACAATATATATGTACTATACCATCAACAGTTTCTAAGGCAGTGTCTATGATTATAGACAATATATATGTACTATACCATCAATTATTTCTAAGGCAGTGTCTATGATTATAGACAATATATATGTACTATACCATCAACAGTTTCTAAGGCAGTGTCTATGATTATAGACAATATATATGTACTATACCATCAATAATTTCTAAGGCAGTGTCTATGCACCTGGTTTGAGAGCAATGAAGGCATGTGTGAAATACATTTGATGGGAGGAAAAGTAGTAATCATTTAACTTCTGATCAGATCAAGCTACTAGCACTAATTGGTGTTCTGATCCACTCTTGTGGTGCCTCTTTTAGGAAAACCATTGTATTAGAAACAAAATTAGAGTTTTCTAGAAAAAAATTGCCCTATTTACACAAGCCTGAGGGCTGTTTCTGATGGAAAAAGTCTGAAAGCTAGCCCAAGTGGTTTTGCTTCCTGGTTCAGAACCCCAGATGGGTTGACATCATACTTTTCAACCAGTCACATGTACTTCCAATTGATCTTCCTTTCCCCAATTCCTGGGTGCCTATACACATCCATTTGTTTTAATAAAGTTTTAATGTCTTTTTTCTTCCCATATTAATACTTAATACATATATTACTTTATGTAATCAGAGCTGTGCAAGCTACCTCTTCAATAGAGTACCACTATTACTACTGCTACAGTAATACAAATAAAGCACCACTATATAGTTGTAAATATAGCAGCACTATCACTACTGCTACTTTTGAAACTGACATTTTTTCATGATAATTGTTTTGTCAATGGATAATGTAAGAATGAAAAATGCAAATTTATTGGTATATGGTAATACTATTTTACTACAATAACATAATACAGACTTCGCAGAACAGCCTATCCATATTTGTGAATAAGAGGAAAGCAGCTAACAAACATACAGCCTTCGATACATTCAATGATAGTACTTAAAGAACAAAACGTTAAAAAATAAATGAATATGATGACAATAATAATAATAAATGAGTTAATAAGTTCACAACAGCAACTGCATCACATAACACATTTTATTATTTTTTGTAAGCAAAATGCAGTGTAAATATAAATATAATAATATATAACATTATAATATATACATTATAATCTTGAGAAATAAGAATGTAATATACATTTGATATTAGTTACAGAAATATGAAAATAACTTAAGATTGATATTAGTTGCAGAAAGGGCAGAAATAGAACAGTAATTTACATTTTGGTGTATTAGTTGCAGAAAGTACAGAAACAGGAGAGTAATTTGTGATTGGTATTAGTTGCAGAAAGTAACTTATGATCGGTATTAGTTACAGAAAGTACAGAAACAGGAGAGTAATTTATTATTGGCATTAGTCACAGAAAGTACAGAAACAGGAGAGTATTTTATGATTGGTATTAGTTGCAGAAAGTACAGAAACAGGAGAGTATTTTATGATTGGTATAACTTGAAGAAAGTACAGAAATTAGAGAGTAGCTTACATTTAGCACGAGTTCGAGAAAGTGTAGTAATTTATGAATGATTTTACCTGGTTGCTGTAGCAGATAGAGAAGGTGCACCTTTCTTTCCTTCGAGTGCTTCTAAATGCTGTTCTAGAGCTTCAAGTAGGCTACCTGGAGCCTGAAAAATTACAAGAAACTATCAATAAGGAACTATCCTTCCAGTGTTTTCCCATTTGACCTTTTAAACCCTCACAATCTAACAAAACAGGACAAAATATTTTTTTAAATATTCAATTTCAACAAGTTAACACTTGGCAACTATGAAGAAATACTCCACTACAACAGGGTTCATACACTTTCTTACATGTGAAATTCCATGACTTTCCATAACCTTTCAAGCCAGAATTCCATGACTTTTGAACACAGTTTTACATGGTAGACCAAAAAATTTGATCCCAAAGCAAAGTGTATATACTGCACCATCTCTTCTTTTGCATCCCCCCCATTAACAACATCAAAATATTTACATTATGCATTATTTGTGGCATTTAGCTGATCAGTTTGTTTCTGAATGAGTTCTTCTTGAGACATCTTTGCTGTACGTCAGTAGCTGTTTGAAGTTGATTCAGCTTCCTCTGCAAACTTGTCTGCAGTGCAGTCTTAATTTACGAATTCTTGATGGCATTGAGCTGTTCATCAATTTGTTTCTGAATGATTTCTACTTTAGACATCTCCTCTACTGTACATACAGAGCTGTTAACACCCCTGTTAACATAGGAGACTGTTTGATTTTGATATACATGTCAAACTGTCAGTTGATTTAGCTTCCTCTGCAAACTTATCCACTGTGTCTTACTTTACGAATTCTTGATGACATTCAGCTGTTCATCAATTTGTTTCTGAATCACTTCTAACTGGGACATCTTCTCCTTTGCTGTACGTCGGAGGCTGTTTGATTTGGGTATACAAGTTAATCTGCCAGTTGACTCGGCTTCCTCTGCAAACTTGTCTGCTGATTCTTGAAGACTTTTGATATCTGCTTGCAGTCTAGACTTCTTAGCTTTCAGTTCATCTATCTCATCAAGCAGTCCTTTTCTTTTTCTTTCCTTTTCACGTTTCTGCTCATCAAGATACATATAGTATTTTTGCCTACTTGCTGAAGTGGCTAACATGAGCGACTTGTCGATAGTAATGTTCTGAATTCCTCCTACGTATTTGATATGATCATATATAGGCCTCAAAGATATTAGCTAGTGCCCTAGAAGATTGTCCTCCTCAACTTCGTTGTTGACGGAGAATCCTC
>NW_013665657.1:1032765-1034694 GCF_000517525.1 Limulus polyphemus | reverse complement strand
AGCTCTTCGGCTAAGAAGGGCAACATTGGCGCATCAGTTTGGTAGTCTGTTAGAAAGGGATGGACCAACTTTGCCACAGATATGAAAAAGCTCAGTCTTGCTGGAAAATCTTGATGAATCCTCAAGTCTGTTTGCATCACTAAGTAATGAGTAATTTGAGTGGCATGGTATGATCTTCAGTTATCTTCTCATAATCATCTCTTCTGGCTGGGGCATCAGCAAACAAATAAAAAGGATTATAGGAAGCTCTCCACCTCCCACTCAGCAGCCTTGGCACCTGTTAGAAAAACACCATTAACTATATGGAGCCCGCATGAGCCCATGTTGAGTACGGAACGGTTCACTTCCGATTTGTATTCTCTTGACAAATCATCATACATTTTCCAATTTACATTTGGACCATCCATACTAATTTGCAATAATTTTTCCAACCCTACTCTGTGAAGAACTTTATCCAGTTCTTCCTTGAGGTGAACATCTGTACTATGTCCTAAGAAGACTGATGTCAAGTAGCGAGTGCGAACTTCATTATGCTGCCACATTCTTATGAGGAAGTCCATTTGCTTTTTCTGCAGTTTCTTTCTGCAGAGACTTTCATCAAATAGGATGGCATAATGGGAGGATTTCTTTATGTTGTCATACAGGAGATCTTGCACATATGACCACAAACCAAACACAGTCATGTATCTGCATTTTGTCTTTGACAATTGGAACCCTTTTGCAATCGATGAATCTGGGAACATTCTTTGAAAGAGGTCGCTATTGTGCTGACAGGAATGAAATGATAAGTGGTCCTCAACCACTTTCAGGCACCAGAGTATTTCTGCTTTCAATGTATCCTGTCTGGCAGCAACAGGAATGGGAGATGTCACTTTGGAGGTTGATGGAGCACAATTACTCGGCATTGCATCTGCAGACTGAGTGGTAGAAACTGACGGACATTCTCCTTTTGGCTTGAAGAAGCTCTTTATTGTGAGAGTAGATGAGCCTTGAGGAAAAAAAAAAGAACATAAATCAAAGCGGTAAATTTGCTGATATGAAACTGAAGAAAAAAATCAAATGGGTACTACTGTAGTAATAAAATCCAATTTTGAGTTTTCTTAAGAATAAAAAATATCATAATTCTAGATTTTTTTCTCTTTTATGGTCTATAGTGTATATTTCATAAATATTGACAGGATTTTGTAAAACTCTGTACAAATTTCAAAACAAAATGAGCTTCCATCTGTGATAAATTGCAATTTTGGTCCTTCCTTCAATCAAGTAATACAATTTTTAATTCCATTTTTACCATTACGAAAAATAATTCTTTTGAAGCACTTCAATTCAAATAAATGTGTAATTCAACCTCACAGTCAGTTGACTTGACTGGTGTGTACACTTAGCACACATTAACTAGTAAGCAAATAATAATATTCATCATAAAATTGTCAATAACTTTGCTGAAATAATAATCCAAGTCATCCCTCTTTCATTATAAATTTATTAAATTAATTTCAATTTTTTTTTCTTTGAGACTTTGTGACCCGGATACAAATCGGCTTGCGAACCCCCAGCAAGGCAGCATTTGGACAATTCCAACCACCGCCAAAAAATTTTAAATTTTGAAATGGATAGCTCAGTGGAGTGTTCTGCCTATCACTTTCTATTTTCGTAACATATTTTTACATGATACAGAATGCTCTTGTTGTACAAAAACAAGTCAAGTTGGACATCAAACTGAGTCTGAGACTGAGAGTGGTACCAACAAATTTTAACTTTCAGTTTTTGTTTTATTCCTCTTTCCTTCTACACAATACCTCTGAAATTGTGAAATTTTGTTGAAAATTTGTCAATAAATTACTGAAATAATTACTTCTGATTTTCTGAAACTCTGAATTCAATCGTCTGATGGGTGCCGCCATCTTGGATAGTTAAGGAGATATCGTG
>NW_013665657.1:987694-1031972 GCF_000517525.1 Limulus polyphemus | reverse complement strand
TGAAAGTAAGATTCCATGACTTTCCAGGTTTTCCATGACCCGTACGAACCATGTACACCTTTTAAAAAATCTTGCTAACATCTTTGTGATATTCAGATTCAAATAAACAATTTAATGGTTTTCAATGACCATACAAATATACTGAGATCATTATAAAACATATCATAGGTAACTGAAATTTGTGTAGTGGTAGACTTGTGCATTAGTTCAATAAAATATATAAATTCAACTTTTTTTTTCATGCACAATGAAAATTTAATTACAGCTTCTAATTATATATTCTGGCAGATATCACTTCATTATCAGGACTCAGGAAAGACCTTTTACACATATGAATACGATTTTATAATAGCTGTGGTTTTAATACAACATCACAACAAAATCATTAAAAAGTGATATTATCAGAATTAATTTCTATTATACACGGATAATTTTAAACTACATCAAATGATCTACAGTTATTTGTTTGTGAAACTTATGGTATTTATTGTTTTCAACATTACTTTAAACATGATAGCCTACATTTGTTCACATTTTACCAATGTCTACATTACAATAATGTATACCTGCTTGTTTTTTACTTTTAATTCTGTTTTTTTTATCTTGTTTACCTTTGCACCTTCATATCTACTATTTCTTGTAAAAATGTAATTTTTACATAAAATTATACAGTTCTCAATAAAAAATAGTATTCCTTATAATATTTTCTTATGAAATCTATTTTTTAACAAGAAAAGCTTCCACGTATTTGTACTGAAGAATTTTTATTTCCAAATAGACAAGTCATGGCTCTACACAAGTATTAAGGCAAGATTGAAATGAATAAAAACCCTATAACCCAACCACTTTTGAAAGGTGGACCCTTTTTCTTCTGGTTTGTCCCTGAAGAAGAAAGGTCCACCTTTCGAAAGTGCTAGGGTTATAGGGTTTTTATTCATTTCTATCAAGACTTCTTGAACCCATGTATTTTTCTATCATCATGAAAACAGGATTGATATACTCGAACCCAAACTTAAAACTTACAGATTTGTGCTTACCTTAGTAAGGTCTGGTATATCACCCTTGTCTATTCCAACATTCTGTAACAGCATAAAAATGTAAACAACAGTCTTTGTTTTAATTCATAAATATAAAAAGATTGTTCAAAGTTTACAGTTAACAAAAACTGTATTTTCTATCAACACAGTACACAAGCATGAAATAACAATGTGAATCCATTATTACCACATACAAGGGGGACAGTATATGCACATTTTAAAATTATTTAGACTCTGATTTTATCTTAAAAAATACATTATAATTTAAATTTACAAGTATAAAGCAATTATTTTAACACCTGAAATAACTTAAGATTACACAAAGTGAGTTTTTTTGTTTGGAAGATATTTAAGTACAAGCTATGATGTTGATTTCTAAATTATTAAATTTATTGCCTTCTTAGTTTTCTCTTTGTAAAAATGTATACTGTTATCAAAAACAAATTTAATCTAAAAAAAGAAAAAAGACCAGATGGGAAGAAATGAATATTTGTGTATTATTAAATATATTGCAACAATTAATGAGCACAGCTTATGAGGACATATTTTGACTTACTTCTGCAACCTTAAGAAATTCTGCTACATGATCCATTCGAATAAGGAACTTTTTGTAAACATCCAATGCTTCTCGGCAATGTTTTTTGTTCATGTCAAAAAACTTTTCTGTAAGACACAGCACAATAAATGTTAACAATATATAAATTACATTTGGAAGAGTTACAAGAATACTCAAACTATTTGTACAAAACATCATTGTTTGTACATTTTAATTTCCATAAAAATTAAATAAACATTACTTATATCTAAAAAAATCTACTATTTTTACTCCAACAAATTTGTTAACCCTTTCATTATGGGCTGGGTGGATTCCACCCAGCTTGTAAACGCGAAAGTATCCATGAGAGTAATTATACTATGATTTTTGCTAATATATGCATACCTTTACAAAATTTGGCAAGTTATTGGTATACATTACAAGGCTTTCGTACACAAAATATCAGGTTTTTAAATTAAGTATTAAGATTTTTTAACTAAAGATTTCCTCATAAACTTTTTCTTTCAGAATGTTCCAACATGCAAAGTAATTTTGATTTTAAGATTAAAAATACTTTTGTGCATTAGAACATTTTCAAATTTCACAAGCAAAATCTTTATAACCTCGAGATAATTATCAAATTTGTTATAGAAAAAACTTTATCTTATCTGTTATATTCACTACTGTATCTCTTTACTGTTGGGTAATTAGGAAATAAATATAAATTATGCTTCTTTTGTTCTGGAATGACTACAAATTATAACACAGAAACAAATATGTTTAGTATAAATAGCTTAAATTTCATAACATTATACGTTTACATATATTCATTATTTTTTATGATATTGACCTTTCAGCCGAGCCTGGCTAACATTATTGAAGTTGCAGTGACGTGGCACACATGCATTCATGTTACTGTATCCGAGAGTATAAAACTGGCTTTTACCAAGAGACCTGTCTTGGCTGTGTTTTATTGGACTAGTATTTTGTAAAATACAGTCACATTTCAGTTATAATACATTATATATGTATGTATATATATATTATTACGATTTACAAATAAGTTATTAAAAGTTCTTTTTCTTAAACTTAGAACAGTAAATAAAGAATTACAGAAAATAATTACATCTTCTAGTTACGATCTTTGTACTCATTTGCAGCGTGCCATAGATTCCTAAGCCTTATCCAATTTCGCACATGGAGGATGTAAAACAAAATTATTTTTTTTTAGGTTTCATATATACATTTAAAATAACCAAAAATTCATAAATTACTATATCATTACCATAGAATTTCACTATAATTTATCGAGTGTAGTAACTAAGCTGTATTTGGGTCTAAAAATATATGAAATGTCGAGCAGACTAAAGACTCAACTTACCATCCTGAAATCTTGGATCAAAAGAACGAGTTGATGTCATAATACTCCAAAATAGCTAAAAAAGCCACTAGGGAGACATTCTGAGCTTTTGATTGGTTATTCACATGTCAGAGACAGAAGTACTTGTACATAAGGGAGTGTTTCCAAAAATGGAAAGAGGAGGGCGGGGCCTACTGTGTGTGTGTTTCAGTACATGAGTGATATCTCAGCAAATAGAAGAGATAAGAGGTTCTTATATTCTAGCTTGTCAATATCAGTAATTTCAGTTCCTAATTCATACGAAACTATACTTTGTATTTGGACATCACAAACATCTAATTTGAACCAATGCTGCATTCAACATACTACATGACACACAAAAATCAATATTTAGGATTTCTTTATTAACATTTACTTTTAAGTTAAGAAATTAACTGAAGGATGATACTAAAATTTGAATTATAATTTACAATTTGATACCAAAGTTATTGACATATATTAATAAAATAGTAGTTCAATAAAATTTTGAATGACAGTCTACAAACGCGATAACATGGCCTTTGACCCATGACCATAGGAAGACTGCTCCATTTTTCAAATACTGCAAGAATACATGAATTTTACATAAAATGTTCCTAATAATAAAAACTGTAATTACAAATAATTACAATAAACAATATTATTGAACTTTATACATAAAGGATTTACAATATATTTTACCATGATTTTATAATATTTTACAAATACAGATAAATTTAGTTGAATCACACAATATTTTTTGTTTTGAAACGTATCTTACCTTATCCATATATATCACACAATTAAAATGACAAGTGTTACACTAAAGTTAAGTATGTAATAGATTACTAATGAAAATTCACCTAAAATAGTCTTATGGATTTAAGAAACAAGGTAATATAAATCTTTTAAAACACTTATCATTACCACCTGGTTAAAGCTTATGCAATGGTATTTAAACAGAGATAAGTTGTATATGCAAAATTTATACCTCACAATTAGGAAGAGGAAAAGAAGTATAATTAGCAAAGTCATACTTCCCAACAGCATTGAGAATACTTACTGAAAGAAGTATTATTTTTTTAAGCAATTGCTTATTTTTCTAGAAAATTTATTTTACTGTTTTATATTCTAGCACTTGTAAAGAATTCCATAAATCATAGCTAAGAATAACTGTACTGTCTTGTGACTACATACCTAAAAGGTTAATAATTCCATCATTGTAACATGCAAAAAGCCTGATTAGATCTCGAAAAAGAAGCATGAAACATGAATTCACCACTCCATTGTTCAGATCACTGGAGCTACACTGGAAAAGGAAGGAGAAAACATAAAATATTAAACTCTCAGAAATATTCACACTAAAAGGAAGATCAATTTTAAAATGAAATTAAAATAAGAAAATAATACTTTTAAAATGCTCCAATATCAGTGTAGTATTTAAAGGTTTAAAAAAATATACACAATTTTTCAAATCATCAATGATGATGATTTTTAGATTATGTTAACTTTAAAAGCTATTATGTAGCAAATATTTTATTACTAAAATTATCTGGCAATAAAATTTTTGATGATATGAATAACTTGGCTGATAGTTAGAAAGTATTACTAAGAAATTTCTCAGAATTCACTTGGTATTACAACTGATAAGTATTTGTGAGGTTCTTAACTCAGAAAAACTAGTATGGGCGTATAAACACACATACATACACACATATATGGTTATTGTAACTGAATCACCACTCTGCATATTATTCATCATTGTGGATTAACCTTAATTCCAGAACTAAGCCTCGACCTTTAAACAACTCTTATTCCGTTTTTATTGTGCTTAAAATCTTTGAAATACTCATTAACTTTTTCGTCAGGATTATGCTATAAAGTTGACTGAATTAACTTAGGCATGTAGTATGATCAAGAAATAGCCATTAACTCTTGAACAAGGTTATATCTATTTTGCTCAATGTGTCATTTCTACAGCTTCTTCTGAAGTGACTTTCTAGTTACACTGCAAGACTTGTAGTGACTAACAGACAATGCAACATACAGAATTTAAAATATATACTCTTCTTTTTACCAACTGTCAGAATAAAAAAGGCTTTTACTTATATTTCTTAATAGTATAAATATATATACTATGTTTTTGTTGGGCTTAGATTCTTTTACAGTAGGTGTCTGTGGCTTGTTAGTGGTAAATACAACAATAAATGAACAGTACACACTTCATTTGTTTTCAAAATATATATATATATATATATATATTCAAAATAAGTTAAACATTTGTACAACAAATTCTTCACACTATAAAAATTATAGGCGTATCACAAACACAATATATATAGTTTTCTTCTTGTCAAAAGTCCACTTAGGCCTATTCAATTACTTTACAATTTCAGTTGACAAGACAAACTATCTTCTCTATTACTATCTCACTAATATTCTGTGTATGATTCACTTACAGTTGTGGCACAAATTGCCGTAATTGTTTGATCTTCTTTCTTCTGAAGATCCTCTGTCAAAGTGCACTCAGGCTGAATCAATTACTTTAGAACCACGCTTTGACAGAATATATTATTTTTCTTATCTTCTTTTCTACTGTTAGTCTTACTCTAGCATATTAAATGTTAGGCCTATCACTTCTATGGTAGTTAACTTTACTTTTTTCTGCTATTATCTGTCTGCTGTTTTCGCTCGTCTCACACTATTTATATCTTTATAACTTAATTGTCTGGCCCCCTTATATATTCTCAACATAATTAACTTTTCCTGTTGTAACTTTACTTTCTCCTGCTATTATCTGCCTGGTGCTTCTCACTTGTCTTACACTATTTATTTCTTTATCACCTAATCGTTTGTCGGCCTTCTATATTCTCGACATCAATGTATTGCATGCAATGTTCAATAGTCTCAACATCAATGAATTATTAACAAAACCTCCCAAAAACATCTGCCCTTAATTCTTATTATAACAAAATCTAAAATATTCACTCACAAAAACAAATCAATCAATAACATCTAAACTAAACAGTCTTTTATATCATGACACACAGTCACACAAATAATACCATTTGCAATAATACAAAACAATAATATAAAACTGAGACATTTCAAATGACATGAATGGGATGTGTGCAGATTAAACTTTAAGGGAACTTAATTTGAACGTTGATGTATATATATAAAAATAAGGCTTAATTCAAACAATCAAATAACAAGATTTCTTAGCCTAAGATAATTAAAAAAATGAGGCAATACTTACATCAAATTCTAAAAGAGAGTCTAGATGATTTTGAAGAACTGGTAGAGTCTTCAGCAACTAGGGTAAAAACATCACTTCACATTCAGAAAGGAAATATTTTATTTCTTCTATATAAATATTTTTTTTTTAAATTTGATACCAATATATATAGATATATGTGTGTGTGTGTAATATATATACATATTTTCTGGCACATATTCACTTACTTTTATAATCCATAATTTATACAAATTCCCACAAAATATTAAAATGGGCTGTCATTTTTTCATCAGCAAAATAGTGTATTTCAGGGAAATAGTGTAGAGTTCAGACTATCATGTCACTTTTGGATTTGCCAGATTTTGCCAAGTTTGTTGACTTACACTCTTCATCAGTAACTTTATGTGCATGTTAAGTGTGATGTCCTTTCATCACCAAAAGCAGCCTATGTTAAGAAATGGCATTTCAAATACCATAATACTAATTAAAAAGAAAAACACAAGAATATGAAAATGGAACACTAGTTTATTAATAAATCAGTCACGTTTGGCCATTTATAAATAGCTAACTTAATACAATCTCATCTGTGTGTGTGATGTAACATTTACCTCATGATTATAAAGTATGAATCAACCTTTTTGTCAACTTCTAAATAAAAAAAATAATTAAAGAAATAAACTTACTCTTTCTGTGTTCATAGTTCTGAGCATGCCATCTTCCTTCCTGTTTGACATAATAATTTATGTTGATAACTCACAACACAAATTTATAAAAATTGAATAGTTGGCATAAATACAGATTTTCTATTTCACAAACTTAATTAAAGACATGCTTAACTCTTTCCAACCTGTTATATATCTCTATCCACTTCTTTTTTGTGAGAGCACATGACAACATTACTTTTTCAAAAATTCTGTCTGGCATCATCTCCACCCCCACCCCAAATAAACTATAAAATAAAACTGGAACTGAAATTTTAAGGTTTAGAATTTTATTTGACATAAATCTTATGAATTTTTTTTATATAAAGTAATAAATTAAAAAAATCCAAAGTGCTAACTTTAATTGAATTTTTTTGCAACATCTGTAAACAATGGGTCAATAAAAAATATTAAAATATATGGATATTTTCACAAACTAAACTAAAAACAAAATTGGTATAAATGTTTTCCATTAAACAACAAAAGTAACATTCAGAAAAAAAGTAACATACTGAATGTAAAAACAGAACAAAATAATAAATGCAAAGAAAAACTGTTAGTGTTTAAGGAAAATATAAAAAATGTTTAAATTTAGCCAACAAATGAAACAGTTATCTACTAAGAAAGCTACACTACATAATACAAAAGCCACTTTTTCTACATTATTTGTAACTGTATGTATGTATTTTTATGATACTTGTAAACATCATGGTTTTCCTCAAAAATGTGGTTCTGTAAGAGGATATTCAAAACTGTAAATTGAAAACTTCGAAATGACTAGTATAAAATACCCATGCTCTGCTGCAGGGTTCAAAGGCCCCCTCATGATTTGCAGAGGTCCAAAGGTACAGATCAAGTTTCTTCCTTATCCCCAATTACTTTTATACCTATCCAAAGGTGTGTGTGTGTGAGGCCTACATGAAAAAAAAAACTTGTTAGGACACCCACCCGCAGTACCTAAGCATGTGTGTAAAGTTTGGTCCTCCAAGCTTGTGAATGGGTAATTGAACCAAATTTTGAAAATAATGCTAAATGGATCCTGTAGGCAGCTAGGAACCAAATTCTGATTAGTTGTCATCAAGTCTTGGTGAACTTCAGAGTGTATATGAGCTCCAGTCTTCTTTGCTTCCATGAAAAGGTTGGTAACATTCCTGTCCTGAACACTTTAAAAATGTACTATACAAGATATATTGGCAACACTTTTGCAGTGTTTCACAATGTTAAGTCCATTAACAAATATCTTCAGTTTTACAACTTCCAATAAAAAGTTTTTACTTTTAAAATCAACAGAATAATAAATTTTCCTTTTTAGATGTTTATGTTTTAAAATAGCAGTGTATACTTATTTTTAAAATATATCATAAGCCCACTTTCACTGAAGTGTATTGAAAATATGATTTAACAGGATTTGAACACAGTCATGATGATAAAATTCATGGAATTCAAGTCAACTGCAATTTTTCTAGGACTCCCAAAAACAAAAATTCATAAAACTTTTGGCAACTTCCTGGATTTGGCCCACTATCCAAAGTAACTGAACCTTCAGCTTTTCTCACACTCACACAATGTACATGCAATCTTAGCTCACTGTCATCCATCTTTCTCAAATCCATTAATTCATTACAAGTGACACAACTCACTATATAGTGATAAAACCCTTCTATTCTCTTACCCAGTTTTTGAATTCATCTTAATCCAACTATTTCCTACCGAATATGCATTTCTCCATGATGAAAGACAAGGTAATACAGCATTCGACTGATGAAAACAGCCTCACATCAAATATCATGCATTTTCAGCAAAGAATATAACATAAAATAATATTTATTGTCATTTTCCCTTACTCACTGCTTGGCTTTACCTTCAACACTTGCTGCATCACACTTACACTAGAAAATTATGTTAGCAATACAGGTTTATGGTGGAGAAAAGATGATGAAAATTCAAGCTTCTTGGAAGCTATGGGAGAATTGAATGGGTGTTGTTCTGGCAAAAATAATAACGACTAATAAAAGTAAACAACTTGGCAATTGATTGACCTCACTAAATGCCTGAGAAGCTCAATTACATAAAAGTAAAGGATATGTTACAATGGAAATTTTATAGAACACTTACATTAAAGGATTTTTCAAGGGCTTTTTAAAACAAAATTTTAATATAAAAGTTTTTCAAGACAATCCTGAAATTTAAGGACTTTTCAAAATCTGTGCAAACCCTGCTCGAGTATGAAAAACAAAAAACTACCAGATGAACACAGTTAAAAAAAATTGTTTTTATTTTATGAAACTTTCCAAAACTGGTTCCATTCTGGCCAAAACACCTGCCAATAACAATTTTTGTACCAATAAATTTTCCAGTCTATAAGATTAATATTCTGAGAATTTTTTAAATGTTTGAATTTTCTTAAAAACTTACCCTCGTTTGACCTTGCAGAAATCAAAAGCTACTGTTCTGTAAGACACAGCTTTTTCATTAAGGTATTTTGCATACCTTCTGATAAAAGTAGACATATCATAACCTGAAGAAGAAGAATCAGAAAAACAAAGAATGTAAATGTATGAATGTTGATGATTAGAAACAAAATGCTGCAATGACACCTTGATTTAAAACAACCAATAAAATTCTACATATTTTACACTTCATAAGAACAGACTAGCAACTATCTTGAAGTCTAGGTAATTGGAAAGTAGAATTAGTAGCTACAAAGTTCCTGAATTTTATATATGGTGCATGTGTTTGCACATGCGAGTGGTTGATCTTGTAACAGTGGTTTTGCAAGTTCAGTTAATTTTATAATTGCTTTTGCAAGTATATACTGTACAGAAATATATATATATACTCTCTTCTTTTAAAGATAAATGTATCAAATTAAATATTTCAATGTATGGAAACCAATAATGGAATAATTCAACTATAATCAAGGCTGTCTTGTGAGCCTTTCTCGTATAATGAGAACAATTAACTTGACGCATTTATATTGGATACATTGGAAATTGAAGCTGAAACTTTTTATCTAACTCTGTTGTATTTGCCATTCTTCTAATCTAGAATTACACTTTTTTTTGTGTGTGAGTGTATATATATCAATAACTTCAAAACTATTATCATATTAATCACATTAGTTGTTAATAGGCAATTAAAATCAGCACTATAAAACAATAATGAACTTAATATAAGATAAGCCTTAGAATTATTTTATAATGTCCATTGTAATTTCCTGTCGTAACCTTGAAGTCATGATGGAAATTGTCTGTGGTGATAGCTCCCAAAAGCATTGAGGATATCCAATCAGACAAAATCCAATAGCAAATGAAAAAACTACTTAGCAATCATAGAAAATCAATTAAGGATGCAGAGTTGAGTGCTTATACCCGAAACATCTCAACTGTTACTGCCGGCAGCCAGTTACCCTTAAACGTTCTACTAATATCAAAAGTAGAAATAAAATAAAACCAACCTAAAAATATTTATACTAAAGGTTTCTCCCAACCTTCACCCCTTAAAAGTTCTAATAGTTCCTAAAGTATAAAAAAATAATAAATTCACCATAATAATTCTACTATAAGTTATTCCCAACTTCCACCCTTTTCTAAAAAGATAACATAATATTTTTTAAATAAAATTTAATTTTTTTATTTAAAATCATCTTAAAATGAACTACATACCCTACCTCAGAATTTGTGTAGTTCATATTACTCCCCTTTTCTCTTGTAAAATTATTCAAGTATAACATGGGACAGTTGAGATAAGCCCAGCTATTTGAAGTTGGTCTTTCCTGTCCAGGCTATACTGAATAAATTATAATTTTATCTATTTAAAGGTAGTTAACTACCACTAGTGGAAAAAAAAAGGGTATTTTCCTTATCAAAAATTTATATTTTTAAATATTTTCATATTTATTATAAGTTAATGCAAAAAACTTTCTCAATTACCAATATTTATAACCATTATTTTCTAGTTTATTAATGAATAATATAACATTATCCATAAAAGAAATGCTATTGTTACAAACAGTTCAAAATCTTTTTAGTTGTGATATAATTATGCCTTATAGCACAGCATTATACATGAAACAACACTATTGGGGGTAGTTAGACCAAGAATGCCTTTCTCTTATCAAAATTAGTCAATTGTACTTTGCCATGAACATGATCATTGTTACTTTTTCCATTACAAGTACTTTTGGATATATTAAGCATGGTGTAAATTTCTGGTTATTTATAGCAATTAAAGCATCTATGTAACAAAAAGTATATATATATATATATAAAACTTAGGATTTGAAACCTGTTTCATTCACGAGTTTTCATAAAAACAAATACATATTGGTCATATTTGGAGAGAAGTTCCCTCCTATTGGAATACCCACTGTTTGTTCATAAACCTGTTCATTAGAAGTAATATATTATAACTATTAAAAACACAGACATGAAGAATATTTTTACATTGGACTACATTAAATTTAAATTTTAGAATATCCATTTCTGTATCTACAAAATTATTGAACAGGTCATTAAATATTTTGATCAAATCTTTCAGATCTATTTTAGAATATAATATCGTAAAATCATAAGTAGAAACAAAACTGGCCGTATCTGAAACATTTAAGTTATTTATACATTCCAAAACTGGAATGTTGTTCTTAATAATCCAAAAACAGTTATCTGGATTATTTAAGCATAGTGTTTTAATTTTTCTCAAACATAACATCCAGAATATTATTAAGAACAATAGATACAGATTTAGCAACTGTATCTAAAGAACTAGTTATTAATCTGAACTTGATAGGAATTTTAAGCAATTTTGAAATTGCATATAAAAATTGTATATTCCACTTTTTTATATTAGTAATAATATTATTTTTCTTTAAAGTACTTTTGCTAAATGTACTTGTAATGTTAATTTCTTTAATTAAAATATGTGCATACAATTTTTTACATATAAAGCCAAAGTTGCAACTTGCCTTATAAATATATATGAAAATATTCAACAACTTTCAGGGAACTTAGATCCAGGTTTAATAGTTGAAGGGAAAACAGATAATTTAAAATTTATGTTAGCCTCCAGTTTGAGTTTGAGTTTCACAGTACAATTAATACAATTTTCTTTTATTTTTCAACTGGTGAGATCAGACCTGGCAAATAGCATTAATAGCCAGAGCAGAGGAATGAGGAACATGGGACCAAAAGAGAGGAAATGTGCTGATGAAAACAACACTCATCATGTGTCCAAGAGCCCAAGATCAGCTTGTCATTTCAAAGATGCTCCCCAACCTGAGATGAAAGCATCAGTGAGGAGATGAAAATCTGATCTGGGGGTGGTAAGGGAATTCCAGAGGTGGTGTTGGAACAGTCCAGCCACCAATATAGTTCCTCAAGGAAAGGAGGAGGAAGATGCACAATCAAGGACAATGGATCTCAAGAGGGATTCCATAGGTTGTGCAATGTATACTGAAAGAAATGCATGTGTTTGCAACCCATAGGAATAAGGGGTTCCAGAGAAAACACGATCCCCAAAACAGAAAGGAGGAGAGGCTCGAATTGTGATGATCAGACACTCCAGAGTTCACTGGCAAATGGAAGAAGGTTGGTAACTACTGAGAGAAATTGATGAGCCACCCTAGATGAGCAGCCTCGTGAAGAAGAAGAGAAGTGTGGAGAGATGATTCTGCCTAGGAATTAGACAGAAGCCAAATGTCCATGTAAAAATGGAATTGCAGATCCAGTTCATGAAGACATTGAGTAAAGATTCTCATAATGTAGTTGAAGAAATAGGGGTTAATGCTATCCTGAAAGGAAGAGCCCAGAACTGGAAGACATGATTCTGGTGAACAAAGCAAAGAAAACACCTGGAGGACAGGGAAATTGGAATGTGGAGGAATGCATCTAAAACACTGACCTTGGTCATCCACAGTCTGGGAGAAAATGACCAATTTAGAGAAACAAAAGTTTCCATTTGATAGTGTGGGACAAGCAGAAATCCAATGAATGAAAATGGTTGATCACAGGAAGCCAGTCCCTGGTCTTCTTGGGGACCACAGAGAGAAGAGAATAAAAACCCAGGAATGGGTCATGGACTTGCTTGGTGTTTTATTGGTCCAACAGATCCAACACTAACTCCTTGAGATGTTGAAGATAAACACGATTAGAGGGAGAATAAAATGAGGCTGTAGGGGAGGAAGAAAAGAGAAATGGAGAGACACCCCATGATTGAGAACTTGAAAAACCCATCTGTCGGTAAAAAGAGTTGAGCCCAAAAGTCTGCAAAATGTGACAGATGTGCCCACATGGGTTTCAAACCAACTGGTTGATAACCAGTGAGTCTGACATCAAGTAGAAGGAGAACAAGTAGAGGAAGAAGGTCTGGAAGTAGGAATAGAAAGATGAGGGGTAGAGAAATCAGGTCAAGGAACAGTAGTAGAAAGGTGAGGTTGAGAAAGGCAAGAAAAGAGAGATAACTGGTGGTGGACTGCTTCAGCCCAAGACTCCAGAGAAATGGGAATATCATCAAAGACCTCTAGACAAAGAAAGGAAGCATGGTGAAGTTCACAGAAAAACGAAGTGGGTAGACATACTCAAGAAAGAAGTGTATCCTTACCTAATAAGTCCCAGCAATAGAAGAATCAGGTCAGTATGTAAAGGACAGAAGAGGTGGAACAGACCATAGTGTAAAAAAAAAAGAAAAGAAAAAAGTTGAACAAAATTCCCCAGAAAATTTGTTTGAAGTACAGACATGTGGTGTAGAAAGGAGCAGTAGCAAAGGAGAGTGGTGAGGAAAAACAAAGACGAGAAAATTTATCACTGGTGAGTGAAATTGAAGATAAAAGAGTCTGCTTCCCAAACAAGGAAAGACTGGGAGTCGAAAAATGTAAAATTATATTGATTTTATGCCAAAACATAAGAATCAGTTAAATGAGGGAGTGCAAGGCATAAGATTATGGGTACAAATTTGATTGAGAAAATAACTGCCCTGAATCTCAGTGTAAGGAGAGGAAGGAAATACGAAATAATCATGAGGGTTAGGTTTATGGAGTGAACTTTACAAACTGTCAAAAGACACGGGAAGAGAAGAAAAAATTTAACATACCTAAGAGATTAAGTCCTGAAAAAATAAAGAGGTTTGAGGGCCCTCCTGGATTGATAGGGAAGTTCCTAAGATAAATCCAGGAAAGGTAAAAAGGCATTCAAATTCATCTTCCTCAGTCTCTGTTTCCAAGTGAGGGGAAGGTATGCCAAAAGAATGTATGGGAACCAAAGGAGCTGGCTCCCACAATTTGTTGAACAATGGCCATCACGTTGTCCTCAGTTAATGAACTTCCAAAAGCCATGATTGAAATTTGTTGCACATGAGTGATTTCCTCACTCACACAAGAACTGGTTGAAAACACATTAAATAGTGAATTCATGATAAACTAAGTATAATGAATTCAAATTCGAAGTCGAGGAACCCACTTTGAGACTAATAATGGCTTGAATGGGTAATGAAGAAAAACTTCTGTTATGTTAAACTTATATTAAAGTTTTCTTCATTACCCATTCAAGCCGTCTCCAGCCATTATAAGTATAATGAAATACAAACTTCATTAAAAATGCAAATCCCAGAAAACTGGAAAAATTGAAACACATCTGTGTTATTCAGTGCTGAGGAAAATAATCAAGTTTTATGAGTGTAACTGCATAGGGTGAGGTATTGCGCATAGAAGTGTGCATTCTCCCATTGATAGAGGGCTTTTGTCACATGATGCAGTAGTGCAATTCAGGTAAAATCATGTGAAATCAAATGGGAGTTGCCTCAAGGTTAGTGGCATACGAATCTCTCTGGTAGACATGTAAGGAGGATAGTTAAACTGTGTGTGGTGGCGAGGTCTCTTCTCAGAAGTCTTACTATAGAATAACAATGAGCTAAGAATGTGATTGACTTTATTTCATTACAATGGTTAGTGTGTGTATCTTGTTATAATGGAGCTTGCAATGTATACATCCAAAACTTGGATCTCGGAAGCTACCAACCGATCATCACCAATCATAACTGGGTAATATTTTTATAGCTAGGCAGTATTTTTATAGTTGAGCAATAAATAAGACAATTTAAATTTCCACAAAATTGATATGTTTTAGATTTAACCAACAAAAATTACAAACTAAAAGGTGCAAGTTTCAAATATAAAACAATCAAAAAACAAACTTAAGAAAAATTATTATTTTTTTCTTTAGTCTACAAAGAAATACTTCAATGAAACTACTCTGTGATGTAATGTTGTGATGATAGCTCATTTTTAAACTAAAATTTCAATAAAATCCTTTTTCTCATGGATGGTGAACATTATTGAATGTCAAGTATGAGTATGTTGTTGTAGAACTGTCAGACAATTCCAGAAAAGGCTGCAGGCCCAATAGCTTCCTGTAGGAACTTGCAGTTACACCTGCCCAGAGGGCAGGTATTTCTGCTAGTATTATATAATTTTTCTTTCAATATTATTTTAAAGCTCACATATTTAGAAGGTAATGAATACTACAAATAGCTTAAAACTTTTCTTTACTTCTATTTTAACTCAAGTTAAGTGTATTTATTAGTTTAGCATATATTTGAAACTGTTGATCTATATACTACATGTATAACACAACTATAGCCCATATTACAACACATATACTATTAATGTTATAGGATGTGCAAAACTCAAATAATGATAACTGATGTTTTTTACCAAAGAAAAAACCAGGATTGATGTGGCCTAAACAATTAAAATATCAAAAATGAAGAAAGTTAAAATTAGAGTACATGTACAACAAAAAATCGCAAGAATATGTAGTATATTAGAACATACGCATTATTTTGTACTTAAGTACATACAAGAAAAATTAACTAGTGATAAATAAAAATGTCTATCATCAAGCACACAAATGTGGGCAGCTGTAACCAAAAGAAAATCATTTTCTTGATACGTACACAAGTATAGTACTACAAATAACAAAGTTTAATACCATTTACCCCACACACACACACACACACATATATATATACAGATCTTCATGTACCACCTGACAGTGAATACAGCTACTTCTGTACACTCAAATGCACATTTATAATATTCAAAATAATCGAGATATGTACTTTATATACAGTATTAATGTTAGCAGTTGAAAATTTATTGAGTCCAGGGATTCAATTGGAAAAAAGAGATCTCCTGAAAATATAAAAACATCAAAAATTAAAATTTAAAATTTTTTCATTTATCACTTACTAACTGAAGTATTATTTGAATCTTTTTCTACATTGCATTTGTTTGCACATGATGTTTTCCTTGCTTTTCCTGCCACAAGGTCTTCCTTGTCAGATAGTACACAATTTTGAAGATAGATGAACCTGCATCCAAGTCAAATTGTCATGTGATGAATTCTGGAAAACATGACATACAATATCTGCCCACAACACCATAGTAAACAGTATGGATGTTGTAGTGTTTATCTGATGCAAAGTACAGATAAAAGACCTAAATTTTATCAAAAACTATATGACGGTGAATAGGATTAATTGAGGAACATGAAGATAATTTTACTCTCTGTTCACAGTATTAAAAGTTGTGCATGTATAAGTAAAAAATATAATAATTCAAAGTAGTATATTCTATAGTATTTCAAGAAACTAATTCTTTCATATATGTAAACAACTATGCTTAATACCTGAAATAACCAACATAACTAATTTCAGTCGAGGACACCTGCTGGGAGGACAACTGCCAGTCAAATATATATATATATATATAATATGTTACAATATATAATACCATATAATGTTATATAATAACATATATGTAAATTGTAGAGCTCATTTTTAATATTGTCCACCAGCAGTTATCCTTCTCCTTACTAATTTTTCTAAGCATTTGCCATTCTCAACATGTAATTAAAGGTTAGTTAATGAAAAAGGAATAGCACTTACCTTGAAGTCCACTTCTATCCACGAAATTACTGAGTTGGAAGGTACAATTGCTAGATGCCAAATACTGTGTGAATCTCTGAAAATAAATACTCAGTTTAAAATGTTAACATTTTCTTAAACTGAAAATGTATTTCCAAAAGATACTTACCTCCTTTCACAAAAAGCTTTCTCGATTTATATTGCCCTCTATCTAATTTCACTCGCCACTAGACTTGATACTCCCACTTACCCTCATGTATGTTAACGTAAGATATCTGCATACTAACATGCAAATGATTGTGCAGCAACCCTTCACCAACAGGAGCACAACACTACTCCTATCGTAACTAGCAACCTCTCTAATCTTGCAGCTGTTAACCACTTTGAGATTGGTCATATCACACCAAACCACACCTGAAGTGGGGAGGACAGGTGGGAAAGGTGATCTGAAGTATCTATCGGACATAGATTTTTCATTTAAGAAAATGCTAACTTCCAATACGATATCTTACCTCCGTTCACAAAAAGCTAGAATCCCACATAGAACAGATGGAAGGCCGGTGAGAAGATAATCTCCCTTTAGGAAGCATCCAAATGAAAACCACGAGGTGTGAGAAGAAACTAAAAACAACACACCTTTGGGAGACTGCCACACTTCTGAGCCAGGTATACTCATCACCCATGTGTCACCAAATAGGCTGAAAAAAGGAGTAGCCCCCAAGAAAAATTACATAAATAATGGGACACCCTTCTGCGTAGAGTGATTAGGGCATGATAGACTATAAATGTGAGTTTGACCTCAATCAACACCTGACCGAATCTGGAATTGTACATCAGGTCCTTGGTGGGATGAGGGTCCTCTACCTTTCACCTCAAGAATGGGTCCAACAGGGAAGAGGACCTCCTGTACCAAGATTCCACCTCTGCAGGTGCACACCCACAACACAACCAACACCAGATCCCCTGGGAAATAAAATATGGATAATGGTAGGAAGGTGGAGAGCACAGGTGGGTGTTCATCTTCAGTCCAAAACCGGAAGGAAAAGTCTCAATGTCACAATCATCTAGCATGGTATATGATCACAGGTCATTTAGTGCAAATTTAAGACTATGTATACCTGCTCAGACAACACTCGCCACAGAGTGAGATCCAAATTTGCAAGAAAGGCCCCTACAAAAAAATAAAATGAATGGAATACTTACTTCTCACAGAGAAAAAGATTATCACAAAACAGCAACAGGAGGTATGAGAAACCCCCAAAGAGCAGGAAATGGTTACGTGAAGGAGATGGTGAGATGTAAAGGTATGCACAGTGGTACACATACCAGCACTGATGATGTCCTCCAAAGTAAGTTGATGGATCTGATGGGAAGAAACTTGAAAAAGTTGACAATCCTCAGGAGAAATGAAAGAATATGCAAGGCAAATCCAACCCATAAGAAATAGGGGAGAAAGGTCACATTAGAGGTTACGAATCCAAGGAAGAAACAAACAGACATGGGAACCATGGAAGGGAGCAGTGCATGTCATATACCATCAGAGAGCCCCGACCAGAGCAAAGGAGCTGGTCAGGATCAGAATGCTCATGAAGGTGGAATATGGAGGGAAGGGAAATGGTTGCAAAAGTAGAATTACCCTCTCTAGCAGCTGAAGTTTTGGGCATAAAAAAGGAGAACATAGGAACTGTGAAACAAAATGTGGTGAATATCAATTGTGAACACAATGGAACGATGATGTCCATACACCAACATGAGCAGGAAATTCAAGGAGAGGTGATATAATGAACACGAAGTCAAAGGTTCAAATGGAAGATGGTAAGAGCATGGAGGACCACAACGAGGTTCCAATCAGGGAGGGAAACAGAGCAAGGAGGACAGAAACACAGAAGGAACAAAACAACAGGGATGAAACTGGTGATTGGAAAACACAAGCAAAATTGGTAAGCCAAAATATGACAGATAACATCACCCTATAGCCTGCAACTGAGGAAACCAAAGGCTCCTGTCAAAAAGTCAATTCAAAATGTATGTTATGTGAAGAAACAGCAGGACGGGATGGATGATAACTCTATCTGACAAACCACCACAGAGGAAAGAGAATGGATGGATGATGCACACCTGAGTGGGGCTGATGAAGGAGTGTCAGAGATAAATGAAGAGGAAAGGGGGTGACACCAAAAGCTGGTGCAGCGGTGGAAACAATGTTTGAGCTGCCTGATATGGAGCCACCAACAGAACATGACACGGAGTGGTCTGAATTATAGCAAGGATCCTTGAGAGGAGAAAAATATGAGTATATGCATATGGATACCAATATGACCAATCATGACTGAGAGCATTGCTGCTCCTGCCAAAGGAAACTACAATTGGGGAAGTTGTGTATTGAGATGAATGGCAAAATCATCAAAATTTGAGACACCCCACTGAGCACACAATCCCTGAAAAACATGACGATCCAAATAACACTCCACTGAGAGAATGTTGTTGAGATGGGATAACCGATCCATGACCAGATTTAGGGCATCCAGAATATGACATGCCAACAAAATGATGTGATGGCTGTGGGCAAAATACAGAAGATCCAGTGTTTGGAAAAAAAAGGTATCTCGACCTAATGGCTCCTTGCTTGGTGATGTACGAGACCACCATAGAATTGTCAGAATGGACCATTACCAACTGGCCCCAAATATCTTGCATAAAATGATGTAAAGCTCAATGAACAGCAAGACATTCCAAGAGAATGATATGGAGAAAGGACCCAGAAAGAGTCCAACATCCCAAAACCTCCCGAGTGTTGAGATATGCCACCCAACCGAAAAGAGAAGCATTCATAAAAAGGTAACATTCCAGATAAGGAGAGGGAAGGAGAACACCCACAGTAATATTTTCCTGATCCAACAACCATACAAAGTCAGCCTGTAAGGATAGGGGGAAAGGAAAGAGGGGCATCTAAGGGATTCCCAAAAAAGGCTCCATTGGTTTATAAAAACCCACTAAAGATGGTGCATGTGGGTGCAACCAAGTGAAATGAAGGCTCCTAGAGAAGCCCACATCCCCAAAAGAGAGAGAACCTCTTGCACAGTAGGGCCAGACTGAAAATGGACTTGAAAAACACGCCAAGATAAACCAACTATTGTGTGGATATGGCAGCTTCCTGGAGAAGAAACTGAGTATGTAGGGCTTAGTCATCATTTATGGGGAAGCAGCGGGTCATCTACATAATGGTGGAAATGAATGCCTCTAGAATGAAGCAGACAGACAGACAACTGCCCAGACCAATCAACAAAACACATATGAAGCTGAGGCAAGTCTGAATGGAAGTGCCTGAAATTGAAACACATGTCCATGATTAACAAAGCAAAGATACTGTCTGTATGCAGGTAAGATTGGGATATGGTGATATGCATCTGACACATCAACTTTTGTCATCCACAAACTTGGAGTGAAAACCCAATGAAGGGCTAAGTATGACTCCATGGTGAACTTTGGAATGAGGAGGAAGCACTTTAGCAACAACATATCAATGACTGTGTGCCAGTTCCCCATTTTTTTGGGAACCACAGACAGACAAGAGTAAAATAAAGAACAAAAAGGATATTCTCATTCGATGGCACTTCTGAAGTAAGCCCCAAACCATTTCTGAAAGACATTGGCAAAAAATGGGATCCCAAGGAGGAGGGAACGAAACAGGAGTGAGATACAATGGGGGAGGAAGGGAAGTGGAAGACCAAACCTTCAGAGATGACATTCAGAACCCACAAATCGACCACAAAGGACCTCCAAATGTGGAAAAAGGGAAGGAGTCTGGCCCTGACTCTAGAACATACTCAAAGACACTGGATAATCCAAAAACGATGCTTGTCCACATATCAATGGCAAACACCAGAAGACTGGGTAGCCATAATTGGTAAGGGATTGGAAGAGAGTTGAGACACAGGGATGGGGAACAGGTTGATGGAATAAACAAGAGTCTTCAAACACCTCTCATTGCAAAAAAGGTGCCATGCACAAGTCCTACAATGAGGTGGAAGGTAAATGAACCTGGGATAAAGTGGCATCTCAACCAAGAAGATCCCAACAGCCACATCTGTAATGCCTGGGCCAAAGAGGAATGGTGTGCCATGATAGCAAAAAGGAGAGTCTGAGTATCATCTGAAAACCCCTCAGGGGTTTAATGAACAGCTTCAGACAAAAGGTAAATGGAAGATAAAAAATGGAGAAGGGTGGTCAGAGAGAGAGAGAAATATGTGAAAATTGTGTTCGGGAAATGGTAATTGAAGTATTGGGGTTTGATCCCCACAAAGAGAGTAGATAAGTTAATCAAACCACAAGCGAAAACACATCTATACAGCAAGACTGCCAATTAATAAGTGGTTAACAGCTACAAGACTAGAGGGGGCCCTAGGGTATTGTTGCACTACTATTGGTGGAGGGTTGCTGCATAATCATTTGCATGTTAGTATACAGATATTTTATGTTAACATCCATGAAGGTAAGTAGGAGTATCAAGGCTAGTGGTGTTTGAAAATTTGCACAGATAGAGGGCAGTATAAATTAAGAAAGCTTTCTTTGAGAGGAGATAAGACATTATATCAGAAATTTTCTTTTCACTCATGCTTAAAAGTTAAGAGATGTAACATAATATAATATTTTGGGACAATATGGGACCTATTGGTCCATCCTCTAAACTAAACCTATTAATAAATAAATTTAAAAAAATCTTAAAGTCAGCCCTTATTCATATACTTATCAGGCTTTCTTTTAAACTCATTTAAATTTTCTACCTCCACAACATCTGAAAGCAATAAATTCCAGAGTTCAACCACCCTGTTTGAAAAATAAAACTGTGTTAACTGAAGCTGACTCCTACTCTGCCAAAATATGTGTCCCCTGGCCCTACTATCCTCACCATTAAGTATGAAAAATTATGCATCAACATTACTAATTCCCTTTACAATCTTAAACACTTCATTCAGATCCCCTCTCCCTCTTCTTTTTTCCAAGAAAACACAATTTGAGAGATTTCAACCTCTCTATCCCAGGGACCATTTTAAAACCCATCTGCCATTTATTTGCCCAAATTACTAAATGATCTAAATATTTTTGTAAATCAAAAGCATCCTCTTCACAGCTAGCAACGTCCAAGACCTTAATATCCTCAGCAAATTTATTGACCATTCCTTTATCTATGCCATTGATGTAAATAAAAAAAGCAAAGGTCCTAAGACTGAGCCCTGAAGTACCCCACTTGTGATATTAAACCAGTTTGACTGAATTCCATTTGTAACAACCCCTGCTTTCTTCCCTCAAGCCACACTTCTACCCAATTTGCTAACTTATCCCCCACACCTTTAGATATAATATTTTCTTACAAGCCTTTTATGTGGCACATTGTCATATTATTTCTGAATATCCAGATACACCAAATCTACATAAGCAGCAACGTTATCAAATGTCAAAGATTTGTAAGGCAAGGTTTTCCCTTAGTGAAACCATGTTGATTATCCAATAAAAGTTAACATTTTCTTAAATTTAAACTGTATTTCCAATAATACTTACCTCTTCTCACACTACAGCTATTACTTGACTGCTAGGGTTTTCTTCCTTTGGTCTGATTTTTTGTTCAGTTATTTAATCCCCATTTCATTGCACTTGGCAATACCTGTCTTGTGACACTCTTCACTGATGTCAATGCTCCCTCTATCCTGATATTGTACATAAGCACCTGCTTCAGATAATATTATCAGTTTTTCAAGACTGTCTATATCTGCAGTCTCTAACACTGGCTATTTGTAGGAAGGTAAGGTGGGAGAGTGTGAATGGAGGTAAGTATTATTGGAAATAAATTCTGAATTTAAAAAAATGCTAGCTTCCAAAATATAATTACCTCTGCTCATACTACAGCTAGAATCCCACATTGATACAATGGAGAAGCAGGTGAGGGCATTATCTATACAGAATGCATCTGCATAGATCGTGGGTGTACCAAAAGAAGATTAGCACCCTAGTGGATGAACAACACCACATCCACAACAGGTATGCTCTTCACCTGGAACATAATTCATGCACTGGGGGTGGAATTTGGCATGATCTCTCGTCACTATTGGCCAGGCCCCAACCAGGTAACCAAGGTTCCACTGCTCAGGGTTGAAATTTTAAGGCCATGATTGTTAAATCCCACGTTGGTGGCTAGGGCATTTGGATTGCAATATATATATATATATACTTGTGAGTGGATCCCAACCTGTAGCTATAGAATGATGCATTACAAGCCACTGGAATCATGACGAGAAGGTAAGCAACACTAAAATGGACAAACTCTCTCTTCAATGTGAAGAAATCTGAAAAGCAACACCCCAAACTTGGAATGATGGGATCCTTTATGCCATACTCAACCTGAGGAAACAGAACTCATCTGGTCTAGAATTATGAACACTTATCCTTACTCCCCAATTATGTATGCAAGGTAAATTTCACTTGTCCCTGGAATTATGGGGAGGATATGGAACAAACTGTGCTCAATCAAGGACCCAAAATGAGACGACTCTGCATTCAGAATTACGAGGAAACAATGGACCCTCTTCTATGAGCAATGTACTGAAACAATACTAATTATATAGAAGGGCCATGCTCAAACTCACCAGATAGCGGAGAATCAAATCTAAACTGGTATTATTCACTGAACATGACCAAGATCAAATAGCGATCAGATGAATCAGAGAAAAGAATTGAATCCCTTTCCCATCTGACAGCGTGTTGGGTAAGAAGAACTGGTCTGAGGATGTAGAGAGAAAGAGAAAGTGATCTGTGGACAAATAATGCAAATTACTCAGACTTGATGATGTCTATAGGTTAGCAGCCATGAAAAATAAACCTGCAGATAAAGGGGATACATGGCATATATGAGTCAGGTCACAAAAAGGTGTTGTTGAAAAAGAATACATAATGTAACCTTAATATACCTAGTAGGTAACTGGAATGGTAATTTGGGACCAAGTACTTGTGATGTGAGGAATCTGGAAAGTACTTAGGACTCAAAAAAAATAGTAGTCGAGATAATTAAACAGTAATTGATAAGGCTGCTTAAATAAAGTGATTGTAGAAGATACAAAAACCTCTGACAAATAGCCAGGTCCTTGATGAGAAACACAAGACACTACCACACAACTGTCAAAGTGAAGCCTGATGATTTACCCCTTAATAAGTCCAGACTGTGAGGCATTGCCTGTTGAAAAGCAAGAAGGACAAAAACATTGTGTAGGGAATCTCTTCGTCTGTGCACAGACCCTGAAATTCCTGACTGTTGGTATATGCACCTCATCCCTGAAGCAGCAGCAGAAGACCCATATCGAAGTAGTGTCCTGACTTAACCTCTTGAGATCGAAGAATGATCCTGACTAAGGAAACTGGGGAAACCACTGAATCAATGTTTATGACCAAAGAAAGGATCACTTGTGTTCTTGTCCCAAAAGCACAAGGGATTCGAGTGATGCTTACATTCCCAGAAGAGAAAGAACCATCTGTGCAATGGGAGCAGTAGAGGTGAGTACAAGTGTGGTAACCTATTTTATAGCAATGAGCCAGATGGGAGTCAGCTGAGCTCCACTGAGAGACGAGATGAAATATAAAAAAATAACCAGACTGACAATATATTGAATTGGAGAAAGAACAGATGTCTCATTCCTGAAAGGGAAGATTGCCTTGGCTGTTTCTGAAAGTAGAATCAGGATGTGATGGTCTGACAATTGACGAGATGGTGCCAGCAGTAACCAGTCATCCATGGAATGATGTGTGCACAGTACTGTGGAATAATGGGAAGGAGAAAAAACTCGTATGATACGGCAGAACCCATGTGAAGCTGATGCGAGTCCAAAGGGAATAACCCAGAACTGCAGGTCCTGACCCTTATGCACCACAAATGCCAATAGTGGTAGGACATCACTGCTATGGTAAAGTGCAGATAGAAGCCAACTACAACCAACTTGGACATCTAAAATCCCAGTAAAAAAAATCAACACTGATTGAGGAGTGAGTAACTTGTGAACCTTGGAGAACCTAGACATTGATATAGACAAGGAAGATTGATGACTGGACACCAATCTCCTGTCTGCATAAGCCCAACAACTGATAGGAATAAAAACTCTGAAGAACTAGCAAGACTCTCTCACTAGCCCCAGACTAACCAAACACAGATAACCCTTCAGGTTGGGTGGACAATAGTGGTGAAGATGTAAACTGAATGACTAATTGTGATTCAAGGACATGCAGTACTCCTGGATTCATGATTAAGGTTACCACATATCGAGAAATTCTTGGAACTGAATCCCCACAGCCACTGAAGATATACAATAATCAACGATGCTACTGGTGATCTGACCAAGCAATAGAAACTTCTGATATAGACAGAATCTATTCTGGGTACCAATGTACTGAGAGGCTGATGTCGGGGTTGGGGACTCTCGAATAGGGATGGAACTATGACCCCCTCGAGGAGCTGACATAATTTGAGACTCCAACGATAACAGGGAGGAATGTAGAAATCGAAATTTGAACCAACATGCATGCCCAAAATGGATCCAGCTCGTTATCAATGAAAATGGTGATCCTGAGAGTCTTCTAACAAAGTGAAGTGAAAGGAAACAAAATGTTGAAATTTACAGTTGTAAGTCAGTAGACTTACTCTGTCCCATTAGGGGACATTGAACTATTCAGTGGAACTACAAACTCTGCCTTAGAACTCCAAAATTTGAGGAGCAGATGTATTATTTGAGAGTCAGAAAATGTCCCCACCTAGCAGTGGTAGGTTAAATCACAAAGTTTTGACAATGTGTCAGGTAAGACCTAACAAATCAAAGGCAGTTTATCCCAAAGTGGCCTCCCTTTTCGCTTTTTCATAGGTCATTTAAAGACTGTGTTGATTACTATAGATTGGAACAGGGTTTTGTGAGGTAAAGCTTTTTTGTTAGAGCAAAGCAACTTTGGGCCATCTGCCGCATTCACCCTAGGGAATTGAACCCCGGCCCCCAGTGCTGTGAGTCCATAAATGTACTGCTGTCCCACAGGGAGATTGAAATCCAACAGATTAAAAGAATACAGGAAAAATTGAATCTAAAGTCTCACCAAAATGTTGAGGATCGCCCTCAATTGCAGCCTCAGAGCCCCCCGGAAGACCACCACAGATACAAATATATGTCTCCATCTTACTACGAATAAGATCACTGACAGTAAATATCAGAGGAGGATAGGAGAGACCTAATTTGCCTCCATGCTGGAAATAATAATTCAGAAATTCATTCCATAAATTGGCTTGCCAATTGGAAGAAAAATTTGTTTTAAAAATTAGTATAATGATTATCTTGAAAATCAACTTGATAACACGATAATGTTCAAAGTATCTCTGAATGATCATAATACTGAGAAACCTATTAGTGATTCTTTGTTGAGAAAAAGTGATAACATTATCTGAATGAGGTAATTATATACAGTTCAAGGATAAAGGGTGCATCAATGTAGGTGGAGAGTATCACAAGATAAATATTGCCAAGGGCAATTGAGTGGGGTATAAAAGACTGTAGCAAGTGAGAAAAAATCAGACCAATGCTTAGATGGGCAAAGGAAGAAACCCTGGTGGTTGAGTAATAGCTATAAGTGGGAGAGGAGGTATCTATGTTTTGGAACTATGGAACATTTACATTTTCACAATATACACTGATTAAAACCACTACATAAAATATACTTGCATATAAAGCAATACATTATCAAATTTTTTTTTTTTAAAAGGTATGCCTCAGATGTTAAATTTCACACAAAACTCTAAGGTTTAGAAGTCAGTTTTGCAGTTCTACTAACCTCATTTCCATAACACATAAGATGATGAATTGTAACCAAAGACTTAAAAACAACAACCCATGAAGTGTTTAGTGTTCTTGCTATCAGTAGATCTGCTAATTCTGGGATGGAGACATTTGGTTCACTTGTGCAGTGTAACAGATCTGTAAACAGAAATCCACAATGTATAGAAAGTGATGCACATAATAATGAAATAAATAACTCAATAATTATTATTATGCCAAAGTTAGACTTAACTAAGGCATGGTTTATCTCCTAGACAAATATCTAATCTTTCCCAACCATTTAAAAAATGTCTGGTATCAAATCAGCTTTATTATTCTAAATTTTCTATTCCACAATAATTTCTACCTGTAAACTAATGAATGGAAATGTAAAAATAAAATAGTAGATTTGTAGAAATATAGAACATTTAATAAATTTTCTTAAATTTTTAATAAAGACCATTTAAGCTATATTCTTTATGCTTAAAAGCTGCTAGATGGAAAAAAAAAGATTATCACATTAATTCTGAGCATGTTCATAAAAAGTTAGAAAGTTTAAAAAAATTATAAAGCTCATGGACTAGATAATATTTACCCAAGGATTTTGAAAAAGTAATGGTTGAGTTTTTGAGCCACTTGCTACTATTTTTTTCTAAATTCCAGAAGATTGGAAAATGACTAATGTTACTCCTCTTTTCAAGAGAGGTGATAAAAATTGTTCTAGTAATTATAGTCTATTAGTCTTACATCAGTGGTATAAAATGTTTTTGAAAGTCTGATAAAAGATGCTTTGGAAAGCCATTTAACAAAGTTAAAATTCTGTTGGATAACCAACATAGTCTTACTAGGGGAAATCTTGCCTTACTAATCTTATGACATTCTTTGAAGTGATTGCTTGACTTGTGTAGATGAAGGTAAAGGTGTGGATTTATTTCAACTGGATTTTCAGGACATATTTGACAATGTGCCACATAAAAAAAAATCTATAGTTGTTGGAGATAAGTTGCCTCATTGGATAGAAAATGGCTGGATGGAAGAATGTCAAGTGTTTTAATATTCTCTAGAATTATTTCCACTATAGAAGTACTGTAAAACTGGCTGATCTATAACTTCCACAACAAATCTTATCACCCCCTTTAAAAAACAGGAATAACATTAGTAATTTTCCAATACTCAAGCACCTGCTAATAGTCTATTGACCTACCAAATGCGAAGGCTCTTTTATCTACCTATGACCTCCTTTAAAACCCAGGGAAAAACACTGTCTGGTCCTGATGCTTTTTCTATTTTTAATTTCTCCATCATTTTTTTTTATCACCAAGGGATTAATATCTATATGATTCAGGTCAATCCCATTACTTTCAATAGAATATTCATGGTCACATACTTTGCTAACATTCTCTCTTTTAAAAATGTAAGAGAACATTTAATGCAACCACATAACTCAAATTATTCAACAAAAACCTTGCCATCAGCATTCTTTAAAGGTCTAATGTTAGCATTTTCCTAACTTGAAAATTTATTTCATACAAATACTAACCTCTCCACAGAACAGATAGATGTTACCTCATACCTTTGCCAAAACATTTTGTGTGTGTGCCAAGCTTTTGAATGAAACTCTCATCCCTACATATAAAAATGTGCAAGTTTATACTCTTACACCAACAGGAGAGTGACACATCCTCCATGCACTATATTCCCAATGAACATTTCGTATATGTCAAAAGCTCATTCTTGATGAGGCAAAACAGACACACTAGAAGTGGAAAGGAAGGATGGGCGGTTATGTGGAGAGGTAAATATCTATTTAAAATACATTTACATATAAGGAAAATGTTAACTTCAGAAATGCTACTTACTTCTCCAAAGAACAGAGCTAGAATCCCACATTGAGAAAATGGTGTAGATAAAGAAATATAATAAACTCTTTTCTGAAAATATAGTGACAAAAATGGAAACTCGTAGAGCATATGTGTCATCCATTGGGGGGGGGGGGGGCTAATGGGAGCATCATTCAGTAGGAGACCACTTCCATCTCAAGCAGGGAATACTCTTCACTCAATACAAGTGGTAATGAAAAAAGGTAGTCAAAAGAACTCAAGTGACACAAACATAGGTAGAATGTAAAAGCTGCTAAACCAGTGCATGTTTCAGAGGATTGCACATGTGTAGTGTCAAGGGCAATAAGTCAAGCTATATGAGAAGTACATATGAAAATAAGAAGGTGCAGTAATGAATCATCCCATATCTGTGTCCTAAAAAGAATGAAAGACTCACCTGGCTGGTCACAACCACTGGAAAAGATAAAGTGTAGGAGTGGCCTATACTATACTTCAGGTAAAAATGTCTGTCCTACTTCTGATCTAGGAGTGTGTATATTCATTCTCATACCAGTGGGATTACACTGACCTGAAAGAGAATTCTTCATATCAACCTTCCCAGCAGCTCAGTACTTGGGAAGTAAGGGTTCTCCCACTTCACTAGAAGAAAATGGGAGGGAGGAGTTCACTCAGGGGAGAATACTGGAGAGATACATGGACCAACCAGGAATTATCTATCATCTGCATAAGGTCCCACATTGAGAGACTGTGCACTTGCTTCCCACAAAGCAGGAACTGGCCAGGTTTAAGAGCAGGGAATCATACTCAGGTGCTTTTTGTTTTGTTCCTTTTGAGGTAGCAGTATAGCTTGGAAGGTAAAATAAAATACTGCCAAAGCAGTCTTATGGAAAACTCCATTTCAACAGCAGGTACTCAGAAGGGATAGATGGACTTGTATAAGGGTTCTGTACAGATAAAGAAATTAAAAAGATGAGTTCCTTTCTGAGAATATAGCAACAGAATTGGTAAACTCATGGAGTGTCATCTGGGAAAAATGTGCATGACCCAAGAATCATCTGTATAATGAGTCAACAGGTGGAAAAAATGTAAAAGTCCAAGCTCCAACAGGACCAAAGCTGAAGGGTGGTTCCAGGTGTAGTTGCTTCTTTTTTATGGAATTTACAAGAAATAATCAACAACTTATCACCTTTATTGCACCAAGAGGTGTAATAAACTGCAATGTAGTGTAAACAATGTGACACAGAGGTGTTAGAGATTATTCACATCCCTGCTTGCAATGTCACATACAGGAGAAGCCATAAGATGACAAACTTTATAGAAAATGGCATAAAACAAAAGAGTAATCTCCCATAGACAAACAGATAAGTAGTATGAGGAGGATGACTAACTATGAAGGCTTAAAAGAGGTATATGAGAACTGAATAAAAGAAAAGAATGGCCAGGGAAACCAGAAGTTGCTGTTATGAACCCAAACCTAGAGGTCGAGAAGAAGAAAATGGAAGTCTAGAGAGTGGGTATTTCCCAGTCAGTTGATGTATGAAATAACAATTGAGTTGTTGAAGTAAACAAAACAGGATGTCCAGACACCTGTAACACAAAATGGTGGCAGGCCCACTGAACTGCCCAAATCTCCAGGAAACTGATGAGGAAACTTTATGTGTAGAAATAAAAGGAAACATGGGAGCATGGAAACCAGAAGTTCCATATCTCTAAAAAATAAAGGAGGTGATAAAGATTCAAAAATGAATCAGTAACTAAATGGCAGTCAATAATGAAAAGAAATTTATATTTTAAGATTTCTCAAATGTCCTAAATCACCTTTTAATTCTTTATCCTTGCTCACTAATGACAAATCTTTTTCCATGGCCTCAAATCTGGCTTTCTGAAAATTAGTAACTAAACTTTAATTTCCTGTTATGTCATCATGTAACAAAACATCAAACCTAATTATGCAATGATAACTTTTATCCAAATATTCCCCCACTAATTCTTGAAACTATATCCTCATTAGTGATTAACAATAAATCTAAAATGGCATCTCCACTGTTCAGTTTATTGTCAGATCAACTTGTTTCAATCAATCCATTTAATAGTTGTTAAGATTACAAAAATGTATCTAATGATTTTCAATTAATAGTTCATTATTTAAGTTTACCTATGTATTATCAAAGATTCTTAATGGAATTTTAGTGATTTTAATTATATTCATTAGATTTGACAATTATTAATTACATTTAATAATTATTTTATTTTGTAAATGAGCCTGATTTCTCCATTTCTCTGACTGTAAATGTTCATAAGAGTTGGGCACACTTGTGAGATATGACTCAACTTGCTTATGATTGACAGAGACAACTAATCCCCATCTCACCTGGTAACTCTTTACAAGTTAATGAGTCAATCTGAGCCTTTTTAAATAACTACACATACAGTTTAGCCTATTGTTCCAGAAACAAACCACTTTTTACACTATCACATTACCACAAACTCTGCACCACTTGCTTTCTACCAAATGAACTATACACAGACAAACCATTCAATAATTTTAAAATTCCAACAACAAAGTAATTTCTACCGTATCATAAAAATTCTGTATCATAACCATTTGTAAATCTCAAAATTTAAGATAAATTTTAATGAATTGATGGAAGGAGAAGCAAGTTGCATACCTGTCACAAACATATACTTCTTGATTATAAATCAAGAAACACAAATTATTCATTGTTATCCAATTTGTCATTAAATGTATATACCAATTGAAATCATACACCTTGCTGGTTTAAGTTCTAAAAATCATCTGAAATCCTGATGCTAAAATTAAACTTTTAAGGTCATGAGAATTTACAATATCCTTTATTTATTTATTTTTTTTGCAAGCAATTATCAATGCAAGTATTACAAAAAAACCAACTAAAATCAGAACTTTAGAAATTCCAATACAAGATACATGGAACCACACTTATATGTTACACCAAACCTGTTTTTCCAGGAGTTCCTCACACCCCCAATACTTGTCAAACAAGTAGTTTCATTGTGAAAGTAATTCAATATTAAACAGTTTAAGCATGATTTACCACCATCTTGACAAGCTACATTTGATATATAAACATATTTCTTTTACATTTTTTACTTTAGCCTTAAATTAAGTCTTTCCAAATAAGTATCTTTAAAATTACCATAATTTAAGAATATAGTGACAAAGAGCAAAAACCATGTAGAATTAAAACTTTCTACACTGATGGCCCTTTCACACTGCTGTAGCTTTAATGTGAGGATGAATATATTTTTCTTTCTACATTTGCAATATGTGGAATTTTCTTTCTACATTTGCTATATGTGGATTTTTCTTTCTACATTTGCTATATGTGGATTTTTCTTTCTACATTTGCTATATGTGGATTTTTCTTTCTACATTTGCTATATGTGGATTTTCTTTTTACATTTGCTATATGTGGATGCATCCTAGATTAACCATATGGTAGGGGTAAACTGCAAGAAACAAGCAAAGATTTCATAAGTTCAACTATAGAAATGCAATTTCAAATTACTGATTTTATTTGCTGAAACTACAAAACTCTGACTCGTTATCCTATCAGTTTAGTAATATCAGTCTGTTATGCTAGAAGTACAGTTGGATGATTAGTAAAACTTGATAGTCAATTATTTGTTGGACTACTTAAACAGTTATAGATGTTTGCTTGTAACTAAGCACATAGCTACACAATGAGCTATTGAAACCCAGTTTTTAGCATTATAAACCCTGAGACTTACCACTGAGCCACTACAAGCCATTAGTTACATTCAAGTAATTGATTGTTCTCACATGAAACTTTGACACTAGGAATAATTTAAAAAGAGTGATAACTTGAAACACTAATTTTGATTAGTTGATTATTTTCATAAGTTGTGACATTAAATGATTACACTGAACAACCTTCAAATCCAAAATGATAATAAGAAATTATAATGGTAATATATCATTTACTTGGATACTTGGAATAATCAAAAACAGTATTAACTGGAAACACTTATTTAAGTTGGTTGATTATTCTTATGGCATTAATTGAATTAATCACAATTTTGATTAATAAATCATTTCATATAACACTAATGAAAGTAACTGATGTTCGTATGTAATTATATCGATTAGTTGATCATTGTATCAATATTGTCAATAATGATACAATGATAATCATTTTAAGAAAATAAAACAGTAATATTTAAGTTTCAAAATAAACACAAGTAACAAATAAATATTTTAAAACTTAAAAAATATCAAACATGCAAAATTGCATCAAAATGTGGTTTCCTGCTTTACTTACAATCTAAATGTTTTTTCTTAGGGCCGATGATTTCTTCGGTTGTTGCCTTACAAACTGTCCGGGCTAACCCTTGGCCTGTTATCGTGTGTTTCGCCGCTGTCAACCTATCGTTTAGCGTTTGTCCCCCGGACATCATATTTTAACTGTTTTTAAGTCTATTTATTCGATAATAAATATAAACGACCAATTATACTTGAGTACTCAATATTTACGAATTACAGTAAAGCCAGAATCCTATGGACCAGTTTCAATCATCACTTTTCGACTTGTAAACTAACTGATGAACGCACCTTCCATTGCACAAGTATCATCCCACACCTCTTCTTCAGAAATTAGATGTCGAAAACCGTCGACCAAAATGGCGTTTCTCTGAATTCAACAGCCTATCAACCAATCAGTGAACTTATTTTTTCAAAGAAATAGTCTTTAATACTAGATAATTAAACGCCCACAAAACATTTTTTTTTCAATTTTTCTTTCTTATTTAAACATGTTGTATTCTATTTCTGATATATTCATTGCTTTAATATCCATGAATACTATAGTTTTTTCTATGAGATTCTGATCAAGCATTATAACTGTACTCCACCATATAAGTGACACACTTGAAAGATTTTTGCCTTTGATGATAAAAAATATGACACTTGGTACACAGTTAATGTTGCCACAATAAAGATTTTTGGCTATAGAACCATTGCAGATTTGTCCTATGACGGTCATGGCCGCCAATGTATAACACGGTCACCATGCAGTGAGTGCTACGAACCTGTGTGTGTGACATATTTGTATTGTCTTTGGAGAAAGTCTTAGTTAATTTTTCGATATTTCTCTTGAATAAGCAATGACTCACTATGCTTGCCACTTATACTGTAGCAGATCTGCAATATATAGACTTTTAATGTGCAAATATAAGACTGCTGACCTTCCAAATAAAGACAAAATGTGTTTGATGTTAACATTACTGTCGTCTATATACTTTTGTCTGCTTTCATACTATATCTAGCTTTTTTGAATGAATAAAAATGACCACAATGTATCAGACAGTAAACACTCAAAAGCCTTGCACCTCAGATATCTAATGTATTCTGTGCCAAGAGGACAAGTCTGAGGCGCCTCACTGTACAGCTGATGAAAGGTGTGGTACAGATGGAGCTAAAAGACCATTGTTGAAAATTTCCTTGGTATCTACAATAATAATTGATATATCATGATTAGATGTTGGTGTGGGTTACAAGGCAAATCTCCAACAGGACAGTTTTATGTGGCATGACTCCTGTAGACTGAAGTTCATCAGAACAAAACTTCGTGAGGAGAAAAATAAAACACAACATCACGAAAACAATGACGTCTTCAATAAGCCTCCCCTCTCAGGACTCGGGATGCATAGGCATCCACAGCGGGGAGGGGGGGGGGCAAGGGGCCCTGGAAAATGAGAAACATAATTCTTTCTTTATTCATTCAGCATATATATATGAATTGTTTACTCATTTCACAGTTTCACACTACAGTACTTCATCTGGAAAAATTTCAGCGGACGCTCATGTCGGAATGTATTGCCCTTTGGACTGAAAGATGTTTTTTTTTTGTGACAAACATGTAGCTGGTGAGGTTTTGCACACGGCCTCAACTCCTGAGTTTAATACCTATGTCAGGTAACGTGCTTTCGAAGTACATGACAATTTCTGTTCAATAAACTGAGCACAAGAGACCTGACAGCACAAGATTAAAGATACAATGTCCAGTGCTCCACAATAAAGTAAAAGAAACAAATACATATAAAGAACAGGATGCCAGAAGTATTAACCATGGTGTAACAGTCGTTGAATTTTTGTTCTGTGTTGAGGAAGCCCACATGGAGAGTAAAGTTGCACTAAATGAATAACCTGGCAAATCTATACCACACCAGGCTGGAACAGCTTGGGACTTACGTGACTGGACGTGTTCAATCCATTAAACTGAAAAATCGAGTCTTGAGTTACTTTATTGATTTGAAACACCATAAAGGTGTATTCTATGCTTGGCCCAGACAAGTAATTAGTCTTGCTCCATACATACATGAGGAGACAAGCACATGCATCTTGCTATATGTGCAATATGGTTTAATCCCACACTTCAACATTACTAGGCTGTGGGTTGTGTTTGTCACAGGAAGGATCTTCAGCTTCTTAGCAACTCATGAGATTACTAGAGCACTGGTTCTTGACAAATGTCGAGTCCTGCCCTGTTCCATGCCTTTAATGCGTGTGATATAGTGTCATACTTTCAAGAGAGGAGTAAAAAGACAACATAAAATATACGGAAGTATTTTTATGAAGTCACACCAACATTCTGCACTTTGGCTGCTAGACTTAAGTCTGTAGATGACTTGCTGGTGTTACTGTAATGCTTAGTTGTACTCTTATTTGACCAAGCCAGTCGTCAAGAGCATGTCAATGATGATGAAAGCAGTTCTACACTCAGATGTCCTTCCTCCAACACAAGTGACAACAGTCCAGTACACGAAAAGGACTACTTACCATATCATTCACTGTTGGACATAGATGATATTTTCTGTAACTGAGCCTCTATATTTTAGGGAATGGTTATAAACCAAGAGTGATGAAGGTGGCTGGGATATAAAGTGAACAACTCTTCTTGAGACTATGCAGGCATGTCACCAACAGCTTTGTTGTAGTTGCAAGAAAGGTTGCAGAGGACAATGCAAGTTCATTAAGACAGCAATCAAATGTGATTCTGAATAGGTTTATAATTAGTGGAGACAAAAGTCTGTACTTTTTGACTTTTTTGTGTACTAAATAATTTATTATTATCAATATATGTTAATAACTAGTATGCATAATCCAGTTTTTTGGTTGTTTGAGATTTTATTAGCATGTAAAATTTGATATGCTTATAGTGTCCATTATTTATATGGTTGTCATTTCCACCATAGATCAAATCTGTGATGGCCCCCTAGCCAAAGATCCTAATTAAGACATGATCTAACTGTGTAACAAATTTCATATTTTTGTCACTAAAGGAACAATTGTTCCACATATCTGCTGGAATACTAGGGGTGGAACAAATAATAGTTTTGGTCAGATATCAACTTTTGGATTCTCGGCTCATGAGATTCGATGGTATCCAGAAATTTGTTTGTAATGGTTAGTAGATGTGATCATACAAATTGAAAATGTGTCGTAGGCATGAGCTATCACTTCATTATAGGATATTGAACGAGAGGCCATTAAAGGCTCTTTAAAGGAGTGCAGAGTGAGACAATGATTTACACCCCTAGTTTCTCACTGAAACTCTCGTTTGAATTGTACTTGCCATTGCTATTGCTACCTGTAAGTGGCCACAGAATGAGTGGGCATAGGACTATTTACAGTATATTATATTATGACTATGTGTATTATGACTACCTTGACTCCCACTTTTTAATACCAGGAGAATTATGTTTATAAGATAATAGAGAGCACTAGTGGGCTGAATGACTAAATACCTATTGAGCATGGTACGTGTGCAGTAGCATCATTTCTGCATAATATTGTGAGATAATGCATTGACGGTAATGCTATCAGGTTATCTGGTTGGTCACATAATTAATATTTGATCAGATTGAATCTCATCAGATGGTGTAATATTTAGCCTATTATGGTATACTTATTCATTCGGAAAAAAAATCCCATATTGAGTCAGCAACCACAAAATACATAAATATACGCACAATCCAACATATCAAGTACACAAAAGATGACAGAAAAATTACATTGACCATTACAACTTAGCCATCAACATTAACCATGTTTGTCCTACTTGTATTACCATCTACATAAAATAAACACAAAAATAACTAAGGCAGAAATATAATAAAATGATTTATAATTATATAGTCCATGCTAATTTCTATTGCTTTGTTAGATTTCAATTCCCTTACAGCATTTCGGAAAGATTGATATATAACAACCATATCACCGGGCACAGTCTTGCAAAACGAAACAACAAAATGTCTCGTCAACTTACGTGCAAAATAACAAGTTTGCTTAGCAAGTTTATACCAGAAATATCTGCCAACATTCTCTCAAGACCTAATTTGAGTACTTGAAAAGCAAGAACCACAAATTCTCTTCAATATGTTAGATTATCAGAATTACCAGTCATGATTACGAGTCTTCAATGTTATCAAATACCTTCAGTTTTACATAAATTCTGTTATAACCCACTAAATATATAGAACAATTATCGGAAACTGTTAGACTAATCTGCTATGTAACTCGGAAAATAAGGGTGACGATGGTTTTTTCATTTGTCAATTTTAAACCGACCAACTGTTCTAATTGTTCAGCAGTCCAAAGGTTATCATACAACATTCTTATAATACTTTCCATAAATCATAATTTAATAGCTCAGAAAGCAAGGAAAACCGCTTCCTTTCAATCAACTGGCCAATAATGAAATGGCTATCACATAATGTTCTATATACAAATTCTATCGTAAAACACCACTTGATAGTTCATATAGTAAGGGTCACCCTTTCCTCCCCCTTTCATTGGTCAACCTATTGTCTACCTTGTCTTCCTAACTACTGTAAACTTGCATGTTATGGTTGAAGAAATAAACACTTAATTTTCGTAAAGCGAACTGGACTTTGCATTGTTTTTACCAAATAATAAGGACCTACCCAATGATAGAAACCATTAAAATACTTATGTCAAGAGTGGTATCATTTGAGAACAATAAGGTCTAGACCAAACTTCAAGATGACGACAGATGCTAGAATGAGACAGAAGATTTTCTGGAGATGAATAAACAGTGAAAAAAATAATTAAAAAAAGACCAGGAAGTAGCAGACAGAAATATAAAAGAAGACCACAAAAAAAGAGACAGAAAGTTAAAGAAAGACCCGGAAAAATGAAATAGAAAATTAAAGGAAGAATATGAAGAAAGAGACAGGAAACTAAAAAAAATTCTAAAATAAAAGAGAAAAATATTAGAAGAATAAAAGCAGAATGTCGGATAAAAGTCAAAGAACTTAAGAGAAGACCAAGAAGAACGACACAGAAGTTAAAGAGTGTTAAAAAAAACGAAAAATTAAATAAAAGAACAAAATCAAGATACAGGAATGTTGGAGAGGAATAAAATGAAGGAGATGTGAGATTTAACGAAAAATTAGGAGCAAAATTAAAATTGACTGAAGGCGAAATCCATATAAGATATTTAGAAATATACTGAGGAATTTCTGCAGTTGAAGTAGTACAAAAAAGAAACCTATGAAGTGCAGAAATACTGTAATTACAAAATGAAGGACTACAAAAAGACATTAATGAAATACAAAAGGACGTCACCAAAATCAAAAACGAAGTACAAAAAAGACATATGAAGTACAATAAGATTTTAACAGCAAAAACAACGACGAAGACAATAACATAAATGACAGAATAAAACATTTGGAAAATGAATTTCTAAATGCAAAGATCAAATAAGCCTCGCATGTTTCTGCATACAGCTAAGAATTCATTCCTCAAACACCTTTAAATATGAAATATAGAATAGGAGGTCCCATTTGGTCTACATCTGTTTCCACTAATGCTGTTCCATCGATGACTGTAAAAACTTTCTGGATTACTCTAAATATAGCATTACCTTACCAAGTTGCAGCACTTAGTAGACTGATTCAACAAATCACTCAATCAAGAAACCAACAAACTATGACGAAACGGTACCATGTGAGACATATCAGGCTCAATTTGAAATAATTTTATAAGTGAATAGAGAATCACAAACCATTCATTTTGCTACCCACTTAAAAGGACTAGCCTTAAAAACATTCATCAACTTTCCAGCTGAGAGCCAAAGCAACTATTAAGCATCATTGGCTACTTTATCAAACAGTTTGAAGTGGCACACTAGAAGGAAATTTCCAAAGTAAAGTTCAGGAGCAGCGTAGGGAGGAAAAAAAGAGAGCTTAGCTGATTATGCAGAACATGTGGAAAGGCTTGCCCAGTTATCTTACTGAGATGCTTTATTGAAATGATAGATTCACTGGTACGTGACACGGTAGAAGCCATAGTGGATGAGGATATACAAATTAGGTTGAAGCAAAGAATGTTTACACTTTTAAAGAAAGCTCCTAATTTGGCAATGGTCCTTGAATCCATTAAAGTCGTAGATAAATAACCAAATATACCACCCAGCAGTTACAGGATAATCTAGATCCTGTAGTACATAAACGTCATATCTCTCTGATAAGAGTCTAGAACAGTTCAAACAGTTTATTAGAGAACTGTTAGTTCAGAGTGGAAGATTGTTACAGATTTCGCACAAAGCTACACGAGGGCTATCTGCGCTAGCCGTCCCTAATTTAGCAGTGTAAGCCTAGAGGGAAGGCAGCTAGCCATCACCACCCACCGCCAACTCTTGGGCTACTATTTTACCAACGAATAGTGGGATTGACCGTAACATTATAATGCCCCCACGGCTGAAAGGGCGAGCATGTTTGGTGTGACGGGGATTTGAACTCGCAACCCACAGATTGCGAGTCGAGCGCCCTAACCACCTGGTCATGCCGGGCCTAAAGAATGGAAGAAATAAATCGCACAACGGGTATTTCAACTCCAACTTAAAAGGGCATATTGTCAGGAACTGAAGAAAAGGCTTTAATTAGAGAAGTGAAGGAAGTAAACAAAAGGAAAGGATATATTTAAACTATAACATAAAGGGCATACCACTAGAAACTGCTTCTGAAAGATGACAGAAAGAGACTGTTACAAGTGTGCAAAACATTGACATCACCTTTGAGAATGTGACAAATTGGTAATTGATCATGAACCAAGAGATGATATCTAGTCTATGAATCAACGATTTTATTGGTAGAAAGCCTTTCAGTAAGCTGATTGACGCTGATTCTAATGACTAGAATTGTTTGATTTTATTTGATAATGAAAGGTGGGAAATTGCCTTCAGAGATGAAGTAAAAGATGAATTGATGCGAATAGCATGTGTCCATAAATCTTTTAACAAGATGAAAGCTGAAAGTCACTCTCACCCTAGGAAAAGTTATGTATGGGCAATTGATTTCGAGAAAGAGTTCATCCTGGCAGCAGATTGTATGCAAAGACAAAGATATGAGGTTAGACGAGCTTCAAATAGTTTTACAGATTTGTCAAAAATTCACCAATATCTTCCTCACAGTTCGAGCAATCTGTTGGACTTAGTGAGGAAACAGCTTGCTTTAAAAGAAAATGAAAACGACACTGGATTTGGATTTTTCTTATTTCCACCCTTCTGTCAAACGTCAGCAAATAGGTTTTCTAATTAGTCTTGGTTCAAGCGATTAGCAAGAAGAAATTGGAAATCATGATTATTCTGAATATCTTCTCACAACATTAGTAGTGGGTAACTACCAATCTAAAATGGCAACAGAGAAAATCGAAACGTTTAAATGTATCCCATTAATATGTATAAATAAAATGTGAGTGATTGCATTTAAATACCAGAAACACATACAAAATGTAAACAAAAAAACAACAAAAACACTCACAATGTGTAATATCTTAAAAGTTCTACAGAAATGCTCTAAAAATTACTAATTTAAAACATATACAATGAAATATTAATATATTATGAAGATGATATTCACAATGAATATATAAAATGGGATATTCTGGCAGCTCCTGCCTCATCTTCCAATCGTCTCGACTAGGTCTTGCCACTGGTACCTGATGCTGCGCAACTCTCCCTTACTTTAATTCAACTCAAGTCATCTTCATCAACCTTTACGAACAACATCGCATCCTGACAGCTCAGAACAAGAGTGCAGCACGTAGAGCAATATGAAGCAACCATTAGAACCCACCTGTCTTGTCCTCATTGTGCCAGACATTTTCAAGTCACCTCCGAATACACAAAATCAATGGATGATGATGAAAATGGTCCTATTCAATCATGAATGGCGAACTTCTGGATAAAATGGGATTGACTTTCCTTCGTCCATAGTAACCTGTTTCAGAACATCCCTCGTTTTCTTTAGAAAGTCATTATGATGTGAACCACTGAAGAGCACATCTTAAAGATATTACGCCTATGAGACAAGGACTGTTAAAACTATCATATATGCTGTGAAGTTAATCAGTAAAACTTGCAGCAAAGTACCTTTATCAAAAAGTTTTAAATTAATTTCACATATTTGTGTTATGTTAGTTGAGAAAATAAAAATATAAAAAACAAAATTATAATTTAAAAATGACTGTTTAACAAATGTGTCTTTCATTCTATTTGTTTAACATTTTACAAATATTTTTTTTATATACAACTAGAACAGAACATGTTATTATGCCTTATGCAGTTGTGTGGACGAGGACTGGAGCTACCAGTATGGCATTCATTGTTGAAAATGGAGGAGGTGGGGAGGTTTATATGTTTTTCAGTAAGCTTAGGTGCTCGCCTCAAATTATATGATGAGGCTCAGTCATAAAATTTGATTTACATTCAATTAATCTTTCCCTCTATTACATGAAAATCACGCTTCTTTAGATTGATGCATGTACATTTTAATAAATATGTAAAGTCATACATATAATACGTTTTACTTCCATCATCTTCAGGGCATGGTGTGTTAACTGTTACACTTAATGTTATTAAAGAACTGCCATTTTTAGTATCCAGATCGTATACCAATGATTTTAAATAAGGTCCTATACTAGCCAGGTTTTACAGGATATACATTATGAAAGTAATGGTGAGTTATTTGCATTACTGTTGTGAAAGTATTCAAACAGATGTTTCTGTTTAGACTCCAGGCCTCGCACTATGGATGTTAAGATTTGGTTTAGCAAAAACTCTGTTCAACTTAGTGATACAAATTCTTCAGCTCCCTCTACAATGTCAGGAGATATTTTATATATAATATCAGGCTTCAGTGACATATTTTCAAACACTAAACACGCAACCTCTTTCGTGCTGATATCTGTTACATATTTTGAGACAATAGATTAATTTGTTTCATTTACACCTGGTTTGAAGTCTGTTACGTCTCTGGTCGTTAATTAATTTTCCGTAAAAATAATTTCCGAAGAAACTTTAGCGATACAAGTAGCCCCCAGTGGCACAGCGGTATGTCTGCGGACTTACAACGCTAGAAACCGGGTTTCGATACCCGTGGTGGGCAGAGCACAGATAGCCCTTGTGTAGCTTTGTGCATAATTAAAAAAACAAACAAACAAACAAACGATACAACTCCTTTCTTAAATAAAACTGGTTTATTCTTTCTGAATACAACTTTGCAATACATTTAATTTTCACAGTCACGCTATAACAAACGCTATAATTCACAACAAACGACTCACGTGCTCGACTCAACAATACGTCTCTCTCTGTCCGCAGTTCAACTACACATTGTTGCCGTCACATCTTGACCGTCTTATATGTACAAGAATACCGAAATCTAGTAAACGCTCGAGCATTCACGAACCTTCGAGAATATGACGTGCTACTAGAGTCACGTGACCCCGCTGTCGTAACAAGTCTATGCCTTTAGCCACATTTGTAATGTTTTGATATCTGGTAGCTTGAACATCTTTAGCAATGTTCGGTAAGCTTTGGGCTTTGAAATTGCATGAATAAAATAAATTCAAACTATTCCACTACTTTTATTCTAAGGACCCACTGGGCATTCGTAGCTGAGAGGCAAAAAACACACAAACGTTTATTTTAAAAAACAACACAGAGATACCTGAAATGAGTTCTCCACATTATTATTTTTGGTACTGCTAATTATAATTTTTCTATTTAGCACCCACAGTTTTGTTTTGAAATTCTTTATTGTTTTTTTCATTTTCATCTTGGCAGGTTTACCATCTTTGCCAATGGTAGACCTCAAACTGTTCTTTTACATTTACTATTGTTTATGAACAGCTAGATGATTGTGAAGAACTTGAAGATTAGATGGCAAAGCTTCGTGTCAAACTTTTTTTTTTTTATAAGCTCAGACTTTATCATCTTCCCGAGCTCTTGGACTTTCGACAAAGAAAATTATTGGAACAAATTTATATATACTAATAATCATGAATAACTTCTAAAGCTGTTTTTGTTCTTTATGTGATACAATATTTTTAAACTTTACGCACTTCCATGATGATCTTTGTTGGTGATTTGGCACATTAAAAATGAATAATATAGCGTACCATAAAGGTATATTCATAAGAAAAAGAACGTAAGTAACGTGTGATAATAGGAGACTTATTTTAGAAGGAAAAAGTAGGTGATAATTTAGATAAAATCTCAAGGGAACAACCAATGTCTACAATACTTTTTATGTTTCTAGTTTATTCTAAGTGTATCATTTTGAATAATTAACAAACGAAACTATACTTTCCAGAAGATACAAGATACTAACCTTAAAAGTTTGTTCATAAGCTGGTAACCTTCAAAATAACTTAGTGTTGCATATCCCTACTAGCATTAAAGTTGTGTAGAGACTTACTGTAGGTCTCCATGCATCTGGTAAGTTTATGCATTGTGCAGATTTTCTAGAACGTTTTTACTGAGGTTAGTTCGTTTACAGTTTAAAATTCATTTCCTACGTCTATAAAAGTAAGTATATAATAGCTTATTGGATTTTACTTTGCAAAATAACAATTGCTTCAGTATACCTTATTACCGATAAAAAAATCATGCTTCACATTTAAATTTATATAGTCCTTGATTGTGCAGTTCTTAACCTTCTAGATTCTTTTTAAGGGGAAAGAATAACATGTTTGGGCTTTTACTCCTTGAATAATTGAAGTTTAGAGCTACATACATAGAGTATTATCTCGAGTATCTCTATGATTATTGCTCGTCTTTCTTAAACAGAAGAGGGTGCTCCTAACCATGGTAAACAATTTCATACTTTTTGGAAGAGGGTTTTTGGTTTAGTTATATGTTCTTCTGTACCCAGCTGTGAACAATGTTAATCCTACCCTTAAGCTGTCACTCATAGTAAAGGCTAGTGTCTGAATTTAATGTGACCTGTACACTAGACAAATCTTTAATTAATTTGTCACAAAGCCAATCCTTCTGGACACATGGGGAGATACATCTCTAGAAATCCCGTTTTTTTGTGGGTTTTTTGTTAATAATGAGAATAGTCTCTTGATGTGGGTAACATGAGACTTTGAAAAGTCCTGACATAGATTAAACTTTAATGTAGATCTAAGAAAACTAGTACTTGGTTAGGGATTCGTCTTAAGTAAAATTGATTTAATTGTCATGAAATGTAGTTGGGTTATGTACCGTTTCTTTATTTTTTTCTATCGTTATTTTATTATTACAAATAAACTGGTTCTGTCGTTTCAAAGTAGAACAACTGTGCTATTTTTTCTTTTCTTAGAATTTGATTTAATCAAGCTCTGCATAATACCCTAAAAATCTCCTACTACACGTACTATGGTTTAATACATATCTCCCATTTCAAATTGACCTGAAAATACCACACTTGTATGGAATCAAGTTTTG
>NW_013665657.1:979038-987684 GCF_000517525.1 Limulus polyphemus | reverse complement strand
ATAGTTGCATTGACCGTCATATTATAATGGCTGAAAGGGCGAGCATGTTTGGTGGGACGGGGATTTGAACCCTCGACCCTCAGATTGTGAGTCGAGCTTTCTAACCACCTGGCCATGCCGGGCCTTGGTAGAGGAACTGAGGTGGATGCTCTAAATATCGTGTTTAAGTGGATAAGCAATTGGACGAATGATTCAAATTTAGTAGCCAATTCAATTTTACCACCAATGTTGCGAATAAGAGCTCAATTGAGTGAGGAAGTTAGTAGTAAAATATGTCGCTTAAAGCGAATGATTTGTGATATTTTTACACATATCCCATACATCTAGTATAATCGTTAGAATAGGTCATAAGGTAATGGTGATGTGTATTGAATTTCAAAAGGAAATTAATTTAAAATTCGGTACATGGAGTTAAAGTAAACACATTTAGTTACTATGTTTGGTTATTTTTTTAAATTATGGAAGAGACAAGTCAGTGCTGTAAATAATCAACAAAAATAGTGTGTTTAATATTAGGGCAGAGCCGTAGGTTTTCGCGCTGCTTGCACTTTAACTCAAATATCGAGATAGGTAGATTTTTTTTGTTTACAATTTGACACTTATACTGTGTAAATGTTTGGTTTCATTACCTGAGAAAGGATATTCATTTACTAGAAAGAGTGATATTATTTAAGGTTATAAAATTATTCAGGAGATCAATAAGATAAAGAACATATTTCTTTGTGTTGTATTCTGAAGATAGTAGGACGAAAGGACACAAATGTAAGATTTGGAAAAGATAGGCTAGATTTCATTTAAGACGAGTTTATTTTTCTAAGAGAGTTATTGACTTATGGAATGAATTACTACCATCAGCGCTTCCACTAGTGAAAGCCAAATCTTTACAGGATTAAAAAGGGAATTCATGATTTCCTGAGTTTAGATTTTTAGATTTGTTCGAGGTTTTGTGTGCAGGAAGAGCTATTAAAGACTAAATGGTCCATTGTTGTTTGTATATTGTGTTACTCTGAGCAGTAATTTAGAAAGTATTTTAGGGTGATTGACTTTCATTTTTCTAACAGGGTAGAAATGCAAAATTTATATTTTGATGCATTAATGTGTAATGTTTTTTACTTCCTCTGAGTTTTAAAATTAGTTGTAACGTGACTATATTTTCATGGGTTGTGCTTTGCTGATGTTCTTAATGAAATGGTTTCTCGGATAACTATTCTAACAGTAGTTTCTTAAGGACTCTACTTCATTCGAGAATTTCATCTCTTCTCGTGTGCGTGTGTTTGTTTTTTTGCTTCTCTTTTTAAAATCTTGCATCGACTGTCACTCTCATCCACCTATTGAAGGATTACTATGATTGGTTTTTCAAGGTGTCCATAATTTTCACGTGAATGTTTGTTAGTATTTATTTTATTCATTTTCATCTGAAATCCGTGGTCCCTTAGGATGTCGGTCTGGATTAGTTTGTATACCATGAGAAGAATAAAGTGATGATTAATCATTGAGCTATGAAGGCATTTGTTTTACATGGAAGATTCTATTGTCTCTTTAACTGGTTCTTTTCTGCTTTCCTCTTCCAGCAAATCTTGTTCATTTTCTTTCATGAAAGTGGAATGCCAAATGTTTGTGTTCAAAGGAGTACTGTGCATGTATTATTTTTATATAGCTGTGTTGAGGATGTTGATGTAGTGCAAACGTACTTTGATAAATGATTTAATTGGGCAGATATTTAGCAAATTACTTCTAATTATAATAAATACAAGACAATACACTTGAATTACAATTTGAAAACTTACTTGATAGTATGACTGACGAAAATGACTTGGAATAGTGATGGATAAATCAGTCATGTCACTGAATCACTATTCTGTTGTTAGTAGTAAAGTTAATATAATAAAATGACACATATTTATCAGTAATTGATGAAAGTCCAAAGAGGTAATTATCTCTGTACACAAATCAATCGTTATGACTAAGTAACAAGACTATTGGAAAGAGTTCAGGGGAGAGATACTAGGTTGATTTCTTCAGCATATGTTATTGTAGACGATAAAGGCAGATAATGCAGATACTTACTTTGACATATATATTCATCCAATTTTTATTGTTACCTTCAGTTTATTTGTGTGACCATGTTTCAGTATCAGGCTCTTTCATTTGGTCTGTTAGTCAGTTTTGTTTATGTTCACTAAGATGGCGAAAGCTATGGGTTCATTCCTTCATAAGCAAGATGTTTATTTACAACACAGCGCCATTCCCCTGAAGTATTTTGCCAACTTGCCTTTAAAGCTACAGAAACTCATATGTGAAGATGGAGAACTTAGGATTCTGGGCGAGAGACTTTCTATATTTTGAGGTTTGCTCTGTATGTCAGAGTTCTGTTTCAGACGTTATGAAGCTTTCTATTCCATGAAGTTCCCTCTCGCTTGACACTTGGGATACATGAGTGTGGTGGTTGGACAGAAGTTCCCCTACTCTTTGAATCCTGTTAATTTCTTCTCAGGTGGATTTCATTTGCTCATGGGTGCCTTTCTTAAAGAAAAAAGAACATTTTCATATGACTGTTTTTCACGGTGTTTGTTCTTTGAAAAAGTGGAAAAAATATTTTTCTGGGGTCTCACTCTGTAAATCTTGCCTAGGTACTATTGCTGCTTACATCACTAGAATGGTTGTAGTCGTATTCATCTATTATGTTGTTAGGTCAAGGGACTACTGTTTTGGATTGAATTTCATTTCTTTATGAGCATGTAATATTCTTGGAAATTTTGAATATCCTTGAATATCCATGTCTTCCAATGTTCTCTCCTTCATTACTCTAATTTTTAACATCCTTGTAATGACTGTGGCTCCTCTTTAATAGATACATTTGTAGTGGCATAGATTCACACGATACTCCTTTACTGTGTCCATTTCTGGATACTGCTACTGCGGAAGTGGATACTATTGTCCAGGATATGTTCTTATGTCTTTATGTATACACTCCATTTAGGATCCTCTGTGTGTTTAGGAGGAAATATTACTTACACATTTCATGGTTCTTTTAGTAACTCATCTGACTCACTCAGCACTAATTCCAGTTCTGAAAATGTTACAATTACATCCTCCTGTTTCATCTCCTTGATAGTAACATCTATGCATTTCTAGAATGTCATTTTTCCACTAGGATGCCATGGCTGAATTATAATACTTGATTTTTCATAGGGTTTTAAGGTAAAACAGTTTCTTAACGGATTGGTAGATGGACTGCCGTCAGTCTTACCTTATCATTTAGCAATTTAAGTTGACGTTCTTTCTTAGGTGTCTCAAGTGTTTTAGTTCTTTTTTGTCTCGTTCAGCATCATGTTTGTGAGATTTTCTTCGCTTCTTGTTTCTTTTCAATGCTATAGAATTACCACACGGACCTCAGTCACGTTTTTACTTTTCAAAATATGTTTTATTTACATTTCTTAGTTGTAACAGAGTTATTATATTCTTTTAGCTTTGCCCACGTGTCTTTGAAGTGTCATTTATCAGAAAGGATGTGCAAGTTATAATTTGTAGTTATGGTTTTACACAATAAACCTTAAAAAAAGTCAAATGGGACCTAGCATGGCCTAATGGTTAAGATACTCGACTCACAATCTACGGATCGGAGGTTCGAGTACCGTTACCAAACATGCTTGACCTTTCAACCGTAGGGGGCATTCTAATATGATATTCTAATATTCCATCCCATTTTTTGTTGATAAAAAAGTGTTCCAATAATTGGCGGTCGGTGGTGTTGACTAGTTGCTTTTCCTCTAGTCCAGCGTTTCCCAAACTATGTTCCGCGGAACACTGGTGTTCTGTCCGAGAGTGATAGATGCTCCGTGAGAAAAGCATGATTTTAAAATTTAATAAAATATTTAACACTTTTTGTACGATCATAACTTATTATGAAATATTTTCTTATGTATTAGAATTAGATAATATCGATCTCGCATTGAAGAAGAATTATATAAGATGCCATATCTATTCTACATAATATCTTAGTGGAGAGGTTTGTACCTAAAATATATTATAAGCATAAAAATGTAAAAATTCATTGATATCTAATTTGATTAAATAAATAAAGAATAATATACAAATCTAGAGGGCGCTGCGCGCGCAACATACCATCCACACCGATATTTCACGTGTCTAGTGTTCCGTAATCTTGTTCTCAGCTGAAAAGTGTTCCATGGCCAAAAAAGTTTAGGAAACTCTGCTCTACTCAATCACTTTTAACTTAGGAACAACTCGCGCAGATAGCCCTCGAATAGGTTTGCGCGAATTTCAAGAAAAGCAAGACAGTCAAGAAATTGTTAATGTTGTAGAACCTGTTATTTTATACTGAAAATAATCGAAATGTTAATACTAGGATTATTGAAAAAACACAGTAATTATTAGAAATTTACAAGTCAAATAGAATAAACTCACACTTTCAGAATGATGGGCCTAGACTTCTAAACGTGACACTTTAACATGAACACAAAAAAGTCAGAAGAAAGTTGTTGTTGTTATGGTTTTCGCGCAAAGGTACACGAAGGCTATCTGCGCTAGTCGTCCCTAATTTAGCAGTGTAAGACTAGAGGGAAGGCAGCTAGTAATCACCACCCACCGCCAACTCTCGGGCTACTCTTTTAACAACGAATAGTGAGATTGACCGACACGTTGTAACGCCCCCACGGCTGAAAGGACGAGCATGTTTGGTGTGATGGGGATTCGAACCCGCGACCCTCAGATTGTGAGTCGAGCGCCCTAACCACCTGGCCATGCCGGGCCAAAGTCAGAAGAAAGAACCGGAAAGAAAAAATTTAAATTTGTAAATTATCACAAAATCTTCTTAACAATACAACACTTTGAAACTCTCTGAGTAATTATAATTCACAATGCTTATAAACCATATCTGATTTTCAAGCAATATTCAATCTAAAGTTCTATGTTCTCGAGTATATATATTTTAAGTTTTTTATGTTATTTTGTTGTTGTTTGTGATTTATATAGGATGCGTGCACTATGGGGTGATTTTACCCCTTAGAAATCACCATACAAGGAAACCATTAAAACAAAAATCTGTCAATACATAATATAAAATTTTAATTGTTCTTGGAAAAGTTAAGAATATTAATACGTCATAATTTATAGATGTGAAAAAACAGAAGGTCCCTAATCTTTCTAACTTCATGTTTCGAGAAAGCTTATACATTAAGGAAAACACAATGGCACCAAAAAAGAAAGGTTAAACTTACATGCCCACTGCTTTCCAGAAACCAATGAATTTCCCTAGAAAATCCACCCAGTTTTTATTTGACAGAAGATTTGAAACTGAAACAGAAAGTTTGTTCGCAACCATAATAAGGATTATAGGAAGAAGAAATTATTATACGCCATACAATCTATGAGAAAATGTTTGACATCTACATTGACCAGACAAGTGGAACACAAACCTTTAGGTTGTTAAGCCTACGTTATATTGTTATCCACTCAACCAGCAATGGCTAAAGTGTAACCTTGACATAAGGATTAACTTCTACATTGAAAGTAAAACTGTTCAGTCTATAATTACATGACTTTCAAAGACACTTAGGGTTCAAGCCACTATATATGCCTTTCAGTAGCATCAGAACAATTTTTCTTAATGAACATAAAAGTTATTGTGTATTTTAATCCTATCTTCAAAATGATAACTTGAATATTTAAAGTATATTTAGCTAAATCACTGGTCTTTGTCTTTTTATTTCTCGAGATTCCAGCATGATCAGGTATTTAAGCAAACCCGACAAGCAATAATTCCCATAATGTTCTATTAGACATTTCAAGTTTATCTAGAAGTGGACTGATGTTGGTTAAGCAAAAGAATTAAGTTATAGAAAATTTCCCCCGAAAGAGAAAATCTGGTATCTAAGAAAATTACAGAGAACTCAGCGAGTCTGAAAATTACACGGTGGGAGGTAGAATGTCGGTAATCTGTCTAGAAGCTTCAAGAATGTCCATAATTTCAGTGTCATAAATAGAAGTATAGTTTGAGAGTCCAGATTTATAAGAAATCTTCAGTAGAAGTTCAATTATTCATCTTAGAGCTATCTTGTGCAGATGACTATACCATTTGGAAATGAAGTCCCTACTGCTGTCAGAGTAATCTGATGAGAATGCATCTTAGATAATACTCTATGAAGCCTCCCAGTGGCACAGCGATATATGTGCGGACTTACACTGCTAGAAACCGGGTTTCGATACTCGTGGTGGGCACAGCACAGATAGCCCATTGTGTAGCTTTGTGCTTAACTATAAACAAACAAACAAATGTTCGAAATTTACCAAGAGAGTGAAAATTTCTCAGAAAGGGATTGACTGTACAATGATACTTCTATTAGACATTTCAAGTTTATCTAGAAGTGGACTGATTATATAAAGAAAAGTCACATTATTCTCCATGACACAGGATAACATTTATCTTTACCTGCCTTGAAAATTGGAACAATGATGACATTTTTCCAAGAAGACGGTATTATACCTGTATACCATTTTCTGTTCAAGAAATACAAAACAATTTTTAAACCCTCTTGTAACACGTGTTTAAGTATTTTTTTAAAAAAAATATTGTTTTACAGGAGCATACACGTTGACAGAGATAATACAAAATGAAATCTTCATTTAAAAAAGAATCATTGTTTTTGTGATGTTTAAAATTTTTTTGGCACATTTTCAAACAAATTTGAATTCGAAAAGTATAAGGACAATTTTTCGTCACTACTAATTTGTCTTGCTATTAAGCTTGGCTTTTCAGGATCTTTAGAGAAGGAATAAAAATTGTTCTTTAACAACTCCCCAAAGATTTTCTAACTTACTATGAGTAAAAGAGGGCAGAGCAAAGTTTTCCAATAATTTCTTTTTCTAACTTTAACAGTCCTTTTTGCTGACAACTTAATCGATTCATATTCAATTCAAACTATAGAATTTTGAGTCCTTTGAACTCTCTATTTAGCCTCCTCTATATCTTTAATGGATTTTGTACAATCACTATTCTAAAAAAAGAGAGGCTTTTTTTTTCTTAGAATCAATCTGGGTTTTAGGTATGAAATTGAAGACAATTTTTAGGATGGCAAGAATGACTTTTTTATCAAATTTTTCAGGATCATCTGAAATTCAGTTAAAAGCAACAGTATGAATATAGTTTCGAAAATATTTTTCTTACTTGGCTTTATGAAAAGAGATGGTGTGGTTTATTTCGGCTTTAAATATTTCACACATGAATTTTATAACAAAGTGGGCATTAGCACAAGGCTCAGACAAAATTTCCCCAAATCGCTTGTCTGCAGCGTGGGAGATGTCAAATGAAGGTTTTAGTGACTTTAATATCTATTTCGTTTTAAACATGTCTCCATACCATCGTTCAGTACAACTTGATTATTATATTCTAATAAGTTTTGAATACTTATCCTCTCCTCTGGTTTCAGTTAGGGCTACCACATAAAGGCCTTTTGGCATTGAAATCACAATACATAAAATTGACAAAAAGTTCAAATTATAGTCTCATCAATAGGAATATCCAAGTGATGTAAATTAAAAATATATAGAATACCATAAGAAGTGTTAGTCGTAACTTTAACTCATTCACTGTGGCTGTCACGTATATGGGTCGGACTTTGTTCATCTGTACACTGCAGTTGTACCATATACTGGATTTTGTTGATATCATTAGGGGGGTACTGACGAGAAAAAAAGACAAAAAGATTGACCCATTGTTCAGTAACAATGCTTGAGTGGATGGAGAGTGCCTCAACAGTCATAAATACCCCCCTTACCAGTTCATGGGGGAAATTTAAAAATGAAATCCCACATACGGCACAGCCACAATGTACAGAAGAACAAAGCCCGACTTGTTAACGTGACAGCTGCAATGAATAGGTTAATACATTCAACAGTATCATAATCACAGCTGGAGTGAAAGGGTTAATACATTCAACAGTATCATAATCACAGCTGGAGTGAAAGGGTTAATACATTCAACAGTATCATAATGACAGCTGGAGTGAAAGGGTTAATACATTCAACAGTATCATAATGACAGCTGGAGTGAAAGGGTTAATACATTCAACAGTATCATAATGACAGCTGGAGTGAAAGGGTTAATACATTCAACAGTATCATAATGACAGCTGCAATGAAAGGGTTAATACATTCAACAGTATCACGACAGCTGCAATGAATAGTTAATACATTCAAGAGTATCATAATTTATTTTTATGGAATAAGAATAGCTACACCTCGACGGCAATTGTTTCTATCTTTTTTAAAAAAATATTTAGGAAATGATGAAGTCAGAGACGATTTTAGAAAAGTTTCTTTAATACATATCGTTTCAGGAAGATTAGGTTACTCACAAGCGTATTTCTTAAATCTAACACCATGAGATAAACAACTCTGATCATTCAATTCATTATATAAATAGAGGAATTAGAATGTTAATTACAGCCATAAGGTAATGCAAGAACCTGTGAGGGGATTAAAACTACATTGGTTATTCTTCTAATCTTATTGGAAAAAGGTTATTTTATAACATTTTAAATACTGGTGTAAGAAATGATTTTGATAATAGTAGTCATCATCTTTAAGAAATATCTATAGGAGTCTGCATTTCATCCTCTATCTGGG
>NW_013665657.1:977932-978673 GCF_000517525.1 Limulus polyphemus | reverse complement strand
CTTTGCGCGAAATTAAAAAAAACAAACAAAAACAAACAATCCTCTATCTGTTCATATACTAGAAGTCACGGCATACTTTTCCTGGACACCAGCAGCTTCTTTAACTGGAAGTTAATGCACAAAAAATATGTTTAGTAATTCTAAAATTACTTATAATTATAAATTTATGATATTCTCTACAACCATGGAATTCTTCGGAATGTTCTTCCCCACATAAGCAATATTTAGCGGTATTTTCTTGGGATATTTCTCAAAGCTATGATTTTCATCACACCTTACACAGCACATGATAGTTTGTTCAAAAGTACAAAAAACTCGAGTGGTATCGTTTCTTGAAGAAATTTTGATGGAAACAAAAGCAAAAAGATACTACAACATTAAAAATGGTTTTCTTAAATTTTTTTGTTTTTCTTGAAATTCGCGCAAATCTATTCGAGGGTTATCTCTACTAACTGTTTTTAATTTGGAAGTGATGGTCTAGAGCAGGGGTCACCAAACGTTTTTCACAGCGGGCCAGATAATTGAGAGAACCATAACCATTTTGTTCAATACAGTACAGTGAATACACAAAAAATAAAGACAACAAACATGTTTATTTACCAAAAAGTTATCAAAGAAGACGACGTTAGCAATAAGATAGTTATATCACACCCAATGCACACATATCCGAATCTCACAAACTAAGTAGCAAAAAAAGGTTAGTGAGATTTGTGAAACTGGCATTGAGCTTTTGAGATATCA
>NW_013665657.1:976005-977508 GCF_000517525.1 Limulus polyphemus | reverse complement strand
AAGTCTTTACCACAGAGTGCTTGCTGATATATAATGCAGTGTATAAACAGAGCGCTCGGGAGTTGAAGATTTTCCAACTTAGTTCGTATCTGCCCCACCAGACCCTTCCTTACTCCAGCCATGTTTTTTCCTCCATCAACTGTAACACATCGAAGCTGATTCCACTGAAGGTTATAGCCTTGCAAAGTTTTCTGCACTTCCATGAAAATGTCTTCTCCAATTGTTGTTCCGTGCATGCTGCAAACGGATGCCAACTCTTCTGTGATCTGAAAGTCCAAATTAACACCATGAATGAACACAAGAAGTTGTGACGTACTCGAGAGATCAGTAGACTCAAGGAGAACAGAAGAACTTGGAGAGAACATAGTGTTACAGATACGCGAGAAAGCTAGGAACTTCTTGTGGTATTTTCTGGCGCTGGAGCACAACTGAACTTGCTGAAAGGCTGATACTTCCAAACAAATCGGCTTTCTCAGGACACAAGTTATTTGCTGCTTCCATCATACACTCTTTGATGAAATTGCCGTGTGTAAACGGTTTTCCTCGCTCTGCCATCTTATGCACTATTTTGTAACTTGTACGAGTGACAGATTCATTTTCAGCAAACATTCTCGTGAAGAGATTTCTTTGATATTCCAAAGTACGTTTCATGAACTCAAATTTCTCAGAACGCAACTTTCCAGAAAACTTCGAATATGTTCACAGATGTTTTGTTTCATAGTGATGCCGAATATTGTACTCTTTCAAAACGGCAACACTTTCCTTGCATATCATGCAACTAGTTTCTGGTTGTTTGTTTCCACAAAGAAGTACTTTTCTCCCCATTCTTTATTGAAAAGGCAACACTCAGCATCAACGTTTTTTTTCTTAGTAGCCATAACGATGGGTGAAGAAAAAAGGATCTGAAAATTAAAAACAATTGTTTATTTACACATTGAATAGTCTACCAAAAAAGTTTTAGAAAAATAATAATTTTTCAAAATTTTTTGACACGTATATAAACATGAGAAACTAAATGTAAATAGTTCATGACATTAAATTACGTTATTACGTAATTGGTTTAAAAGTTTTTTCCTGATAAGTTATTTGATTAAGCAATTTTTATAATTTGCCAATGTATTTAAAATTTATTATGTAAGTTAATTAGAAGAGCTTCATAAAAATAATTAAGATCATATTTAATAAAAATATTAAGAATCTTAATAGGCAAATATAGTATTAAGAATTTGATACTAATTTAATTAAAATCTTCGTTAATTTAATTAAGTCGTGCTTTGAATGTATAGCGATTAAAATATAGGGCTTAAATAAATATCAAAGTTTGAAAATATTAGATGCTTACCTCTTGTCAACACTCAAATATGCAAAATATATGACATAATTCACTGAAGTTAGTCCCTTTTATATACGGCACTCTTCAAACCGGTTTAAACACGGCAATGCAAGTTAAAACACGATCGCTGCAACAGGCTCCTAATCGCTTTTCTTGAAAACTTCATTGCA
>NW_013665657.1:973950-975005 GCF_000517525.1 Limulus polyphemus | reverse complement strand
ACAATCTATGATATTTCCATATAAATAATTATATTTTAGCTCATTTATGGCACAGTGCAGCGGCGGGCCGTAGTTTGGTGACCCCTGATCTAGAGGGAAGGTAGCTAGTAAACACCATCCACTGCCAGATATTGGGCTGATTGAACAGTGGCATTGACTGTAACATTACAATGCCCGTATGGCTGAAAGGGTGAGCATGTTCAGTGATGTGATTCAAACCCATGAGCCATATATTACGAGTCAAGTGCCCTAACCACCAGGTGATGACAAACCAAAGCAAAAGGCAAGAGGATTAAGATGAAGCATTTAACCACATATACAGGAAGAAATAATGTGGTAAGCAGGAATACCATATGTTTGCTACCCCCCTTGTTTAACATAAAATTTTCAATTATTTTTATTAATGCAGGTGTATGTAGTTTGAACATAGAATGTCAGTTACGAAAGTCACCAAGTTCCTTTTGCCATAGCTATCTATTGTTCAGGATAATTCATCTAAGATATAACCTGTGTCTTCTCGCCTAAGACATATAATTCAAAATTGCTTTATAATATATTTTCTGTCCAGTCTCCTGTTATTTTGCAAAACGTACCTTCTGATTCTTAGGGGGCTCTAAGTGGCAAAGAAGTAAGTCTATGGACTATAATACTAAAAACCGGGTTTCGATACACATGGTGGGCACTATACAGAGAGCCTATTGCGTAGCTTTGGGCTTATCATCCACGAACAAACACTAAAAACAAAGCAAAAAATACTCTTAGGGGAAATCAGGGCATGTAAAAGCACAATAAATGCAACTAAGGTAATATAGTTTATTCATATTCAACATTATAATATGCCAAAATTGTATTTAAAGCAGGTAACCTTAGTCTGCTTAATTTATTCCCATATACTTGGTTTTGTTATTCTTTAAGCTAATTAAACAGTTAAATAAAACAATTAAAAATGCAAGATGCAAAATGAATAAAATAAAAGTTGTGAAACGTTTAACCATATTATCACCTATAATGTTTAGATGCACTACAGTTAAAAATATGCAAGTTGATCAAAATAC
>NW_013665657.1:960408-973014 GCF_000517525.1 Limulus polyphemus | reverse complement strand
ATGAGGGCTATCTGCACTAGCCGTCCCTAATTTAGCAGCAAAAGACTAGATAGAAGACAGCTAGTCATCACCACTCACCGCCAACTCTTGGGCTACTCTTTTACCAACGAATAGTGGGATTGATCGTCACATTATAACGCTCCACGGCTGAAAGGGCGAGCATGTTTAGTGGGACGGGGATTCGAATGCGTGACCCAGAGATTGCGAGTCAAGCGCCCTAACCACCTCGCCATGCCGGGCCCCACTAGAGGCGGGAACCAGGTTGAAAGACCTTGATTAAAAGGTCAAAGATTCCTTAACGCCCAATTAAAAAGTTTACTTTTTGGCTGTGATTTAATAATTATTCCACATATTATTTTCTGATGCTAGTGTTTACAAATTATATTTATGCAGTTCTATATTTTCTTTTCTTTTTTACATCCGTGCTGCATATACTTTTTAATATCAATGACTTTAGTAGTGGTTACACATGGAAACAGTAGCTCCCCTATGTTTTTTTTCTTCGTAAACTGGAACAAAAGATAAGTAAGTTTAACTAAACAATTTAATTAAACAAAAAAAATAATGCTTTGAAAGTGATTAAAAGTTAAAAAAAAAAGATAAAAGTGAGTTATAATTGCAATAAAATAAATTTCTTACAAGTTATTCTAGAAAACTCTGAGTTTAAAGAACATATACCAAAAATATCATGGACTGAGGTTGAGTGAAATAATTATCAAGACAATTTTTTTAAAAACTGTGCACAAAATCAAAAGATAAAATTTTTGAACCCTTACCATATTTTTCATATCTGAATTTGTGGCTAAAGATGTCGAGTTCTCCATTTTTTTGACGATTTCAGTGTTATTTTCATTGACAGTTGTAGCTGTTACTCCATTATCTTCCACTGAAGTTTCATTTTGAGTTGTTACTTGTATTTTAAGATACTGAACTCCAGTTTCAGTGGCATTTGCCTGTAGAAGTGTCATCAATGTAGATTCTTCTCCGTACACATTATTCACTACGGTCAGTAATGTTAAACTAATAAACACAACAAAAAGAACCTTCATCTTCTCGGAAGCCTGTGACAAAGCTCTACGTGTATAAACAACGTTCCCGGTTTAGCTACGTAAGGTGATTGCTGGAAATGAGAGGAGCGAGCAATACGCAGCAGTTATACAACATGTTTTGTAGGGAAGCCACCTACATCCCACCTGTTAGTAACATTCTTTGTGCTTCCTGATTGGCTAATAGCTTCTACCTGACGGGGGAAGAATGACAAATGTATTCAGTGCCATTGTGGTGTAAGCCTTTTCACTCAGGTAAAGGTAACAGATGGACTCAAGTAAAAATTGAAAATATGAGTAATGACCATACGAGAAGTTGTTATAGTTGAGGCAACATTAGTTTTGAGGCAACATTAGTTGTGCTTTAAACTATGATCTATTAGACAGTAATAAAATACAGAAATTTGAAATTTCAGAGAGATGGTTAATAGAAAGAGAATTAGTAAAGAGAAGATGTTTTTTAAACGTTTTACTTTTCTGTCGAGCTCTTTGTTTGGTGGAAAACAAGATAGGTATAATCTGTACAGGTTCTAGTATTTCTGATGAATTAAACCTTTATTCAAGGACAGTTATAGGTCATGGTCATTCCATCGAATCAGATTCGTAAACCAAATGAACCAAAGTCTGTAAATGTCGTGGTCTGTCTTTAAACTATGTCATTGATAGAGCCAGAATAAATAACATAGTCGGAATACTGAATTAGGTCTTTAAAACAAATAAAATACAGGTTTGAGAAGCTATAGTTTCTTGGTGTTTATGTATCTATATGATTATAATGGTTTATGAAACGTTTTCTGTAGATTCACTCACACTTAGCTTGACCTTACCATACCAAAGTTGGACATGATTACTTTTAAATGGTTTCTAAGAAAGGCAAGGCATGACTGCCGCCCATCAATCGTGTACTGCATATAAAACAGCTCCAAATAATACGATCTGCAGCTATCAAGTGGACCAGTGATAACCTTCCTCCTACATAACCGGTCAGACATCTTCTGTAACAAGTTTTTTGTTTCCAAATGGTGTCTGTACATTACAATAAACCGTCCAAACCGGTAAAGCCATTACGAATCGTTGGTTCAGCTTTAAGGTCAAATTGTTCAGTGACATCGCTTTGTTAAGGGAAGATTAAGACACAATAATATCTTTAATAAATTGAATTTATGTCACATTTGGCAGGCAGCTTCGGTAAATCTTAGTTTTACTCTAAGCGTACCATCTCGATTAAACTTTTCTAAAGAGGTGTGTGTCTGTGTTTTCTTATAGCAAAGTCACATTGGGCTATCTGCTGTGTCCACCGAGGGGAATCGAGCCCCTGATTTTAGCGTTGTAAATCCGAAGACATACCGCTGTCCCACCGGGGGACTTCTAAAGAGGAATAAAGGGTGCCGGTTGGACCTGTGGTCGAGCTATGGACTTCGGTACTAGCGAACCGGATTTGAATCCGTGTAATATGACAAAACATTTCCTGATCTTTAAGCTATGAATGAGTTATAAGGGTGATAGTTAATTTTTTATGTCGATGGTGCGTGATAGGAAGCTAATAACTAGCTTCCTTCCTTTTGGTCAGCAGTTTATAAATGAGGACAGTTGGCAGATAACCTTAGTAGCTTTACAATAAATACAAATTCAAAAAGAATTTATCGTAACATTTACATTTTTATTTCACGCATGTACATGTTTTGTTTGAATTATAAACGATATTTTGACGTGAATATTTTACAACTCGATTATAAAATGATATTCTTCATAAAAATAAAATGTTTATCCAAACTAGAAATTACTAATTAGAACAGCTGAGTGAAAGTGAATAACAGAGAATAATAACAATATATGAACCACACTATAGCTGCAAAATCCAGTACCAATGAGGTATTTAGCCCCATGTTATGCAAGCTGGGATGCGAGAGACATAATAATGATTGATACGCCATTTATATTAGTAAATTGCTTGAAATGGATTAAGCTAGTGAAGTATAATCGTGCCACTCCTGTCACAACAGAAAAGTAAACGTTTCCTGAAATATTTGCATCTACTTCAGCTTTATGTTACATACGAAAAGAACATTTTAATCTACAATGACAACACATTTCCAGTTAAATCAAATGTTTGTTTGTTTTGTTTTTGAATTTCGCGCAAAGCTACACGAGGGCTATCTGCGCTAGCCGTCCCTAATTTAACAGTGTAAGACTAGAGGGAAGGCAGCTAGTCATCACCACCCACCGCCAGCTTTTGGACTACTCTTTTACCAACGAATAGTGGGACTGACCGTCACATTATAACGCCCCCACGGCTGAAAGGGGGAGCATGTTTGTTGTGACGGGGATTCGAACCCGCGACCCGCAGACTGCGAGTCGAGCGCCCTAACCACCTGGCCATGCACAGAGCCAACAAGATAAGAATATTAGAACAAAGTATTCCAAAACCAACACATTTATTTCAATTCATCGTTTGAGACAAACCTACTCATTACCGAATCTCCATCTTGTCAAGAAGCTATTAATAATTACATCACATAGTCAAAGATTTAATCATCATTTATGAGTTTGTTTATTTTTTAGTGCAAAGCTGTAGAATGGACTATGCCAATCGGATAAACTGAACCATAAATTTTGATTAAAAAAGCCCTCAAGGCTGGTAAAGTTACTGTGTGGGAACTGATAAATCTCCGTAATTATAGTAGTAACTTCTTTTTAACCACTGCTAACACGCTTTTAAACTTTACACATACAGTACTTGTTTTGTGCAATCGCTTTTTTTACTTCTATTTACTTGCATGTATAACAGTTATATTTTAGGTTATTCTTCTGTTTTTATTTTGGTTATTTATTTCTATAAAAAATGTTTTTTCATGCTAACAGAAAAATCATATATTTTCTGAAGTCTGGCTTCTGAATGAGTAAGTTCATCCTTAGAACACAAAATAATAAAACTGTTAAATGTAAGTGGGGCAAAAGCAAATGTCACAAACTGACTAAAAAAAATACACATTTCTTGCAGTTTCTGTAGACAAAATACTTGCTTGGTTACTTAACCGAAATGCTTGTTTGATGCTAAAGAAATTCAGCTCATTTAATAAAAGATTGATTTACTTACAGATTATAATACCCACAAATGTAAGATATAATTTCCTAAATACAAAGCAATTGAACTTTTATTTGGTAACCCCTAAATAGTTGTTAAAACGTTTTTAAGCGCAATCTGTGAAACAAATTCCACAACTGCTACGGCTGATCTCGACAATCTGTAACTTGCACACAATTATACTATCACTTGTGGAACACATATTTACTATGTATCTAATTGGTATAGTGATACATATTCTCTTAGAAATCGTATTAAAAATATAATCCACAAATGTATTTTGAAGCTATTCTCTTCATTAACAACTTCCTTTATTTGATTTGTGTATAATGTGTTATACTGAATAAGTTTATTTAAAGCTTAATGTTTAAAAATTATACGAACATATTCATATTAACACAAAAACATATATTATGCTGGCACGAGCCTAAAGTTAGTTCATAATTTTATTTTGATTGTATTACAATTCTATCTGCCAAACCGAGAAATACTTGGGGTTAAAGACACGAAAGTAATACGAACAAAACCAGATGAGGATGACAGAACACATTTTAACATGTGCTGAGTTCATGTACTGATTTCGCTAGGATGAAACTGTGTCACAACACATTACAGATGATGTGACTGTTTTAGTGAATGATGTAGCAAAAGCTTGTGTCCTTAGTTAAAGTAATAAACAAGTTTTAGTGTTTGTTCATCAGCTAGCAGTAAAATTTCACATTCATTATTGTTGCAACATTTATAACATATAAGCAAAAAACAAGTAAAAACAGTCTTTTTACTATCTCTAAGCAAATGCTAATGTTTCTTAAGCATTTGGCGAGCTTAAAATTACATAAACCAATTCTAATAATTCAAATTTCTATACGGATATAAATTAAAGAAAAATAGTAATAAACGTGTTGCAATATTCCAAATCTTAATATCCCTGTTTTTTCAAAACATCAGTGACTTAGTTAAATCCTATAGAAATAACATTTATGTTACAAAAAATTCTCAAGCCTTAAAAACAAGAATAATTTATTTTTATTACTAACAATACGTACAAGTGGAAAAGAACTGATCATGATAATTTACTTAGTTAAACCATACATGACTTTGTACATGCCCAAAAGCTTCTAAATAAGTTATTGTACAGATTGTCTTTGCACTATTGGATTTACTATCATTTTTAAACTCTGAAAATGTTTCGCCTATGATATTTGAAATTGTTACGAGTTGTTTTTTAGTTTGTTGTTTTACTTTTATTAACTGAAACTAACTGTAACATTAACAAACACAACAACTAACTGTGAAAAAGGAGCGGGCATCAAGTTATATTTGCTGTGTAACTGTTATTACATCAAAATACTTATAGTGTATCTAGCACTTAGACTTCTTAAGTCACAATAACTTAAATACTTGTAATATAAACAATACATATAATATGATATAAAATTATATAAACATTTAATAGAAATATTGAAACTGTCCAAAGAAAAGTATTGTTGTAACGGTTTCTATTGTTGCATGGGCAGGTTATTATCAATCAGTAAAAATGATGCAAAGTTTAGCCCACTTCAAATAAAAGTAAAATGTTTTAGTTATTCAACTAACATTTTACAAGGTTTCATGAATTATCGGTAACCAAGACATATCCTGACTCAGAAATAACACTTAGCAGTCACTTACTTTTTAATATCCCCTCATTTCAACGAAGCAAACCGAACAATGATTAACTAACAGACTCACTAATTAACTCACTGGCTAATTAACTAACTTACTCACTCTGATGGTTTAATAAAACATTAGTTTTTCTCCCCCCCCCAAAAAAAATTAGAAAGTTTTAGATACCACGTGTACATTACGTGAAATCTAAACACTCAGAAAGTTTTTAAGCGTCATATATTCTTTTTTGTCTTTATCATTGATTATGTAAGCCTAAGTTTAATATATTATTGTTTTACTTGTGTATTAGACTTGTTTAGAGGCTTCAAAATCAAGGGAAGGGGCAGTGTTGTAGGTTTTGTCCTCAATATTATAGTTTAGGCTTTTTATACTGTTTAGTAGAGGGAGTTTTGGCATGATGTAATTGAATAGTTTTAGTTCCGTGAAAGATTTATTCAAAGTCAAATAATAATGTAGAAAATGTAATCAGACAAAAAATAAATAAATTTCGGACAACTTGTGTACGAGTGCAAAAGTTAATGCTTTAGCAGTGAAGTTCAAATAACACAACAACGAGGAAAATTACACCGTCGATGATAGGAATTATGAAGATTATGGGTTCAATTATGAGAAGGTGAAATAGAACTTCGTGTTCTTAGTATTTAATTTATTTTGGTTGGTAATTCGAATCTCTACGAGGCTGTTTGTAGATACAGCATTGATAATTAATTGCAGAAATAAGTTTATTTTAGTAAATTATTTTGTATATTAAATTATGTCAGAAACGTTTTGTTGAAAATACAACTTCTGTATTATAAAACTAAATTTATCGATTACATTCTATTAGCATTTCGAAGAACTGACAAAAGCAATAGTTAGTGCAATAAAACTTTTTACTTTAAATATTGCTGAAAATGCTTTGAGAACATTTCAAACATTGAATGTATCAAACAAACACACAACTACAGAGGCAAGATAACAAATTACAAAATTATTAGCCACAATACAAGTTTTTTACTCTGGCCAGCACTTTGTAAGTAAATATCACAAACTCAAAAACATAAACAAAAAAAACAAAAAACAGCTACATTGTCAGTATCAATTTTTAAAATATACAATATAATAATAATAATGATATTGATTTGTCCAATAAATGCAACAATAAAACTCAAAGCTAGTTAAAGGTAATAGTCACATTTCTGAGTTTCAAATGGACTTTTTGTTTCTCAAATATTTACTTCAATTTTTTTTCAATATTTAGTTTTTCAGCCAAAAAGTTTTAGAAGTAATCTCGCTAAACTAAAAGGTTTCTTTAAATATTAAGATGAGAATGACTATCAATGGAATAATTGTTTTCAGATTTTAATTTTGTTGAAATTTAAGTGATTAAAAGAACTTTTTTCTGTTTCGTTTTTGACAACAGGTCTCGCCAATTTAATAGTAGTTGGATTCAAATTGAAAACATAATTTTATAATTTGTCTTATTTTTTTAAATATTATATGTACACTAGATGTCAGTGCTGATGGATAAGTTTGAGAAGCAGTTTGAAGATTTATATGTTCAATCATCATTCATAAAAAAAACAGTGAATGCTGCCACAACTGTTGCAGTTACTTAGTGTATAGCAGAAAGTGTTACACAACAAGTGGTAGATGAAGCTAGATAAATAAACCTGCTTCTGTTCACCTACTGCTTTGAGTATCCTTAAGAATCTATTGAAATGTTAGGGTCAATTAGAGCTAGATAAATTTTTTGTTGTTTCAATGTATATCAATTTATATATATATAGGTATAGTTAATGGTAGGTTGACTAAACCTAAAACTAACACGTTAAAACTTGTAAATTAATAAAAAAGTTCATCAAACTTAATTTCCAATAAGTTTGTTTGAAGTTAAGTACAAAGCTACACAATGTGCTATCCGTTGCTCTACCCACCACGGGTATCGAAACCCGATTTTAACGTTTTAAGTCCGCAAAGATACCGCTGTGCCACTGGGGGGGGGGGTAAGAAAGCTTCTAATAAATATTATCAGATATGTTACGTAAACAGAGGTAGTAAGTGAATGTTATATTGGATTCATCAGTTGACGTAGAACTTTACTAAAGTTTAATTGAAGTTTTATAAAACTAAATCAGTTTGCAGTTTTTCCATCATTATTTTAGTGTCTTGACTTTGATCAAATTGATATTTAAAAATTAATTTGAATATGCAAAAAAATATGAATAAAATTACTTGTGGGGAAAAATAACATTTTTGTCGATACGTAAAAGTCGTGTCTATTATGTGGACAATGATTTTTGTTCCACATGATTGCACACTGTACAATGTATTACCATAGCCTTGAAAACAAGTTTGCGAAGAGAATATTACGTAATATACGTGTGACAGTAGTTGGTAGTTCATTCTATGTTGTATTACTAAACGAAATGAGTCACACGATATGAAAAAAAAGGGGCATTTTTAATGAAAGTCATGGACTATACAAAAATTCATAACTTCTCTGCTAAGTCACTATATTTAAAAAAATTTAATCGTTTTTACTATTGAAATTTTTAACCCGTTCAGAAAGCACTCTATAATTCAATTATTATTTTATTCTACTTTCATTGAAGATCAATATAATATGTTTCATAAAAAGGACTGCGTTGACCACAATATTTCATTATCAGTAAAACCAGTACTAAGAAATATCCTTCTTTCTCTGAATCTTTCGTCATCATCACGATAACTATTTAGACTTGAATTCTTTAGACATTTGTAAACAACTTAAAACGATATTGATTATTAGGCACTGTTGTCCGGACTTCAATTTTTATTGCAACAGTCTTGTCCAAAGTATTACAAGGTCAATCTTAGATGACACGACCTTACACAAACTTTCATCCAGGGCTTTATTCCCACAGTGGATACAATAGATAGCCAATTGTGGTTTTGCGCTAAAACAAACAAACAAACACAGACTTTATGTTGACCCTTCACTGTAATGACTGCCAAGATCACATTTGAGCAGGTCAAAGAAACAATGTTTATTGAAACTGCATAAGTGAACATTTTCGATGCATGTGGTCGAATGCATGGTCGTTACTGATTTAACATGCATCCTAAGCAGAATTAAGGCTGTACTTGCCCGTACTCACAATTATATCTAATTGTTGCTCTACGGTTAAATATGAGCTCAATTAACTGAAAGCTACACGTAATAATAATTCAACGAGAGAGTGATCGCATCTCGGCTTAAAAGTTATTGTTCACAAGTTTAACATCAATTCCCAAGTCAGTATAAATTCAATTTTTCTCCATCTCATACACTTTAGACTTTACATTTTTTAATTTCATGTCCAACTTACTTTTAAACAACAATCATTAACAAACACCTACCCATTAATTATTTTAAAATGTCCTCCAAGCAATAACAGGCAATAGAACAAAAATTACTTTACACTTCAGATAATCCATTCAAGTATATTTATTGATTTTTGAAAGTATATAATCATAATAAATAGAACTTATCGTAGCTAATACGTTTCAAATTAGCAGTTAATATTTTTAATATGATTCTTTAAAGTGGTCGAATGTGCACTTAACGTTTAAGTAGTAACGTGGGATTCATATGGACCACAGCTAACTAATAATGGCTCTAAACCTATTAAGTCTGCAAAATACCTCTCATCTGTTGATATTATTCGGAAAGAAGTGAAAATTTAAATAGTTCTTTGATTTTGTTTACAAACATTTTTTTTTCTATCTGTTTGCAATGGCTTGAACTAGCATGGCGTCTACATGGACCCCACTCGAGTATATAAAGCTAGATATGTAAAAAGCTATCTTTTAAGCTGCAGCATAAAACTAGAATGATCCTGGTATTGAATATGAGTAGGTCTATTCAAAGATAGTGTCCGAGATGTTCAGTCATCATATCTAGATACAGCTTTCTAGATACAGAGGTTACTCTGATACCTTTTAAAACAGAAAGGCGACGAAGAAACTTTCTAACAAATGTCACGCATGAATTCTTTCACAACAAATTCCAACCAAAACGTTCTGCTTTACAACTCCCCAGATTCAACTCTATTTTATTTGTAGACTTAGTTTCAAACTTAAAAACTTAGTATAAAAACCTACTACAGACATTCCTCCACTCATGACTCCAATACACATGTAATGACTTTAAGGTCAAACACACTGGTTTTCTTTGAAAACTAGAACTTATGAGCATTTAGAGATATCAAAAGATCTTTACCTAGTAAAACGCTGTTATTCAGCAGTTCGATCACATGATATTATATTATTATATTATATGTCATAATATATTGATTAAAACATTTACCATAATTACAGCTAGATCTACAGTATGAATAGCAAAAAACACAAAAAGACCTTTTACTCTTAATATAGTAGCATAATGTACCTGGAAAAATTTATGGGTCTATAGTCCTTGAAATTTTTGCCCAAAGACTTATGTATAAACTTATTTACCCTACTATTTCATGGCAAGAGTTGGCGGTGGGTGGTGATGACTAGCTGCCTTCCCTCTAGTCTTACACTGCTAAATTAGGGACGGCTAGCGCAGATAGCCCTCGTGTAGCTTTGCGCGAAATTCAAAAAACAAACAAACAAACTATTTCATGGGCGTCAAATTATTTTTTGTTATTGTGTTAACAGTACTAGGAGGTACAGACAGCTTCAACGCAATGGCTTTTGGGGTAAAATGATTCCTTTGTATCCATACAATTAACACTCTTCTATGTGTGTTTTTCACTTCAGCAGAGGCCATGAGGGTTCCCATCTTAGAACTGTTGTGTTCTTTAACTCTGGGCCATTCACCATCTCACTAAACAAATATTCCTCAGAAAGGGCAGTGACATAATCTTCAAGTTATAAATAAACATCTATATTGACATTGTACTCAAATGTTTGGGAATTTGACATGCCCCAAGGACATATATACGTGCTAATCATGTTGCCTATGTTATGATCAACAAGCCTTTCGTTTCATTACTCACTTAAAGGACCAATCCTTAACAACATTAAACAATGTCCCAGCTGAGAGCCAAACCAAGTGTCCAAAATTCGTCGCTGACTTATCGAATAGGTTTGGAGTGACACACCAGAAGAAAGCTTCCAGATAAAATCTCAAGAACAGAGTACAGAGAAAAATAGAAAAGATGAGTGCTTTAAGCGAAATCACGGAAAATGTGTAAAGGCTTACTAGGTTATCTGGATACTCCACGAGAAATAATGCATCAGCCAATGATCAACTCATAGATACGATAAACAAAATGAAGTATATGCAAGTTAGGCTAAAGCAACGTAGAATTGCATCTTGAAAGTAAATTGTCAGGTTAGTAGTGGAACTTGAATTTATTAATGTCATAGACAATAAATAACTAAAGGCACCGTCCACTATCCAGAAGTTATGAGATTATCAGATCACGTAGCATGATGGTAGTTTAGAATAGCTTAAATGATTAATTAGACATATAATTATCCAGGAATGAAGAAATGAACCATTATAAAATAAGTGTTTCAACTGTAACTTAAAAGACATATTACCAGAAACTGCAAACAAAGCCTGTAGGAAATTAAAAAAAAATCATCTCAAATGATATAGAAAAAAGAGGAAATGGTACAAATGTGGGAAACATGGCCATTACATCCAAGACTGTGGGGAAACAGTTGTTGATATTAGACCAAGGAAATGATATCTTTGGGATGAGAATATTCCTTCTGTCTCAATAGAAATAAAGAGTGTATTATTTAAAGAAACCAACCCACGAGCCAATAGGGTTATTGATGGGATATCTTATGGTATGTTGGTAGGCACTGGTTCTACAGCGACAATTATTCGACCCGATAAGGTAATGGATGGTGGGAAATTGTCTTTAGTGATGAAGAAAGAAGATTGGTTCATTTGAACAGCAAGTGGAGATAAAGTTTCAGCAAGAGGAAAAATGAAAGATGGGAAGCTTCTATACACAACATTATGTGTTGGGAATTGACATTTAGGAAAATTGCATATTGGGATCTACTTCTGGTGAAACCTAGATGTGATGTTAAACTAGCTTCAAATAGTTTCACAGTCTTTGGCCAGGAAATCTTCATGTACTATGAAACAATTGCACCACCATAGACTGGACTTAAAATAACAACAAAGGTGGCCACACAGGGCAATGAAGACTATCGGCCAGGAGTGCTACACAGCAAAATACAAAAGAACAGTTGGTTCGAATTAAAGGTCCTCCATCGTGATCATCTTTGAAAGACCGTTAAAGGAAGAACACACAATTGCTTAATTTCAGTGAAGTAATTCGAAGTTCTTGAAAGACCGACATATTTATCGACATCACTTCCAGAGTACCACAAATGATGAAGCCACTAGTGGATTCCTTCAACCATCTATCTGGAAAGAACTCCCCAGTGACAAGAAAGCAATTGACGATAAAAGACAAAATATAATTTCATTTTTGTACCATAAGCCATGAAAAAAAGAAAACCACCCAAAACAATTGATGAATGGACAGTTTAGACATAGTAATTGAGATAATAAACATTTTGGTTTGTTAATCAGAATTTTTACTGTCCTCTGTTTAACACATTAATGTCTAATTGTGAATATAAGATTAATGCATTAATTTTAGCTGTAATAAGTTTGTTCTGTAAATAGTATTCTCTGTATTTTGATCAACTTGCATATTTTTAACTGTAGTGCATCTAAACATTATAGGTGATAATATGAACTAAAACTGATTAATGCATTAATTTTAGCTGTAATAAGTTTGTTCTGTAAATAGTATTCTCTGTATTTTGATCAACTTGCATATTTTT
>NW_013665657.1:946886-959498 GCF_000517525.1 Limulus polyphemus | reverse complement strand
GTCACACCTGAACGCTCACATCCTTTTAATTATGTTTGAAATTATAAACATTGCTCAACATCATGAAAATTAAACCTTATTTTCAATAAGCAATCCTGAAAAATATTTGGGGGTGCTTAACTTTTTTCCAGGTGTATTTTATAAACGTCGCATCATTAGGACAGTATAACATGTAACGTTACTGACTTATCCCTTTTTAAATGAAGTTGTTTTGAAGTAAGTCACGGAACTTAAGTTTGGCAATGAGAATTACTTCAACTTCAGAGGTTTGCACTTACACGTGACATGCCTGACGATACTATGAAGTTCTGCTTTGAGGTTAAACGACTGTTTGTGTCGTCAGGCGTGATATGTAAAGAGTTTCTCACGACCTGGGGCACCAGTATTATGTAGTTAGGTTAAGTTCATTCTAATATACAGTCACTTTTGAAAATGTGATGAATTTTTTAACAACTTGTGAATATTTCAATGAAAAGAGAAGACATTAAGCTCATATTGTGAGTATTTTATACATATTTCGTCATTAAATGTTTTTTATTTGTTTTCATTTCTAGCTCCAGGCTAAGTTCATTAACTTGTTTGTTTATATGTAATTATACCATAATGTAAACAAATATTTAAAACAAATGTAATTTTTGTTTCGACTAACATGCTCTCAAAAGTACACGATTTGTCAGTTTATTTTTGATTATACCCATTCTGTGTGATTACGAGTAATGCACAGAAATACAAAAGGAGCCCTAAGGTTTTCAGGTCTGATGTAAGTATATATCAATTTGACTTGTTTTATATAATGTTGATTATTTTTCGGTCTAATTATAAATGTACAGCTATGTTAATTATTTCAAATAGTGTTATGTAAATGAATAGATTAAAGAAAAAGAAAAGATAGATATCATGCCCGTTGAAAGGTTCTTTTAGTCAAAACGTTCTGGTTTTAAACTATGAAATTAAAAAGCAAGTGGTCAATGTTTTTTTGTGTGTATTTCAAAATGAGCAGAATAAATATGACATGCGCAGTGGTTGTTTTGATGGTATAATTGTAGAAGTAATAACATTTATGAATGTTTTTCTAACATTAGAATAATTTGTATTGTTAACAGATAATTCACGAGGGAATTAACATTTATCACATAAATAAAGCTACATGTTACTCAATGCTCAAGCATACCAAGATTATAATTTGGCATCCTCATGTTCATTAATAGTGCGAATATAAAAGTAACTCTACCTGAACTTTGTTGCTGATCTTCTGTACACTACAACACTGCCCTTCCACCCTATTAAAAAAGACAATAATGCAACAATCCACTGGCTGGTATTGCTTATAAATGGTTCAAAAGAGTCATGACAACGACTTTGATCGTTTTTATAGGCCAAGACTGTAGAAATTTTGGAAATAAGTTTGAAAATCATATTCCATGCCATAATCTTTTATGAACACCTGTGATCCAGTTACAAACATTTTCCCGGATGTATGGATTATAGTAAAATAAGATATCTTCTTGAATTCTTGTGAGGTTTATGTAACATAGAGGCCAGTATTATTATATCAAAAGTAGTCCAACTGGTACTTAAGTTGGAATTATAATAAAGTGGCCATTCAATAGCATTCAAATGTCACTTATATGAGCAACAGTTATATATATGCGGAATTGACTTGATTAAGTTGCAACCTCTGCTTACAAATGAGCAAGCTGTCTTCTCTTTTTGATCTTAGATAATATTTTATAGTCCAGCAGGTTTCTGATAAAATCGTTCAGTTCTTCATAAAATTGAAATTTCTTTAAAGGCATTGCAGTATAGCGCTTTGGTGGCCAAAAGCGCCCTCAAGTAACAGATTGCTATCTTTCTGACGAAACTGGCCCAACAGACTACAACAGATTTGTCCAGAAGTTTGATGAAAACCCTTAACAGTCTGAAGCGTCATTTTATATCATTGGTATCATTATGAGTAAATAAACTAAACAAACTATAACACAGAGTTGCATATTATTGAAGGTAGGGCATTCTTTAATAGTAATTTTTGTTACATTTTAATAACTACATTTCAATGAAAAAAGCATTAACTTAAAATTTTGTTTTATTATAAAGTGGGTCATTTATGATAATGGTTCTGCAAACATCCTGCATACAATCATCAATGCAAAAAATAACATCATTTGGCACTACCATTAATAAGTACACAAATGCCAATATTTAAGTGCTCTTGGGCTATCATTCACTAGTTAAACTTCTTTTGGATAATAGTTACTAATATAATTGCAAAAAGAATGAGATTTCAAAGCAGCTTTTAAGCATTTGCAGCGGGAACCCATCTGCAGTAATGGTGACACTGTATCAACTCTCTGTAAGATTTTGATGGATTCAGAAGTAATGTACACAATCGATGTGTTCGAAGGAAAACGAAGTTTGATTATAAACAAGATTACGACACTTATGATAAACAACATTGTTTATTGACGTTTATCAATGTCCCCTTTTTGACAAACATTGACAATGATAAACGTCAATAAACAATGTTGTTTATCATAAGTGTCGTAATCTTGTTTATAATGTACACAATGGTTGTCAAATGCCATCTCTAGCACTGAGAACCCAGTTCCAGCTACTAGGAGATAGTAGCTAAACAGATGGGTTAATACATCGTCCCTAGATGTGTCTTGAATCAGGATATTCTTGAATGGAGAGATTGCATTAAGTTCTTTGCCCTTTTGAGTGAACATTTGCTTCCTTGCAGAATTAGTCATTCTGAGTGCTAGTTATGATATACATTAGAATCTACATATATCCTTCCTCAACTGATTCAGGAACTCCAGATAAGACAATAAATGTCCTTGTAACGTCATCATACAAGTTTCAGGATATCCATTCAGGCTTCTTTCCAATATCACTGAATAAAGACAGTGTATGACACTCAGTAAAGGTGTAGAATATAGAGAGTGCCTTCGCTTTCTCTTGACCAATGTTGATTGCAATATCATGAGCAGCCAAATGACACGAGTTCATGGATCCTGTCCTGAAAGCTAGACACAGTTCTTCAGCTACTAGAAATGACATAATGAATATAAACTGTGTATATCACGATTTTCTTATATTTTTACTGAATCAAGTATATGAAGTAGCATTCTGGATTCTGGCTTCATGTGTACAAGGGACTATGTTTCTGATGTTCTGCACCATAACTAATCAAGAGCACTTTGTTGCTATCCACATCAATAATATGCTTGACCAAGAACCTGAATTATTCTGATTTATTGTCATCTACTCATAGGAACTGTTGCCATTTTCTTGTGACAGAGTTCCTAAGTTAATACCTTTGAACCTTATTCCCTCTGTTGCTTTCAATCCATTTAATATGTATACATTCCAAACCACTAACAGCCAACGGGCGTGTTGAAGCTGATTCGTTATGTATGGGAGGAATACCTCTTAGGCGTACTTTCCGAAGGTTTATGCTGTGCTTGGTTTCAGTATGTTGATTATTATTGCCTCATAAATAATACCATCAGCTGCTGGAGGTGGACGAGATTTTCAATCACAATAGTTTGGCTACAGCTTTAGGTGGAAACATCTTCACATGATGCAAGGTCTGATTTATGCCTGTTCTAATCTTCTCCAGCACACTTGATTCTAACGTTGCAGCCAATAGTGTTTTAGGTTTTCAATCTAGAAGTGATGAAATCCGCATACTGTTTTTATCTAAGGTTTTTAGATTTATATTATTTTGTTTATCACTATTGTGTTTGCAACATCCTTTGTGCCTAGTTCAGAGAGGTCACGACCCTCTTCATCAAAGTGTTTCTCATTTCAATCATAATGTCAACAAGAGACCGACCCTGCATAATTCCATAATTCTATTCTGCTAATGATGCTTTGATGAACTTTTGTCATGCTGTACAAGCTTTTCATATTGTGCTGTAATTCTTGCTATCTCTGACAGTGCAATCATACACTGAAGGAGTGCAGTGGAGTTTCCCGTGAGTCCAACAGCACTCTATTCTCCCTTAACCGTTTTGTTGTTTTGCTCATGACTTGATCGATGGATACGGTACGAAATCCGTGATGTGTTTTGCACAAAATTCCAATTGAAATGTTATGTAGCAATCTGAGGAAGATGGTCTTAGAGTTTGACCATATTTCGTATGTAGACTGGGATTTACCTCGCATAGTGGATACAATTCAAGACAAAACAAAATAAACACATAGCAAAGCTTCGTCTTTGAATCCACGTAGAGTCTAATATTAGATTGTTTTCTAAAAAAATCTGAAATATTAATACTGTATTTGAAAACCAAAAATATTACGGATGCAATAATTGTTTTCTATCATATGTTATGATAATAATACGTTCAAGAATCTGAGTTATCCCACTTTGTTTTCTATTTTAGCCGTTTCTAGAATTAAAAATTTAAACTAATTCTTAAACTCAGTACATATTCTTAAACTCAGCATTCGTCCTTAATATCCGTGCTCACTCATAAGCTCAAGTATGACCAGGTGGTTAGGGCACTCGACTCGCAATCTGCGGCTCGCGGGATCGAATCCCCGTCCCACCAAACATGCTCGCCCTGTCAGCTGTGGGGTCGTTATTACGTGACGGTCAATCCCACTATTCGTTGGTAAAAGAGTAGCCCAAGAGTTGGCGGTGGGTGGTGATGACTAGCTGCCTTCCCTCTAGTCTTACACTACTAAATTAGGGACGGCTAGCGCAGATAGCCCTCGTGTAGCTTTGCGCGAAATTCAAAACAAACAAACAAACAATACCTTAGCTCAGTACTTATCCTTAATGTCAATAGTCATCCTTATGCTCAATACTCATACTTAAATTCAGTATTCATACTTAATCTCAGAACTCGTCTTTAATATCAGTCCTAATGGTATTTTAAACATTATGTGTAAAATAAATAAGTCCAATTTTATAAAAGGGCTGTTTTTCTTTGAAATGCAATTTATAGCTTATTTCATAAATGCATTTGATAGCTAAATAAGTTTAAGAAATATGAGAATATTCAACTTTTTACTTTTTATCAAGGTTATTTGTTCTATCAGGAAGTAACTTGTAGGTGAATGGGGGCAAGAGATTAGGTCCAAGATTCTACAAGAGCGGAAATATATATTGCAGAATATATCCTATGTGATTCTACATCTTTGCACGGAAAACATAAGATAAACAATCTACCAGTCACACAAAGTTCTAATATATTTATTATATTAGTTTTGAAAATTATAAAAAGAAAGATAAATATAATAGATATTATACCTGACATATGTTATTGAAGATGGTTGATGATGGATGATTAAATTTTGTTGTTGTTGTTGCTGGCAAGGTGTTCTTCTTTTTAATTAAGTTCTGTCTATCGTCTGATGAATGTATTATCACAATTTTTTATTCTGTGATATCGTTTGAAAAATAAAAATCAAACTGTTTTAGTGCTGCAATAAATAAAAAGATCAACAACTGATTTTTTTGTTTGCGACCAAAATCAATGTTTAATAACACAAATAATTAATTAGTTCACAATAACTTACTGGTGGTGACTATTTATCATTGAACTTTTAATAAAGTCTGTTTAGTCTCTCAATGGATCAGCACTAAATATAAGAACTTACTACGCCAAAATCAAGGGTCGAGTCCTCGTGCTGGATAGATGTAGCTTATTGTGCAGAGTTGCGTAACAAAACAAAGTGCATTTAATTAATTTAGACACCGTTTTGCCATCTAGCGACACATATTGGTACTTCCTAAGATATCTCTTGGCCTTCAATCATATTAATTTCAGATTTCACATGTTTGAACTTATTATTTGTTAATATTCAGATTACGATTTTTAACCTTATCGGATCAAAAATCACCATTTTCTTCCCAGCACTCTAACAACTGTTTTTAAATCTGAATCATATCTCTAATATTTCTACATTCTTTGAAAACATTTTAATCGTTCTCGCATTTTGAAATTAGATATTTTTGTAAGTTGATTCCAATTCTTATAATGAGGTCCAGCGTGAAGTGTGACAATCATCTTATTATTCTTACACTCTTTCTCTATATATCGTTATTTTTCTCATAGAATAGCCTCCCAGTGTCTTAGCTGTCAATCTGAGGGCTCACGCCGCTAAAACACTGTGTTCAATACCCATGGTGGGCACAGCACAGATAGCTCATTGTGTAACTGTGCTCTTAGCAACAAGCAAACAATCTCATAGAACAGCTAAGTCTTTTTTTCAAATTTATACACATTCAAAGTTCAGAAAGGATAAGCTGAGAAAAGACCAGTGGACCCTTCAAGGTCATTCCTCTACCTACCAAAACAGTAACCAATGAATCAAAACTAAATGTACATATTCACATCCTATTTATTTAAAGTTTAAAACAATCTAATTAGTAACATGCATTACATCACGAAACAATCTTTTCCGTAAGATCATAATTCTATAAGAAAAATAATTTTGTTATAGAACAAGTGTATATCTTGGTTTCTAAAACTTAAACTTATTACATTTATCACATAAGCTCATGACTCTGACAGACTAATCATTAACAAATCATCCAAGTTTAATTTAAAACGCTTAAATTAATCCCTATTTACATTAATATGCGCACTTAACCATTTTTCCCTTGAGTTATACTAATTTTGGGAAATTCCACCCCTTATCAGTAACTCTGAAAAAGGGCAAATCGAAAATAAATACAACAAAGATTAGGCTTCTTAGTGGTGAACTGTATATTATATCCAATGGTGTTTTTTGTCCTTTATTTATCGCAGTGAACCAACATTCATTTACGAACATTAATGCTACTAATTCATTATTCTTTGTATGAATATAGGTTCAGTATGATGAATAAAAAACAACTAAAAACAGTATACAATAAGTCATCTTTAATTTCTCTATGTTCCAGAAAAAAATAGCTCCGTACATTGAAATCTATTTTCTAAGCACATTTTTAGTAGAGTATCATTCCAATACCAACGAAGATATGGTTTAGTTAGAAACTATAGTATTCAACTGATCATTGCAGGAAACTTATGGACAGTATGAACAAATATGTTTCCTATTTTAAACTATCTCCACAAATTGAACAAAATCCAAGTGTCAAATCATGTACCAAAGTTAGCTGATATCAAAACGTCTTTCGTTGAGAAAGAGTACAGAGGTGTGTTTATAAACATAGCCTACACCAAACTGTTTGTCGCTCTTAACTACATGTAAATATTATTTAAGTGATATTCATCATATCTAGCAGAGTTGAAGAAAGCTTTTACAACTCGAAACTGCAGTATTCAGTTGATTTCCGGACTGAATGTTATCCCAGTGGTTTATAATCTGGGATCCGTAAAAAAGTATGGCAAGACGATTCCAGGATTTAGTTCATGTAGAAATATTCTCTTTAAAACTTTCCTGTCACCAGAGAAAGCAACACTTTCAGAAATATTTTTATTAATTGCAACAAATAAGACTATACAACCTCGTTTATGCTTGAGATTTTTCAAAGAACAAGTTTCAAAGAAAGTTGGGTTCCTTGGAGTGGCTCTTAAATACTTTATGTATATATAAATCATTAGTTGGAATTATAGAGCAACGAATAACGAAATTTATACTTTGCTTCACATGGACACATCTGGGTTTTAAGATAACTTAAAGAATACAAAAAAAAATACTTTGGATATAATTTCGAATAACGTTGGTACGAAATCATGGTGACAAACAAAATTTGGTGACAATCCCTCAAAAGGGGGCGAAGTAGTGGTACGAAACGCAAAACTTACCAAAACCTTAAAACGAAGAGTATAAAGGTGAAAACTTGCATGTGGCTGCGCAATGAATTAGTCAACTTACATATCAAATTTGGCGAAGATCCACCTATTCAGTGCATTAAGGTAGCAGAAAATTGAAAATTTAGTAACATAAAGCTTCACTCAAAATGATGTATTTAAGTGTTTTACAGTCACAAAAACTACCTATCTTTCTATAGGTGTTTGAAGAACTTGTAGCATTCCGCCACAGTTTAATTCTACGTATTTTTACCGATACTAGGCAGATTAAACATAATTGATCAGAGTTGTTTAAACATTTGTTTAACAACAAGTTAAAGCTTGGAAAGGTAAATTTTTTCATTGGGGGTGTGTCTGTGGGCCACACTAGTTTAGAAGAATTCCACTTCTCATCAGTGACTCTGGACACTACCATCAAAAAGCTTCTCGGCAGTACGCGTACGCAAGAAGGGAAGCCAACATACTAGGAAAAGAATGTTCATTGAAGTACACATATGCATGCAGGGAAGCCAACAAAGTAGTAACAAAAAAAACGACCATAATAACAACAAAAATAAGAGTACAGCGTTGAAATTTCGCATGTATCTCCACAATAATGAAATGAACTAACAACAAAAATTTTGTGACGATACCTCAAAAGGGGGTGAAGTAGTGGTACGAAATGCAGAATCATCCATAACAGCCGTAAAACGAAGAGTATAAAGTTGAAAATTTGCATGTAATTGCGCAACGATGCAATGAACCTCCACTGAAAATTTGGAAAAGATCCATCAAAAGGAGGCGAAATATTGGTACAAAACGCAAAACCTGCCATAACTCCAATAAAACGAAGAGTAGAAAGGTGGAACATTGCATGTAACTGCGCAACGAAGTAGGATTATGTGGTAGTAATAAATCGAGAAACAAGTAGTAACAAAAAGCTTCACTGCAGTACACAAACGCTTGCAGGGAAGCCAATAGAGTAGTAATAAAAAACGACCACAAAAATCGCAAAACGTATAAAACAATGTTGAAAATGTGCATGAAAATGCACAAGGATACAACTAAGATTCATACAAAATTTGGAAAAAAGACCGTCGAATGGGGGAGAAGTACTTGTGCAAAATGCAAAACCTGCCATAACTCCCGTAAAACAAAGAGTAGAAAGTTAAAACTTTGCGTGTAACTGCGCAACAATCTTGTGAACATATATACCAAATCTGGTTAAGATCCATCAAGTCAGTAACCTGCGGTAGAAAGAACTCAGGAAACAATTAGTAACGAAAAGCTTCACTGCGGTACACATACGCATGCAGGAAAGCCAATAAAGTAGTAACAAAAAACGATCACAAAAATCGCAAAACTAGCACTACATTGTTGAAAATGTGCATGCAGATGCGTAACGATGCAACGAACCTTTATTCAAAATTTGCAGAAGATCCGTCGAAAGGGGGCAAAGTACTGGTACAAAACGTAGAACTTGCCATAACTCCAGTAAAACAAAGAGTAGAAAGGTGAAACTTTGCATGTAACTGCGTAACGAACTAGTGAATCTACATACCAAATTTTGTGATTATCCATCAATTCAATACCCTGCAGTAGAAAGAAATCGAGAAACAAGTAGTAACAAGAAGCTTTACTGCAGTACACATACACATGCCGGGAAGCCAATAAAGTAGTGACGAAAAACGACCACAAAAATCGCAAAACGTTCAAAACAAAGTTGAAAATGTGCATGTAAATGCACAAGGATACAGCGAAGATTCATACAGAATTTGGAAAAATCCGTCGATAGGGGCGAAGTAGTGGTAAAAAACGCAAAACTTACCATAACTCCCGTAAATCAAACAGTAGAACGGTGAAACTTTACATGTAACTGCGCAACGAACTAGTGAACCTACATACAAAAGTTGGTAAAGATCCATCAATTAAGTACCATGTGGAAGCAAGAAATCGAGAAAAAGTAGTAACGAAAAGCTTCACTGCAGTACACATACGCGTGCAGGGAAGCCAATAAAGTAGTAACATAAAAACGACCATAAAAAGTGCAAAACTAATGCTACAAAGTTAAAATTTTGCATGTAAATGCGCAACGATGCAACGAACCTTCTTTCGAAATTTGGAGGAGATCCGTCAAAATGGGACGAAGTACTAGTACAAAACCCACATATCAAATTTAGTGAAGATCCACCTATTCAGTACCCTATGGTAGGAGAAAATCGAAAATGTTGTAATATAAAGCTTCTCTGCAGTACACATACTCAAGCAGGGAAGCCAACTTACTAGTAAAAGGATCTTCACTGCAGTAGACATATGCATGCAGGGAAGCCAACAAAATAGTAACAAAAAACGACTATAATAACCGAAAAAAAATAGGACTACAGCGTTGAAATTTCGCATGTATCTGCGTAATAATACAATGAACCATAAAACAAAATTCTGTGACGATGCCTCAAAAGGAGGCGAAGTAGTGGTACGAAAGGCAAAACTCCCCGATGATCATCATTTCCAACGTGTGAACGTTGCTTCGTCTTTTCTGGCGCGTAACGCGTGTGAACCATTTTTGGACATAATTTTCACTGGTGATGAATAGTGGATTCTCTATGCGAATATTATATGCCAAAAACAATGCCTCAGTCCTAGACAGAAACTATTTCCGACCCAAAACCTGGACTCCATCCGCAGAAAGTGATGCTTTGCATATTGTGGGACATCAAAGGAGTAATTAATTTCGAACTTCTCAATCCACAGCGAACTGTCAATGCAGAGATCTATAGTCAACAACTGGAACGTTTAAATTAAGCCCTTCATCAGAAACGCCCTTCACTCGTCAATCGGGAAGGTGTTCTTCTCCACGACAATTCATGTTCACATGTGGCACGTTTGACGCAACACTAGATTATGGAGTTGGGTTGGGAAGTTTTCCCCACCCACGGTATTCTCCAGATATGGCACCATGAAATTACCATATTTTTCGTTCTTAATGGGAAAACGTATGCAAATGTGAAACGTGTTAAAGAGGACATCGACATGTTTTTGCTTCACAGCCAAGTGATTTCTTTAATCAGGGCATTAACAACCTGATTGTAAAATGCAAAATATAATCGATAAGAATGGAGACTAGTTCATGTAATAAATGTTTTGTTTCGATATGTATAAGTTGCTCGGATTTTTGTTTATCTAAAAAAAAGCGACAATAATTTCTTGACGACCTGATACAAACGAAAAGCAGGATATCTAGAGTCTAATATTCGGTATTATTCTCTGGTATCATATATTTCTAGTTAAGAGTTAAAAATACCGGACATTGTTCCTCAATGTTTTAATTGTGAACAATACGGTCATATGGAGGCAGCTTGTAAATCTCTCCCACGATGTGTAGGCTGTGGTCAGGGACGTAGGAAGCAGTAAGGTCAGTCCTGACCACTTTATTTTATGGCATGTATAGCTACAACTAATGTATTAAAACGTGATTCTTTTGATTCAATACATTACTTTGTGTTTATGCAATATTTGTTGTTAAAATGGCTCAAGATTCTATTTCATGTATATGTGGGTTTAGGCTGTATTGTTGGTGTGGGTAATAATGGTATTTTTGATATTGACTGCTGTGTGTGACTTTGTCCCGAGTGTTGCACATTTGTTTCTGTAGTGTGTTTGTGATGTATATTGCAGATACGTGCTTTGATGTCCTTGTATTTTGGACATCCTTTGTAATTCGCTCTGTGCTATTGCTTACAGTTGTAACAGTATGCGTTTTCGTATTCCTTAGGGCACATTGAATTGTGGTGGAAACACTTTTGGAGTGATCAGGCCATCGCCATTTCCAGAGGGGTCTAGGGGCATCTCTCCAGAACATTTTATACAGTATGCAGCAGCAGTTCGAACATAACAACGCAAGGAGGAAATAAATCACTCAAACAAACAAACACAGCCACAAGAGAAGGGAACCACAAAATCAGAAGACAACAACCGAACAAATGAATATTCAAACGCAAAAATATCACGCAACCACATATATACAAAACACCAGTCAATTTGCCAACAAATATATAAAACAACCCCATAATGACAGCTGAAAAAAACACTTTTTGGATTCATCAGTGAGCATCAAAATTCTCAAAGTCATCAAGATAGCATTGATCTATTGTTCATCACAGTCAAAATAACATTTCGCATCTATTATCCCGTACATAATACAACAATTCATGAGCTTACTTACTGCCTAAGATACAAAACAAAATTATCCAGGGTAGTCATAGTATGACTTACTCTTACACATCATCTAGATTATAATGTTACAAGTGTATTTATAAGGTATTTATGTAAAATACAAGTTTGATAACTTATCTAAGTGCCAGTGAACTATTTGTGGACTATAACGAAGTGATAAATAGCACTAAATGGTATAAATGGTTTACTTTTGGACTATTAAGTTAGTAAGCCAAATTTGATCTGCATCGGTCAATTCATAGTGACGGATTTACTATTATATATTAATTTTAATATCGATGTTTATTTACATTAATTTATATTTAGAAATGTACATAACTTATACTGTTAAATCTGTATTGTGAAACTCTGGCCTATTCTCTAAAGTTGTAGAAGATTCTCGAATGTAAGAATCAACAATATGTGTGTACGTAAACGGTAGTGTTAGCGTCAGTAATGTTATGTAAATCTGAAATTTCGAGAAACTTTCCACACGCCTATAAATATAACCAACGCGACTCGCCAAAAAAAAAAGAATATCTATTATTGGTTTGCTACAGTTGGTGTGTTATAAACTTCGGAAGCTATAACTGAGATTGTTATAACGCTTATTAATCGGAACACTTCAGATATTTGACCAGAAGCA
>NW_013665657.1:906425-945985 GCF_000517525.1 Limulus polyphemus | reverse complement strand
TGAATTGTACCTACGTCAACTCGAAATGAACTCGCTCATCGTGAACCCTCGATAAGATATCAAGGAAGTTCCAGACCAGAAAGATTTTATATTGTTTGTAAAACTTTTGTATATAAATCATTGTTTGTAATAACTGTTATTGTAAATTGTATTGTTGTTTGTATAAGAAAACATATTTGTATTAAAAGGAAAACCGTGTGTATCAATAAATATGGCAAATATCATAAATTGGATACATAGCGGCATTTATTTAGCTACTGAATTTAAATTATCATTTAGCTCGGTTTCAGACCATTCGAAATTGTAATACGTAACATCGTTTAGGAGTAGATGCGTCCACAGACAGCCAGGAAGTTTCCCTTCATATTGCACTGGTATGGCATAGCCGTACCGGTGTGGTATCATTTAATGCGCAAATTCTAACAACTGAAATTAATCCGCCACAATTTAAATCTTCGTATTGACAGCTTGTACATAATTGAATAGAGTTGTTTAAACATTTGTTTAACAACAAGTAAAAGCTTGGAATGGTCTATTGTTTCATTGGGGGTGTGTCTATGAGCCAGACTAGTTTCGGAGAATTCCACTCCTCATCAGTGACTATAGATACTACCACCAATGAAACTTCAAACCCATAGAATGATAGATTTCTTTTTTTGTGAGTGTAAAACACACTTAAATACACCATTTCGATTTTCGATACCTCACTACTATAAAGGCTTGTATTGTATTGTAATAACATAGAATAAAAGAATAATTCATATTGTCAAATTGTGTTATTAAATAACTGAACCAGTCTGTGTGGACTTTGACGAAAAAGAGAACTATTTAAAGCTCTGGATACAACTGTGATAACCAACAGTGCAATGAGCATTTGTATATAAGTTTGACATATTTTAATACATGATTTTAAAACAAGTGGACAGTGTGCTGTTTGTTTATTGTTATACTTATTGCCAACATGTCACAAACTACTGTAAAGAATCCAGTCCATATATAAAAACCTGACAGTGGCGAACCAGCCAGGATCTACAATGGTAAAAGGCGGTAGAAGTAGACGTAAACAGCAGCGGCAAATGAACTATATACGCAAAGCTGTAATGGTGGCGAAAATATTGTAGAAGTCACAACCAGACTATATAAGCATGTCGACTGGCTTTGGTAAGTGGATGGAGAGGAACGAGTGATTTGGGCTCAAAAATGGTGATCTACGAAAGTTTGTTAAACAACAACAAGACCCAGAGAGAGAGAAGAGAGGAAGAAAGAGAAAGACCGAAAAAAGAACATGAGCATGAAATACAAGCTCAAACAGTTGAAAAAGAAGAAAGGGTGAGAAAGGCGAGACTGGAAATAGAGAGAATAAGAGCACAAATTGATAAATAAGAAAAGGACAGAGAAGAGAAACTGGAAATAGGGAGTATAAGAGCACAAACTTGAGATTGCCAAGATCACCCAAAAGAAAAATGGAGGACCTAAGCTGCCCAAATTTGATAAATAAAAAGACGATATGGATGCTTTCCTGTTAAAGTATGAAAATGTTGTTCAAAGTCAGAATTGAAACAAGGGCAACTGGGTAGTCTGTTTCAGCCTCATTCTCAAGTGTATGTGGGCATGATGTCAGAATATGCCATGGACTATGACTAGTTAAGTGGTCTTGCTGAAATGCTATGAACTTACCCAGGAAGGTTTTTGCCAAAAGTTCAGAGAAGTCAAACCTGACACTGGAGAAGCTGTATTCCAGTTTGTGGCTAAGGCGATACTTTACAAGGTGGACTGATATGGCCAAGTGTGAAAACAGGACTGACAGTTATACTAATACGTGAACAGTTCATGATCACATGCTTCACTGACCTTTCACTGTTCCTAAAAGAGAGGGCACTGAAAGACGTGGACGAGATGATCAAGCTGGCAGAACAGTATATGGAAATCAATGGACAGAGTATAACTGGCAAGTCCAAGAATAACCATTCAAAGTCGAAACCAGGGCTGGATGATCAGAAGCAGGATGCCACCAAAGGTGACAAGAAGTCAACAGACAAAAGGGAGAAGAGATGATATGCTTGTAATAAAACAGGGTACATTGTGAGTGAGTAAAATTTTATCACCAACAAGCAACTGCAGAAATCTTAAGAAAACATAAAGCAATTGGAGCTACTTACAATGATGGTGCTGGTAAGAAACAAGAAAAGAGTGACTGTCACTATGGATGCTGCTGCCAGAAGAAATGCAATGAAGACAATTTGTCAGATTCGCCACAAGAAGTGCTATTACCATGATTAAACAGTGCTTGATTGATGGTCAGTTTAAGTTAGCAAATGGGTCAACAGTACCAGTGGTGATTGGAGCATGTGACAAATATCGAGAGGTGCCAACAAACCACAATACGCTAGTAGGTGAAGGCTATGTCGGGGATAAGAAAGTGAAAGCCCTACAAAACATTGGGTGAAGCAATGAGAACTAGTCTAGTATCTGATGGCCAAATGACAGACAGGGTAGATATGTGTGTGTTTATTGATGGGACAGTGAGAAAGTTTCACATGGCAAGAATAAAGGTGGACACTTCATACTATGTGGGAGACCTTGAGGCCATGTGTATGAAGTCACCAATCTATGACTTGGTGATTGGCAGTATACCAGGCAGTAGAAGTTTGGAGGAACCAGACAGAAAGGAGACTGATGAGGCATCTGCAGTTACTACAAGAGCTCAAGAAAAGAAAAACAAGCAAGATATCAATCCCCTGCAACTATCGAAAGGTGACATCCTGAATGTAGGTCTACAGGAACTGAAGGAAACATGGAAGAAATACTCTTCACTATAGAAACTTTGGGATAGTTCATAGGAGAAAGTCGAGCACAAGACAAAGGGAAAAGAGCCTTACAGAATAGAGGACCGGAAGGGAGTGCTGTACAAGATATATCAATGCAGTTCTACTGGATAAATTAAACAGATCATAGTACCAACAGGATACCAGACTCAAGTGATGATTGTGGGAAGACACGTAGGGGAAAGAAGACAGTATACATAACCACCAGCAACTTCCATTAGCTAGGAGTCATATGAGACGTGACCAGATTTTGCAGGTCATGCTAGATCTGCCAAAGGACAATACCTAGAGGGAAGGTAGCCAAGTTGCCAAGATGGCTCTCATGAAGAGCCATTCAACAGAGTAGCTGTGGACTTGGTTGGACCACTAGTACATGCATTCAACAAGGGCAACCAGTACCTGCTGACAGTTGTAGACTATGCGACACTTTACACAGCACTGCCAAAGATAGAGATAGAGAGAATAGCAGAAGCCCTTCTGGAAGTGTTCTGCAGAGTAGGTTTTCCAAAAGAAGTATTGAATGTCAGAGAGACTCATTTTACTTCAGAAATAATGCAAGAAGTATGCAGACTCATAAGAATTAGGCAACTCTTTACCACACTGTACAACCCCAGAGGTAATAGACTTTGTGAGAGAGTCAACAGAGCCTTAAAGAGCATAATGAAGAAAATGTGCCAGGAAAGACTACATGACTGGGACAAGTACCTGCAGGCGGTATGTTTTCCTTATTGAGAAGTCCCACAAGCGAGTATAGTAAGTTCACCCTTCGAGTTACTGTATAGAAAAACAGTACGAAGTCTGACACAGATATTGAAATAACAGTAGACAGAGGCAGAAAAGCTAGAAGTGAGAAACAGCACGTGCTAAACCTCAGAAACCAACTGGAGAGGACCTGTAAACTCGCTCGAGAAAGTTTATATGCAGCTCAAGGCAATCAGAAGTACTTCTATGATAAGAAAGCCAAGGATCGACGTTTCAAGGTCGGACAGAAGGTCTTCGTTCTGCTACCCACAGACATCAACAAATCCACCCTGCAGTGGAGAGGACTTTTTAAAGTACAGGAAGTGGTCAACAGAATGGATTATAAGGTAAAAATGGATGGAAAGACAAGATCTACCATGGCAATCTGTTAAAGAGGCAGTTCGTGGGAAATAAGACCTAATGGGTGCAGCTTTGAGGCACAGATGGACATTGCAGGTGTGGCTGTTATAGATGCAGAACCAGAAGATAGTGACTTCATCATAGAAGATGAAGACTTATTAGACCTAAGGCTGATGGATGAAGATGAGACGTACAAAGACGTCAACATCAGTGAAGAACTGACTGGCAAGCAGAAGGAATAGCTACAAGATCTAATGTGCCAGTATGCAGATGTCTTCACAGATAGACCAGGCAAGACAGACCTTGCACAACAAAAGGTCGAGACAACAACAACCTGGAATCCAGTCAAAGTGAAGCCCTACCAAGTGCTATATGAGATGAGAAACCTGATCGAGCAAGAAGTGAGATAGGCGTTGTACTTCCAGAACTACCTGTTCCACATTAAGGCCATCAAGGGGACTGCAAATACTGGTGTATGAGTAGACTGTGCATGGACTGAAAACAGTCTGTGTGTATAGTATAAAAATATTGCAAATATTTTTCTTTAAGAGGGTCTTATTGTTAGATATACAGGACTATTTCAGTTTAAGTTTAATTCGAGTGTTGTGATTTAGATAGTTTATATAGCGTGAGTGTTGTGATTTAAATAGTTTATATAGGAGCTTTGTTTACTTAACTGTTTACAAATCATATGTTGTGTAGTTCAATACTTATGAATTGGTGCTTGTTATATTATTGCATCATGTTACTAGAACCTTTTGTGTTTTTTATCGTTCTTTTAATTGAGTATTATTGCATCATATTATTTCGTAGTGTGTGGAACGTTCTAGATCCTTGTCGGGGTATAAATACTTGACGAAAATGTAGTTCGATAGATATATCTAGACTGCGTGATTGTGAGTTTAGCCATAAAGAGCATATAGTGACGATTTTTAAAGTGAAATTATCACAGATTGTATTGTAATAGCAGAGTAGAGAAGAATAATTCATATTGTCAAATTGGTTCTTAAATAACTAAACCAGTTTGTGTGGACTTTGACTAAAAAGAGACAATTATTTAAAGCTATGGACGCAACTGTAATAACCAACAATGTAACGATCATTTGTATATGCGTTTGACTTATTATAATATATTATTGTAAAAGAAACGTACTGTATGCTGTTTGTTTATTATTGAAATTTATCGCCAACAAGTCACACTTTGTTTATAATTCAGCACAAAGCTACACAATTGGCTATCTATGCTCTGCCCACCACGGGTATCGAAACCCGGTTCCTAGCGTTGTAAGGTCTCAGACATACCGCGGTGCCACAGACACCTACTCTAAAGAATCGGGTTCATGCATAAAACCTAACAGTAGTTTGCAACCTGTTGTTGCAAAAACTTTGGGACCATGCACGTGTTATAAGAGTTACTGTCAAATGCTACTATTTGGTTAGAAAAAAGTTCTTGATGGGTGTTGTCTACTAACTGTTATCAATCTATCGCTTAAAAATTAGGAACAACTATGAGCTGATAACCCTTGTATAGCTCTAGACAAAAATTCTGATAAAAATAAACTGTAGCTTTTCCACTATATTTGTGTGTGTGTGGGGGTGGGGGGGGGGTAGGGGGGTACTACTGACCTCTATGGGTCTAAACTCTCATTAATGGTAGTTCGAGTTAGCAGTTACATTTTTTAAAGTACCAGGACATTGCATCATTCATCTTCCTATTGTTAGGAATATTTTATCAAGGCTAATTTGATAGCACAACTAATTCGTTTTAACGTGATAAGTATATGCGTTACATGTTTTTCATGGTTTCTGGTTGCAAGTATTTATGCATTTCACCCTGTGTTGGTTAGTCGGTTTCTGTAGCCAGTTTTTTTATAACTTTGTTCTCTAATTTGGTGGTAAGTTTGCAAATTTTTAAATAAAAGAATAATGTTTTTATTTCTGGCACATCTGATGTTTCATATAGAATCTCACCTATTATAGTATTTTTATACTTTGTAATATTTTACATACAATTTTCATAATGTGAAATTCTGTTGTCAAAATGATAATATGTATGTGAAAAATGCACCAAAATGAATGAGTTGAACATGTGGATGAAATGTTAAGATGAAATATTACAATGTGAAGTTTTGTTGTTTATGCACTGATAAGTTGATATAAAATGTATAAAGAAAATGTAGTTTACTCTTTAACAACGTTAAAGTATAGATGGCGCCGCATGTCAGTAAAGTTTATAAGATAGAAAATGTGAAGTTATAGAAATTGATATGTTCTGTAATTCTAACTATTTTATAATCTGCTGTATATTGGCAAGCAACACTTCATACTCTGATATGTACAAATTAGCAGCTCCATAACCTCCTGTATGTAAACTAGAATCTCATCTTGTAGTGTTTATTTTTCTGAAATAAACCCCAGTTTGCAAATGTATTTTTAACTCGAGGTATATATTTATTTCATATAATTAGAAGTGTCAGTGCGTTTAATAATTCTGGCAAGGAAAAATCTAGATATAAGTAGAAATGGTCACAACTGTATAGAAACAATGTATTCGAGTGAACAAGTTTATAGTACAAGATAATATACACGTGTATAACATTTGGTGCAAAAAATAAAAGGTGAAATTGACGGTTGGTCTGAATCAGCTACAGATCTGAACACCACATCAAAACCGGGATAATTTTAAGATATTTCAACATTGAACATAAAAAACACGAATATTTTACAGGATGAGTTTGGTGAAGTAGAAAATCTTAATAACTCTTATAAGCAATTTTTATGTTTCAATATGGAGTTATGCACATTTCTAAGCTATGCAGACTCTAAGTTTAATAGTTCTCGAGGAAACCGACAGACTAAATAAACTACTTCCAACCTAACCAACTAGAACTTTGTTAACCATTACTTGGGAAGTACTAGCACTAATAAATCATGAACTATGGTAATGGTACATAATAGGAATCGCCTATTTGTTCTTTTTATTATTATTTAACAAGCTGGAGTACCCGTCCTCTGTACGGAAGTTATGAAAATTCATGATTAATGAAAGGTTATCCTAGAACATGAGAATTTGCTTCCCTTATATGTGATTGTAAAAAACGCAAAAATATCCATAAAAACTGCAAAACACAAAACATGAAACCGCAACTTTGCATGTATGTCCGCATGGACCCAACAAACCTTCATGCCAAATTTGGTGAATATCCATTTTGAGGGGGCGAAGTAGTGGTAAAAACGCAAAAACGTCCATAAGAACAGTAAAATGCAAAATGCATAGACCTAATGAACCTCTATACCAATTTTCGTGAAGATCCATCTGCACCCAGTGAAGTAGTTACATGGACATACAACAGACAGTACTATTATATTTATATAGATATTGTTCCGCTAGCCTACACAAACATGATTGTGAGTATTATAATAAAACCTCGGCAATATTACCAGACGCATCTTTGCCCATTGTGAAGGGTAGTTTTTAAATTTATTTGACTACCTAGTAAATACGAGCGGCTGTATAACCGTTGACACCCAATCAATATAATGTAGTCTGTGGTTTATATGGAGCCTCACAATCTACTACATGTATGTGTATATAGCTGGGTGCTGGCCGTGGATGTAATTTAATGTTTATATGGCAGATATGAAGCATGTACCATAGCGATTAATTAATTTATTGTTGCAACTGTATCTATGTCGCGTATCATTTTTTTTATGTATAGGGTCCCTGCTCTTTCGGACATGATGCTACTGATAAGATCGCAGTTTTTTGTTTTGTTTTTACCACTGCATAATCGATTTCGGCCATGTTGCACAAACGTCTAGGCTTGCTCCCACAACAGAAATATTTGAGCTGCAGTTTAAAAGAAAGTTCAGTTTCGAGCACCGGATCGGCAGTCATGATAACGGCTAATCGTAAGTGTTGAATTATAGCCAACACTACGTGATTGCAAATTTTATAGATCCTACAGATGGAGTAGCCATCCTTGAAGTTGACTATAAGAAGTGACTAGAATCGTGCAAGCAGGAGTTGGCGAAAATGATGGAAATTCTAGGAGAAAGTGAGGCAGAAATTTTGTAGCTATATATTTTATATATGCAGCAGCGATGGCCCACCTGAGTTTAGGGTCGTCACAGTGGAAGAGGGTCGTAGAAGTGTCTCGATCCAAACTCCCTCAGAAATGGAGGGAGGAAAATTATATTAATATAATTAGTTCATAAATGTTAATTAACACGTTTTCGATCTTGTAGAGTGTGTAGAATGTCACTCTAAGAGGAAATATGGCCAGTTACAGCAAAACCGTGACCGGCCTTAATATGGCCAGCGGAGAGGAGGAAGGGAGAACTATAACAACTATAAGAAATAGTTAAAATGCTTATTTATATACATATGTTGTTATATTACGACACACTGTCTTATATTTGTATTGGATATATATATGCATGCATTTATACAACTCGAAAAATTTATATGGCTATCTATATAAGGCTTTACAACTTAAAAAACTATAAAGCCTGCACCTGTTTATATAGATATAAATGTTAACCAGCATGCATTGCATGTGCATACATGTATAAAACTCATGCGGTTACAAAATCCATTTCATGCACCAGTCCAGTATATTTCAGTAGTCCCTCCAATCTAGTGTTTACAGACTCCTCATATAGCTACAGGTTATAATTATAGTAGCTATCTATATTTTATAAGCATATACACATATGTGGTGTTTTGATCACCATACATCATAGTAATCTTACATGCAGTACCACTATCAATGATAACATTGAGGCAACAATATCAGGAGCAATAGTCATAAATCTACATGAAGCCAATCCAAAAGTTGCCATTGTTTCCCGGGAGAGCATCATACACCAACTATGTATTTCATTAAACTAAACTGTTTAAAATAGGACAGTAATGCTTTATACAGATTCACGTCTATGATGGACATAAAAACTAAAGAAACAAAATTATTATAAATTATTAATTTTGAAAGGGGGGAATAGCGAACGTCAAGAAATTACAGAAACAAAATAGCTAGTTTAAATGCAATGACAAAAAAACAAGAACCCAAACAAACTTAAGGTTTGCTACATATTGTTGACATTATTTACTCAAGTTACAAATTCCAAATTTTGACTCCACGTCTAAACGCTGTAATATTTACGAAAGTCAAAATAGGGATTTATAGCTTGAGGAAACAATGTCAACACTATGTATCAAACCTTAAGTTTGTTTGTTCACTTTTATGCGATTGTATTTTCACTTTAAGCTTCCTATCTTGTTTCTTTATTATTATTTTTGAAAATCCCTATTCCCAACTTTTCAATTAATAATTTTTCACAATCTTGTTCTATTAGAACTACTCTAGAACAGTATTTACCGGATACGGAATAGCCTCCTGGATATGTATTTAATACGAACTAGATCAATTACCTAGTCATGACTTTTGGAACTGTATTTCCCATATATGGATTACTCCAGTTACCACAACCTTTCCTCTAGGAACTGTACTTCCTGGATGCAGGCCACACCAATTACCTCATCATGTCTTATACAACTGTATGTAGCAGATACAAACTACACCATTTGCCCTTTACAATAGCCTCCTGGAAGAGATAAGTACTATTCCAGTTTCCTCAGTCACGTTTCCTAAAATTGTGTGTACTAAATGCAGACTACTATAGTTATTATAACCATGAATAAAAACTATATTTACCAGGTACAGAATATTCCACTTACCACAGCCAAGACTTCTGGAATTTAGTTTATCAGATGAAGGATAATTCTGTTAGTAAACCGTCGCCTCTTGAAACTGTTTACCAGATGAAGGATAACTCTGTTAGTAAAACGTCGACTCTTGAAACTGTTTACCAGATGAAGGATAATTCTGTTAGTAAAACGTCGACTCTTGAAACTGTTTACCAGATGCAGACTTATCCAAGTACCACAGCCACGCATTCTAAAACTGTGTTTACCAGATACGGACTATTCAAGTTGTCACACACACGCCTCCTGGGACCGTACTTAACGGTAACGGACTGATCCATCAACATACACATCTGCTGAAACATTTTATCAGATCTGGACTACCACAGCCACGCCTACTCGAACTGTATTCACTAGAAATGGACTGCTCCAATTGCTACAGTCATGACTAACCAAATTGTATTTAGTAGATATGGACTTCTGCAGTTACAAAAGCCACGCCTACTGAAACTTATTTATCAGATTTGAACTACTCCGTTCACCACAATCACATATACTGAAACTACATTTAGTAAATTCGAACTATACAGTCCCCACAACCATACCTACTGAAACTGTATTTAAAATATATCGTCTACTTATGTCCCATCTCCTGAAACCCCCTTTATCAAATCTGAAATTCTCTAGCTGCCCTATTCACGCCTGCTAAAACTGCAATTAGCAGACAGGAATTGAACTACTCCAGTCACCACAACCACGCCCACTGTGCTTACCAAACTCGTACTACTCGGGGTTACGACAGACAAGTCTCGTAGAATTGTATTTACTAGATACATATTACTCCTGATACCACAGCACGCCGTTTGAAACTGTATTTATTGCGTAAGAAATAGTCTACTGAGTTTGCGAGATACGAGCAAATACCGTTATCACATCTATGCATCCTGTCACAGTATTTTCTAGATACTTACTAATCCAGTTGGCATATCCACGTCTCCCGAAGCTTCATTTACCAGATATGGAGTACTCCAATCACCATAGCATATTTATTCAAACCGCATTTACCAGATATGGCATACTGCAGTCACCATAGTCACTCTCAGTGAAAGTGTATTTATTGGGTATGAAGTAAATAGTCACCACAACCTGCCTACTGACATTGTATTTACCGACAGATATTGTTTACTCCACTCACTGCTACTAAGACACAGTAACTGTACTGTACTCTTTACCACACCCATGCTTCCTGAAACTGTATTTACCAGATATGGACTACATTTACCACATTCATGTGTATTAAAACTGTAATTACCAGATGCGGACTTCTCCAGTAACAACAGATAGACCTTCTGAATATATATATCTGTAGTTAACTCCTTGTTGTCTTCGGTGGTTTGACCTACAACATACTTCTATTTTTTCTCTTCTGAAATTATGTTTTCTTGAAATGTACTAATCTAGACACCACACCTACGCTTACTGAAACTATATTTAACAGGTATGGAATACTCCTGTTACCACAGTAACGCCTCCTACTGGAACTGTGTTCACCATAAATAGATAATTTTCATAACCACAGCTATGCCCCCTGAAACTGTATTTACCAGATATGAAAAACTCCAGTCACCACAGGCAAAAATTACTGAAATGATATTTCAAGATATGGAGTATTTCAGTTAACAAAGCCATAACTCGAAATTCTAATTAGGATATATGAACTACTCCATTTATGAGAGTCACACCTCCTGAAACTGTCTCGATTACCTATGGACTACTTCAGTTGACATAGCCACGTCTACTGAAACATTATTTGTTAGATATGGACTACTCCAATCATCACATCCACGCCTCCTGGAACTGTATCTACGAGATATGGACTACTCTAGTCACCAAAAGGTTGACTCAAAACTGTATTTATCAGATAATGAACACTCGATTTATGACAGGCACTACTCCTGAAACTGTATTTACGAGATGCGAACTACCCCAGTTACCATAGCCATTGCTTTTGTACTATATCAACCTGATACAGACAACGAAACTTATCAAAGCCATGTCATGTTGAATTGTACTACTCCAGCTATCTATACCTTGTCTGATGAAGTTTTATTTACAAGAAACGTACGATTCTATTTCATACAACTCGTTTTGCGGAACTGCGAAGACGCTTTACAAGGGAAAATTATTATATTCACCTAAAAACTGGAGATAATGTTATCCAGTCTTGGTTTATGTATTCTCAGCTGCATATAAAGTATTTTGTTTATGATGAGCTCTTTTTTTGGAAAGCATGATAGTGCTATTTCGAGGGACAGATTCAATGTATGGCGATGCCTTTCTTTTAGTATGAAAGAATATGAACATTCAGTCTTGACTAAAATGTTTCCATACTGTTCTATATCGATGTTATTGCTAACATGTATGGAGTAATTATTGAGTAAATACCCGATTAGTAACAGAGAATGTAGTATATGATCGGACAAACACATATGAGTTCTTATTCTGATCTCTGTAAGTTGTTTTGAGCATTTTTTTGTCAAAACGCACATACACACCTGTTTTGTATAAAATGGTGTGCTTTTGGTATAATGTTTTTCGAAAAAAGATGAAAGCTTTGTTCAGACAATTTCTCTGTACTTGGTGTAGAGTCATGCCTTGTCACGTGCGTGCCAGAAGTTATGGGACGTAAAATTAGTTGACTGCCCAGAAAGGATATGAAGCAAATGGACATTGCCAGAAAATAGCATTCCCCCAGTGTACTGTATCCAGAATCCTGAAACTCCATTGGACTACATGAAACATTATTCCAGGAAAGTCTACTAGTAGAAGGCGAAAAACTACTTCTCAAGATGACTGTGTTTTGATCAGGTTAACACGTCAAGGTCGAAAGAAGTCTTGTAACACCTTACAACAGGAATGGCATGAACACATTCATTTTAGGGCATCCATAAGAACAGTGAATAGGAGACTGACCAAACAAGGTTGTTTTGCAAGAAGAGCTATTTACAAACCAATATTAACCAGAATTCACTACCATCACCGCGTTACTTGGAGAAGAAAACATTCCAACTTACAGTTCCGACACTGGTGACATGTAATCTTTTCAGGTGAATCCTGTTTCCGGCATGTTAAAGCTGATGGTATTCGTCGTTTGCCTGGAGAACAGATGAAGAAAGACTATCTTTCCCACAGGAAATACAGGAGGTGGTGCATACATGTTTGGGCAGCTATTTCATGGTGGAAAACTGCTCTTCATATCCTCCAGGAAAACGCCAATGGCGCTTCTTACAGGCATCGCATGGAGACAATATTTCTTCCATTTGCTAAGGCAAGGTTTAGCACTAACTTTGTGTTCCAGGGTGGAAATACCACTACCCACAGTGTGTGTATTGTACATGATTATCTCGACAAGGAGGAGGACGTTACAGTATTTACATGACCAAAAAAATCTCCCAATAGTAATCCTATTGCGAACCGTTGGGCAGAATAGAGCCGGAAAACTGATAACCACGACCCTAAACCAGCTACTGCAGTTGAATTGTAGTGCCTTCTACTGACAAGTAGGGATGAAATCACGGTGAATTACATCATTAGCCTGATTGAAAGCATGCCACGTTGTCTTGTGAAAGTTATTAGAGTACGAGGAGGACCAACCAAGTACTGAATGTTTAATATGAACTGATATAAGGTTACAGACGCTATATATAATAACACAGGCTTGTGAATTTAAACTTCATAAATGTTGTTTTGATTTTAATAACAGATTTTCCATAACTGAGCTACTCAGATTTCGAAAATAGTATTCATATTTTTTCTATCACGTAAGGATCTTTTACAAATCGGGAAGAAACAAACTCTTACTTAGATCAAATTATTATTTCATTTACCACAATGAAATTTTTTTATTTTTATGTTTATTAACAAAAATACAAATAAACTGAAGAAAAGGGAAGAACACTGATGTGAAACGAATATGCATCCTCATTCATCCTGATTTTATTTGTCAAGTCTATGTCTTTTAGCCTCAAAACTACGTGTTTTGGTCTTTCTTTTATGCATTGCGTTATGACCTTTTGTGAAAACTCTGTACATGATGAAGAAAAATGGATATCATTTTCGGATTCGGCGCACAGGAATTACTGTAGAACATTAAACATTTCAAGACAGTAAAATCATCGCAGGCCCGTGTAATGCAATGTTATATTTTGTCATTATATATATGTTTTGGTAAGGTTTTGTTGTGATAGGTGAAATGCTGAATTGCTTGTTGTTTTAATAAATTGTTCATGTTGTCCATAGAACCAGTCTTATTATACAAACTGCATATGTATGTGTTTAATATAGCACACATTTCTCAGTTTGACAGTGCTAAGTGTATTTGTATTCCATCTTCATAATTATAATCTTAGTTGTTACAAAACATGTAAACATTTTGGCCAATCTGAATACCGTCGAATGTATACAACATGGTAAGACCTTAGAGTAGGGAACAAAGGCAATGAAACTACAGACAGTGTCGACAAGGAACTAATTTCAATGGCAAATATTTATTGGAAATCTGTTATTACGAGACTCATTTGCATACTTTGTCATTTTGCAGAACGCAATCTGGATTTTTGTGGAACAACAAAAGGCTTTGTGATCCTAGCAATGGAAATTGCCTCGGTCAATTTGAATTGCTGGCAAAGTTTGATCTCATAATGAATGAACACCAAAGACAAATTGAGAAAAGGAAAATTGCAAATCATTACATCAATAAAGATATTCAGAACGAATTGATCACCGGAATGGGAAAACACATTCTTCTGGCTACTGTTGCAAAGAATTTTGGTGTGGTCGTGGACAATGCACCAGATGTCAATCACACCGAGCAACTGTCAATTACGGTGCTCATTGTTAGTTGTGGATGGATTATCGTTGGTGCATCAATTTGGAACATTTTACTGGATTTCTTGTTGTTCACGCAACTACTGGTTGAAACTCTATGCAACACATTTTTGGACTACCTGAAGAACTTAAAGGTCAGTATTGATGACTCATAGGGCAGGGTTATGACAGTTGAAGCAATATGAAAGGAAAAAGGCAGGGTGTGCAGCAAAGAGTGCTAGGTATTAATAAAAAGCACTGTTCATGTCTTGTGGTGCCTCAGCCTAAATCTGGTTGTACTGGATGCTGCTAACCCAACTGTGTGTTATCTGTGATATCTTTTGGGGTTTTTACAGCATATTTTGTTATCTTCAATTCTTCTACTCAGCTCTGCCAATACCCAACCAGCATGTTATCCAACTTACTCTTAAACAACTTTTAGAAACTCGCTGGGTGTATTGTATTAAAAGCATTAACTGAGTGAAATGAATGATGCCCGCTCGAAGCAATAGAAGATAGCCTTTTCAGGAAATTGATAGTGACACTGCATTAGAATCATGAAGCTTTGCACGAGAGATTTCTTCAAGGGATTTCGTAACGTGTTTTATAGTATGACAAGATATTTTATTTCAAAGCAGTCATGCGTGTAAACTGCTTCAAAGCATCATTGTAGCAATAGACAGCATTAGAATGAGATTCAGAAAGTGCATATATTTCTGCAACATTATAGAGAAAACTGGTTTGTATCAACTCACGCTTTTGGAGTAAAACACAGACCAGATGGACATCGAGATAACATTTCCAGAAGAGAGAAGGCGAAGGAAGAAAACGATGTTTGATTATAAATGTCTAGATAAAATCGCCAAAATGTCAGAATAGTGGTATAAGCAAGATTTCTTTCTTCTGCTTGTTGATGCAGCTGCAACTAGTTTAAATGAAATATTGTCGGAGTTTCAACTTTTCTGCAGTTTGTTTAGCTTTTCTTTTAAGTACTAGAAAAAGGTGCAAACATTTGGTTATAAAATGGATGTCATTGGTTTTACTTGAATGTCGAAGTTGGCTCAGCTGTAAATGCTTTACTAAGTGCTGTGTCCACTTTACCTTTGGAAATGCTCTGCTATATCTACGTTGAAAAGTTCTTGGATCTGATCCAAACTTAGTCTTGTGTTACGCATCTTTTTTGGCTGTACCTATAACTGTGCTATCAGACTTTTCATGTTTGGAACTAGTGCAGAACTAAATGCATTCAATCATGTTACAGGATCATCTGAATGGATTAGCTGAAATATCAGTCGAACATGATAATTCAGGACTTCGTCTCTGCAAAAGGATGGAAGGTCCAAGTATAAGTCACTTGTATGTTTACTTTTACTTTAACAAATTAACACTTATGTTTTAGAGAAAATTATTATCAATCAGCATCTTTTGTAATATTTTAATTTGCTCAGTAATGTGTTACAGGCATCAGCACATGTTAGGAAAGTGTAAAATTGTATACTCAAGCATGTATTATATCTATATACTACTAAAACTCTGAGATTGTTTGTTTGTTTGTGTGTGTGCTTGTCTGTAATTAAATACAGCAAAAACGGCGCGTAATAGCGCCATGCTTGTAATAAAATGAGAATAGAAATGAGAATAGAAACAGAATAAAACAAGTTTCGTTAAAATCGGGCCACGGGTTACCGAGTCAGCACCGTTTTTCGGGTCTCTTTTCGTACATTCCATTATTATAAAACTTCATTTTCCACCTGATGAATCACTTTAAGATATCTTCTATACAACAATATATGCACAACAGAAATTAAATGATGAGATTAAAATGTGTAATAATGCGTAGAAAGAACAACAATAAAATGGACCTACAATATTTTTGACTATTTATAAATAGTAACTGTGGAGATGAGGTAATAAAATAAAAATTAAGTCGAGAACAACAACAAAATTTTATAAACGAAAACCTCTCGCCGAGCATTGGCTATAATATTATTTCCTTGTCAATGTTCCCATCTTCATTAAAAGGCATAAGATGACAAAAACAAGATCTTGAAGAATCTATCTATATACTACTAAAACTCTGAGATTGTTCGTTCGTTCGTTTGTTTGCTTATTTTCTCAGTCAAAAAAATCATTCGCACTACCGTTCGCGTTCTTTACGAAACTTCTTACTTCACTTTTTTGAAAAATGAAATGGTCTTTCCTTTTACTCCCGATCAACAATCAAATATTTTTTCTTGAATTATGATTAACACGAATGGATTGAAATATTTAATTAAATTATCTCAAAATAAACCTTCATTTCGGTGCAATATTGAAATTAGCTTGAATTCTTCATAACCTCTGAATAGTGGTTGACCCAACGGGTCACGGTCGTCTAGTTTGTTTATAAAAGTTTGTGGGATAGTTTCGGTTTATTTAACGTTTTCAGTGTTTCTTTGTTTGGAGATTGATCTTCGCTTCAGTTAAAGTAAACAAAAATCCTATTTTAGCAGTAATTTGCATTTGATTTTGCATTTGTTCAAATCTCGTATAAATGAAAATCATAGTGTGTTTCCATAGAAAGATTGGCTGATTAAATGTAAAAATGTGAAGTATACATGATGAGCGAATGTTGGTTTTTATGTGGTTTTATGTTAAGGGCGTGGCTTTGGAAGCATTACCAGAAAAGTAAAGTCTATGAATATCTAGATGATCACTGGTGAGTTTTTCGTGTTTTATTCTCAAATATAACTTATTCTGAATATTAAGTGTTTTTTTTTTCTACACTGCAAAATTTCATTATTATCATTATGACTGCAAAATGTTGGAAAAAGAAGTTTAATTAAATATTTTATTATTTGAATGGTGTAAACAATCTAGCAGTGAAAGCAATCGAATTCCCACCCTACCTGGAACTGTATTTATTTGATATGTACCACTCCAGATATCACACTCATGTATTGAAACTGTATTTACCACGTACCGATAACTCCAGTCGTGACAGCCGTGCCTACTGAAACTGTATTTACTAAATACAGAGTACTCCGTTTACCATAGTTAAGCCTCTTGAAACTGCATTTTCCAGGTGCAGACTATTTCAGTTACCACAGCCAGGCTTTCTGAACTGTGCATAATACGAGATACGGATTACCCCACTTAACAAAATCACATCTTCTGGCTTATTTACCAGATATGGATTACTTCAGATACTACATCTATGACTTTCATACTATAATAATCTGATATGGACTACTCCAGTTCCCAAAGCCACGCCTTCCAGAACTGTACTTACCAGACACTGACTACTCTAGTTACTTCAGCCATGTTTCTTAAAACTGTAGCTACAAGAAACAGACTACTTCATTTACTATAGCCATGCCATATGGAACTGAAGCCCAGATTTGGACTTCTCAAATTACCTTTAGCCATGCCTCCTTAGATTATATTTACAAGATAAAGGCTACTCCAGTTATCATAGCCACGCTTCCTAGAAATGTATTTACCATCATTTTTTACATTCCTGGTCCCCTTCTAGACTTCGGGGTGTTATGTTTGAAGCTGTGTTAATACCTCCACTTTCAAGCTAGCAGGACCAAACTTAGCACACGTGCTCAGGAACCGCTGGCGGGTGTTTTAATATGTGTTTTTCTTCTTTTGGTACGGACCCGCTTTAAAATACCAATAGAACTATCTGGAGATAACGGAAGACTTGATAAGTACATTTTTGGCCTCTGTGAATCATATGAGGCCTTTGAACCTTGTAACAGAGCACGAGTACTTAAAGAAATACGCTTTATCAAGACACATGCTGACGGGTCACAAAAACCATACGTATTCGAAATCCGCTTTATTAGGGCATTCACTGATGAGCTATAGAATCCATATATATTAACACGTCCCTCGGGAGCCAAGGGATGACTTTATACTACAATTTGTTGAATAGTAAATGTAAGTTCAATCCAGAAACTCCCAAAGAGGTGGTTTTGGACATACCTTTTCGAGACAAGTTTTCGTTTGTTAATTGATAATTTGTTTAAGTGAAATACATAATCCTAAATCTCCATACTAGTAGTACTAAGATCTACCCGCTGGGAGTAAATTCACTATATATCAATAAAGCCACATTCTCAGCATCATTAATTAAGCAATTGCCAACCTTTTATGCTTCTGGTATCACTTTTGTATGTTTATCTTTCAATTGAGATACGAACGATTTCACCTGCAATTCGGTAGGGAAGGTCAAAGAATCGCGATTGTCAGCAGTAGGATGAGCAGACTGGAACATTTTGAAAGCAGCTACAGACATAATATTGTACTCGGCTTGCTGCACCATATCTACCAAGGTGGTTCTAAATGGTTCCTGAACACTACTGCGTGTCATTTCGAGACTTCCATGCTTCTTGTACTTGGCCGTTAAGCTCGTGATGTGGTGACAGATTTCAGTCACCTTACCACTTCAAATCACTTTTTGCAGCCACAACGGCAAAGGAGTGCGGGAAATGCCTTCTTTTTAGCAAATAAACATGTCCAACAAATTTCAGTTCAATTTTTTTTAAACCGGATTTGGTATTTTTTAAAACAAAAATATCCCCCACTGGCTCTTGAGGGGCCTGTTAAGAAATATGCTCTATCTAGGACACCTGTTGATGGACCACAGAACTCATACTTATTACGAAACGGTTTATGAGGAATCTAACATCATGAAAAATACACTTAGCAGATTTTCTGAATCATTTTCAACTGTTGTTCGAGTAAAGTTCTAGCTCTCAATACACCGTACTCTAACTTATTTGTAAGCATTATTCGTACAAAAGTACATGTTAGTCTACCATACTTTTATCTCGTTGTAAACGGTGTACATTCCAAAGTGTAGCAATCAGCGTATCATACTCTTATATTGTCCTAAGTGTTGTACCTACAAATTCATAGCTGTTAGAACACCATACTCTAACCTCGTTATAAACATTGTACATGCAAAAGTAGAGCAGTAAATACACCATATTCTAACATGATTATAAGTTTCGTACCTTCGAAGTATAGTACTTAGTACACAACTTTACCCCAATTATAAATGCTATAAATGCAAAGTATAAAACCCAATATATAATATTTTTACCTAGTTATAACTGCCGCACGTACGAAGATAGAGAAGTCACTACATCATTCTCTATTCTCGTTGCAAATGCTTCATGTTATAACTGATATAAGTGTAAAGATATAGCAATGAAACTCTGGATATTTAAAAATTCTTACGTATAGATTTCAGTACTTAGTTGGTCGTATTCTGTTCTAGTTGACAGTTTCAGTCAACAAAGATATAACTAGCGGTACAGTTTTATAGGGTGCGTGTACAAAGCAGAGCAGTAGATACACAATATTGTGTTATGGTTAAAAGTTTTTTTAAATGCAAGACGTTAACCTTTAACTTGGTTCCAAGTGTTCAACATACAAGGTATGGCGGTCAGTACACCATATTATGCTATCGTTGTAAATGTTGTACAGAGAAAGGTATTTTCTTGTATCCAGCATATGATACTGCTGTCTATAGGTGTAAGTATTGTATTTACTAATGTGGGTAGAGATACTCTGCTACCAAAGTACAGTGGGCAATGAGTTGAAGTTTAACCCTAATGTAAGATATCTACATACAGAAGTATAGTACTTAATGTATCCTGCTCTGCTGCAGTTATAATACACAAAGAGGGGGAAATTGCAAAACGTAACAAAACAGTGCTGTATGAATACCACTAGCATAACACGCGGTTTCTCGTGACTTTCCTCGTGATGGAACTCGTGCTTCTTCATCATAAGACTAACTGGGAATGGACGGGTGAAATAAAAACTCATTTGTAACAGATAGGAAATTGTGCTTCTATTATTTCTTAACATAGTAAACATTAAAAGTGCAATAAAAATATATAAAGGTATCAATACTGAAAAGCAAAAACATACTGTTTTCAAGTATTCTACCAATATTAGATTAGAGAGGTGGTCAAACTCCCTCCCCCGTTACCTTCCTCATGTCATCCTATATCACTGTGTCGAGTTTGGCGCACATATGAAATGATAGATATACGACCGTGTATTTGTTTCCCAGACACACACCTTGGTTTATATAGTAGATAATGCAAGCTCATGAGTGTTAACTTTGTAATAGAATGTCTGACATTGAAAATATTTAGTACGTAATAGTTTTACTTTGGTTTCCTTATATTTGTTGCTCTTGGTAAAATATAAGTAAAGTGACGAGTTGCTAACCAGCTTCGTATAAAAATTGTTATGATCGTTTCATTGTCTTTGTTTGATAATTCATATTGTACATTGTTGTTGATCACAATCTTATCGTTCGGCTGAAGATTAATATATATTGGATGTTTCACATGGTTATAATAATTTTACTGCTAAGTTAGTTGATTCACTTAAAGCATTATCTGACAAAAGTCCGTGTGTGTGTCTGTTTATAATTGGAGAACCGCAAGATCGATTATCACCAAACCTGACATATAACATTTGACCTCCACGGGTAGTGACATTGGAAGGTCGGCGTTCGAATCTGATCCCTCTGTGTAACGCCCGGCGGCTCCCAAGTCGTCCCTGTGCGTTGAACGGGTACTTAAGCTAATATTGCATATTTCAGTTAATTTTTACCGTTGTACCTTTCATTTAGAAAATTCATATTTTATCCGATAACTTTTTGTTTTGTTAATTTAGTTAATTATTAAATTTTATTAAGTTACTGAATTATTATTTTTGGCTTAGAACTTATCATCTTATTTATTTTTTATTAAGTTAGTTGATTACACTGGTTAACAAAGACTTTCCCTCCCAGTAAAAAATAACTAAACTTTATCAGTAAAAGAAGACTGGAGGAAATGTATTTGGTTTCTCTGTATCACATAAATAGTTGCAGGTATTTATAAGCTAAATTTCTTATATAGTATAATTAGTTCACACGTAATAATAACACTATATCCAATAAAAATTGATAAGAAAATATTATGTACATTTAGCAAGTAGTGAAATGTCTTGTACGACTATACAGGATGTTCGTTATGTGTACTGAACTTGTTCCCACCATACATTCATGCCTCACTGTACACCATAAAAACTGATGTAGTCACCTTTGTTTGTACTTTGCTTTTAATATAATCAATAAACTGTTTGTCATATAAATGCTTTGTTTGCAATTGTATTTCAATGTAATCATAATAGCCCAACCAAATAAATTTCTACATAGATAAAAACTAAATGTTTGGTCTGTGGGAATCTAGACCCGATAGAAAGCTTTCAATTATGTTTTTAGACTCAGGTCGGTAGAAGCAATAAACTTCACAATATATTTTGTAAAATACAGAAAAACAATAGAATTTTGTTAACTGGGGTTATTATTCCTTTGCTGAGTTAGTTAAATAATATCGTATATTTCAGTAGATTTTCACCACTTTATGGTTTAGTACCTAAATTCATATCGTGTAAGTTAGTTAATTTATATTATATATTTCTATTAATTATCATAATTTTTCTGTTAAGTTGGATAGTACGTGTCGTACATTTCAATTAATTACATTAAAAAAATTCACATTACTTCGTTAGAATATGCTGCACATTTCACCATGTATCATTATTTTTTTCTTTAACTGTTAAGATTAGTTACCACCGTTGTTCTCTTTTATTGGTCAGAACGTGTCGTACATTTTAACCAAGTATTATTATTTTGTTCTCGAGTTGGTTAAAACGTATGATACGTTTCAGTCATTTCTTATTATTTTACACTCCAGTGGATTAACATATATCTCATTAATTTTTTCTTTTGTGCATTTTATACTTGAATGCATATACGCATATTTTTTTTTTTAATTCCGAACTGTTAGAAGTATTTAATGCTTGCCTAAGTTACATACTGCACTAACACTAACTCGAAGTGATCGTAACAAGCGGCTAGATCTAGGAGAAAACTTTATTCGTTAGACTGGCATGTAGATTAAATTGAAATTTGAGGCTGTGATAATGAAAGTACGCATTTCGCTATGAAAGTAGATATTTTCTAGAGCAATGCCTGGTTTTCTCGTTATCATAAGCTATCTGTCTTGCTTTGCTGGGTTATTCATTATTGTAATTTGTCCATCTTGTGAATAACTCGTTATCCTAAGATATCCATCTCGCTAACCTAAGCTGTCTATCTTGGTGGGTGTACCATTATACCAAATATATCACTTAATAAATGATTACTTTATACTCTTAGTTTTCTTTACTAATTTTTTATCTAAATTCCCATTTTACTAGATATCTAGCTATTCCAAGCCCTTAGTGTTTTGTTGGTAACTTTTTATATATATATTTCCATTTTGCTCGGCAACTTATTATCTAAGCCTTTCGTCTTACTGGGTAACTCGTTAAGTTACCATCTTGCTGGGTAACTTGTCATCTAAGGATCTCAGCCATCAGTCTCGATGAGTAATTTGTTATCTAAGTTTTCCGAATTACTGTATACTGAACCACCAAAAGCTATAGGTCTTGCTGGATTACCAGTCATCTTAAGCTATCCGTCTTGCTGAATAATTTGTTATCTAAGTTTTTCGATTTTGTTGGCCAACTAGTTATCGTAGGCTATCTGTCTTGTTGGGTAACTAGTCACCCTAAGCTATTCGACCTTATGGGTAACTAGTCATCATATGCTATCTCTCTTGCTGGGTGGTTTGTTATCTAAGCTATCCGTCTTTCTAGTTAATTTGTTGTCTGAGTTATCTGTTTTATTGGATAACTTACCTAAATTATCTGTTCTACTGAGTAATTTTATGCTAGCTATCCGAGTTTCTGGGCTAAAATTAATTTAATAAAAGAAAAATAACTTTCGTATTCGATTAACTTTTTAACCGACTAACATTTAATAGAAAATCAATAATTTACCATTTCTCTACATTACTTTAATTTAACGGATTCATTCATGTTTGAGGTAACGTATTCTCCCTGGATTCGTCATGACAGTTAGAGTGATCCACCTATACTATCTTGGTATTGCCCGTGTCTTGCAGGCACAACACATTATGCCAGTGATGTGACTCCTGGCACTCAAACAGCATATATATATATATCACCTACTCCCAAGACTAGTTTTCATACCTGAAGATATGGATCAGACAGCGAATGGAGGTGGAATCTCAACACTTAGTGTACATGGTATGCAAAATATGATAATTTGTGGTTAGTATGGGCTAGATTAAAAACGATTTTTACTGATCATTTTTATTGCTTTCAACACTTGTGTGGTAACATGAATACAGTACATGTGATTAAAGAAATTCAAAGGGTAGGCAAAAGTTTCATCTTGTAGATTATTCGTTGTTGTAAATATCATGAAGAATTATTCATCATTATAATTTTGGTCAGAGAAAAACCCGTAGGTTGGTAAAACCATGTCCACAGCTTCTACTGCATTAAGCGAAATTTTATTGCTTTTACCATACAATGCACATTTGTGACAAGCCTTGAAATATTGGATTTCTCTGTAGAATACTGGTTATAAACTTTTCGTTGAAGAAATAACATTTGGGTTTCAACACCTAGTTTGTGGAGGAGGTCCACTGCATCCTTAAATCCTCTATCCACAATACAACGTCATGTGGTTGTATTCAGGTTCAAATGATTTCGGTGTTCTTTCAAAATAGGTGATGAATAACTGTTATATCATTATTTCGCCTTTTAGTAAAGTATGACAAAGGACTGCTACAATGTACAAAGCAGTGGTTAGAACCGTCATTAGTTTGTCAAGTGACTGCTACAATGTACAAAGCAGTGGTTAGAACCATCATTAGTTTGTCAAGTGACTGCTACAATGTACAAAGCAGTGGTTAGGACCATCATTAGTTTGACAAGTGACTGCTACTTGAGCGTACTGTAACTTCGCCTCTGGAATGCATACTTGGCATGCTTTTTATAAATAAGCATACAAAATTTCGAGTTCTTCTCTTCCTTATGCCCCTTGAAAGCGATAGATGTGGTTTGATATCAATTCTTGGTGGATGAGTATCAAAATTCAAAATACAGAGGAGGAGAGAAATCGCTCACCAAAGCAGACCATTTTTCATTGCTTTCTTTACATCAAAAACATTTTCTAAATCTAGAATTGTAGTAAGGTTGAATAATTCAATATGTAGTTTAACGAGGAAATTCCTCCAACCCGATTCCTTCAGATCTTTCATGGATATTCTTCAAAGATGGAGTCCTAAAAGTGACAATCTAACTGAAACTAGGGACAGCGCAATAAAATTAAAGCTTTTAGTGTGAATTAACTTATGAGACTTATCAAAATCTATTTAAATTAATCTTTTCGCTACTGCCCTTGTATTCCTTAAAATATTAACCACATCCTTTCTCTTACAAATGATAGTTTTTCACCTTTCCTGGCAAGATTAGGGCACAAAATATTCTCTATCTAGTTTACTTTTGCAGTACAGTGATTCATCAGGTATAGCACTATGCACAACAAATACTTGAGTTCGTGTTCCAAAAATGGTAGAAGGGCTGAGTACATTTATCATGTTTGCTGTCCGTTGAAATGAGTATAACGTTTACAATTAAGTCAAGGATGATCCAATAATGGAATGTAGAGGAGAAGCGTAGTTTGCATCAGTTTCACTCTCACGTCGAGAGAGAGATGTCACCAGATGCACAGCGTTGGAAATAATAGTACTTTTAATGACATTAGTTATAACTTACACCAACTTTAGCGGTCGTTTCTTCTCTCTTTTAAAACAACTCAGTCCATATACGCGCCTTTTCCCTTTAGGTCCACTATTTACATAGCTTACGACACATTTCTTCAGCATGACTAAACGATATCTTACTAACATGACTTTAATGTGAGTCACTCGATAAGCATTGTGGCAAATATCTTTGAATACCGACTATATCTATTGAATAAGTTTCTACTACATTGAATGATACGTGGGCTATAAATAAAATTAATATAGATTTATTCAACGGAGACCTTTTGCATGTCCATTTACATCCCAATGTGAAAGGTTTAGAAATTTCGAAATATGAGAAGTAATGTATTATGACACTTCACTACAAAATAGTTTTTATGACAAAATAGCCATGTTTAAATGATATCATATTTTTATAATTATCGCTTCTCATAAGAATGAACAACATGCAATAAATACTGAAGTTGTTTAAAGATGACGCTAACATTAGAAAATGGATGCAAAATAGTAAAAAAAAGAGCTTTACCTAATCATGTTTGAACAAATGGACCTCATTTTTGCTAGAATTTTGTATAGTAGCTCCTTCAAAGGGGAAATAACTTCCACAACAAATATTTATTTTTTGGCCGTCATTTGTATGTGAAGTCCCTATCGTACAGACCTTATTCTTTGCCTTTTATACATGACCATAAGCTGACGATTAAATTAACGTTAGTTAATTAGAAGCAACTTAAACATGCAATGTAAATGATTACATAAAAAAAGTGAGTTGCTGTAACGTAGTAATTAAAGAATCTCTTCAGAATCATTTGATACTAACGCTACTTAGTTGATGCCATTTTATTGGACGAAAGAGCAATCCACATGACTAATCAGAGTCAATGAACAGCTGTAAACGAGATTAATATAGAACGGAAGGATGTATAAAGTGAAATAACGTGAGTAGATGGTTGTAGAAAATGGTGAATTGTTATTAAATTAATTACTAATGGCTGATAATAAGTTGAGTGACGAGGGACGACAAAGGTTCGGTTATGACGGACTTTCAGGAGAGGAACTTTTTAGAACTGGAGATGGGCTGACATTTAAGTAAGAATAATGTTCAGTGTTGTTTCTATGGCAGTTTTATTGAAGTGATACATCTATATTAATTCAAATGGTAATTCTTCCTTTTGTGTTTGATTTACACGACGATATTATAAACCAATGTTATTAACATTATACATTGTGCTAGTTGTTTGAACCTAAAAAATTACGGTTTTACCTCAATTGATTTAACACTATATATAGAAATAATTTAGTAACTGTTTTGGTTAATGCAACTGTTTTTAAATTAATTTGTGTTGAATATAATATATTCTCGAGAAGACGATCAAATCCAACTAATAATAGGAGATTTTGGGTCCACGAAAAAACCCATAAAAAACACTTACTTTGTATTAATAAAAGAAGAATAAATAATGACGTAATATGTTGTGAACAGATTGGATCTTTAACACAAAACAAAATTATGTTTTAATATGTATAAGATATTGTTGATTAGGCTGTTTTATATCTAATTAATTAGCAAGGTTTCTGTTTAGAAGTGAATGAGAACAACTCATTATTGGGCTACTCCGTTTAATTTAAATAAGAAATTCGATATTGTTAGGCAGACTGTTTCATATCTAATAAATTAGCAATGTTTCTCTTTAGAGATGGACAAGAACTAGTCTGTTGATTGGTTTATAGGTTTCAAATAACACTCTAGATACTGTTGAGCTGGCTCTTTGGTCACAAATGAATTAGGAATATTCCTGTTTAGAGATGGATAAGAACTAGCCTGTTGATTGGTTTATAGGTTTCAAATAACAGTTTAGATACTATTGAGCTGGCTCTTTGGTCACAAATGAATTAGGAATTATAACTTTTTGAAATTATTGTATATTAGCTATCGAATGAGAATTTCAAACAAATCGCCCTGAGCGGGATTCGAACTCTTATAGAATAACAGAAACTAACTGGTGATCGTTTCTGTTATACAGTGGACTGGCTATCTGTGCTGTTCCCACCAGTGGTATTGAAACCCGATTTTTTGGCATTATAAGCCACCAAGGGGCACTAGCGATCGATATCCTCAATGTCTTCTAAGTGATCAGATGCCATCCCATCGACAAAAAATCAAACAATTATGAAAATCAGATTCAATTATTTTTCCGACTTTCCTGACATATCAAACGAATATCGTTCTTTCTTTGGTTGGTTTTGTTCTGAATTTCGCGCAAAGCAACACGAAGGCTATCTGCGTTAGCCATCCCTAATTTAGCAGTGAAATATTAGAGGGAAGGCAGCTAGTCATCAACACCCAACGCCAACTCTTTTACCAACGAATAATAGGATTGACCGAAACTTTATAACGCCCGCACAGCTGTAAGGGCGAGCATGTTTGGTGGAACCGTGATTCGAACTCGCGACCCGCAAAATGCGAGTCGAACGCCCTAACCACCTGGCCATGATCTCGTGTGTTAATTTAAATATAACATTTTTATTCCTGTAAAAGAATCAGATCATTAGGCTTGGTATTCGCCTAATCTCCTTGCCACTTAGAGAAGAGTAAAGTTTATAACTCACTTGAGTGCCTCACATCTTCCCGAAAGGGGAACTATGAAAAACAACATTATTTTGAAATTTTGACCTTTCAACTAAAGGTGTGGAAAACATAAAGTATGACCCCGTTAAGTTTCAGATAATAGTTTATATATTGTTTTTGCAGGTTATTTCATAACTAACGAAATAATAGTATTTTCTTTTAGAAATGGATAAAAACTAGTTTTCTCCTTAGCTTTTAATTTTAAACAACAGTTTGTACATTGTTCGTTTCTTTATTGAATTTCACATAAAGCGACTCGAAGGCTACTCGTGCTAGCCGTATTTAATTCAGATAGAACAGAGGGAAGTCAATAACACCTAATGCCAGCTCTTGGCCTACTCTTTACCAACGAAAAGTAGGATTGACCGTCACATTATAACGCTCCTACGACAATGGGCGAGCATGTTCGGTAATGGGATTGGAACTCATGGTCCGGAGAGTGCGATTCGAGCACCCTAACCACCAGACATGCCATACCTCGCACGTTGTTGTTGGGGGGGGGGGTCGCTTCTTTGTTTCTTAACTAACGAATTAGCAATATTTCTGCTTAGAGATCAATAAGACTAGTCTGTTTCTTGGTTTTAATTTTCAAAAATCAGATTAGGCACATATTTTGAAATAAAACCTCTAACAGAAAACTTCATATCAAAAAATGTGAGAAAAACATTTTACATAAATAAATTATATAAATGATTTTAAGGTGTTACGTTTATGATAAGATGTGGTTAATTTTTTGCAATGTTAAATTATTTCAGTGACTTTCTTATTCTTCCTGGCTACATTGACTTTACTTCAGATGATGTGGTAAGTAAAGTTACTTCTCAACTCTAAAAAAATGTGCTAACTGATATGAAAGTAAACCAGGTAAAGAGTGTAAACTAACTGTTTTAACTACCCTGTCATATATACAGGTTAGTACAGATTGTGCTTCAATATAGAAATTAGTGTTCAACGGACGGTTGAGTACGTTATATTAATAATATTTTGAATACTAAAATCAGCAACTCACGTGAAAGCCAGAGTTGATATGAGGCAGTGGTGGAACGGATTGTATCAGAACTATATTTTTACAGTAATTCTCGATTCATAAGTAATGTGGTAAAACTGAAGATTGATAGCTTTTGGAAAGTTATGTGACAGTTCTTTCAGATGTAAATTATCAATACACTCATATCATAAAGGTATGTTCAGACCAGGAATTTTACAATTTACAAGATGAGGGTAACTTTTGTACATAATTTTTATGAAAAATAAAGTAATATGGCCCAACTTGGACACCAGGACCGTCTTGAAAGAGACCAGCAACAATTCGTACCCCAGTCGTGGTATGCACAATGCGGCATTTTTTAACAGGCGAGAATTCACAAACAAAAAGGTCAGTGGCAAAAGCCATCCATGTTCCACAGGCAACAGAACACATCATAATTAAGAAGGATCTTCGCCTGGAGAAGCGACACAAATTATGTGTACACAAGCTGCTTCCACGACATATCAGTTCAGCCGTCACATACCTCAAACAGCTGAAGAATGAAATGGGTATTCATGCTATTCCATACGAAGACATACCTGTCAACTTGATCGATACAGCACTTATAGATTTCTCTGGGATTAAACTGTTGAAACGGGTGCTTGGAAACTGTTGTTCTGGTACACACGATGGATTAGGAAACCATGCAGGAAGGAATGGTGAGCTCTGAACACGACAGCCTTACGTCGGAGAATTTTGCAACGGAAACTATGCTGCAGGTCTACTTTCAAGAGGCATTGTTGTCAGATAGATCTTGGCGTGACATGGTAACGTGGACTGCAAGAATGTGATGAAGTTCTAAAATAGTTTTATTATAACGTAATCAACCTCCTTTTTTAAACTTGTACATATTGTTGCATTTGAACGTTGTAGTATTTTTACATGTGAGGTGGGAGTTTTTGCTTATAGATTGATTTGATAATAAGAACTTGAAATATTTCTGTATTTGTATCTAAGACTTGTGTTGTCAATACTCAGGTTTACAGTTTAAATTTAAAGTTTTTAGTAAATATGTTTAAATTTGGAGCATCTTTGTATATTCACCTGATAAATGTCGGGATGAATTTATATTTTTCATCTGTTACGAAAACTTATGTTTGCAGTTTAAAGGGGGGGTGGGGGTGTTTATTGTATTTATAGACGAGGTTTTTTGCTGTAATTGGAATGACCTACATTTTATATTGGGAGTGTTTTTGAATTAGTAGTGGAAATTTAATTTTACTTGGAATGATTTAGGTTTCTGGAAACACTGTTTGATATTTAGCCTTACTTGAAATGACGTCTAATTTAAAATGAGAGCGATTCTTGAATCAGTAGTTGGGATTTTTGTTGTACATGCATAAATCTACTGTTTAATTTGGGAATGTTTCTTTAATTTGAATTTGATTTTTTTTGCAGTTCTCGGATAGATTTACAAATTCAATTTTAAAGTTTATATGTTTGCTCTAATTGGGATAATCTACTTTATAAACCTACATTGTTCTTGTGTAATATTTTATTGTAGTTTTTTTCAGAATATGTTATTGTGTGGAATCATGTTTTATCAATAATTTGCTCCTTTATATTTAAATATCATATCTTAAACGGTAACTACTCATCTGCCCTCCCAGTGGCACAGCGGTACGTCTGCGGACTTACAACGCTAGAAACTGGGTTTCGATACCCGTGGTGGGCAGAGCACAGATTGTGTAGCTTTGTGCATAACTACAAACAAACTACTCATCTCTCTATAATTCTTTAACTGGACTTTGTGGAAAATAACATGATCTAACATATTTTTTTATAAGGAATACTTATTTTACAGTTTTGATTCAACTACATTAAATTGTTCTGTAGTTATGAATATTTTTTAAATAAAACATTTGCTTACTGGTAAATATGTTTTGCCATGTAAACGTAATTTTATATTTTGAGCTCTGATTTATGCTCGTCTTTACTTATAATATTTGATGCAATATTTTTCCATAGGATATTACCACCCTTTTGACTAAGAAACTTGCATTGACAGCTCCTTTGGTGTCATCCCCGATGGACACAGTGACTGAGTCTGACATGGCTATAGCAATGGCTGTAAGTAAGCACACAATGTGGCATCTGTAAAACAAAAAGCTAGTCATTTGAACATATTTAGCTATTAAAAACTTTTACTTCAATAAGAGTAAAAAGGTTTATATTGAAGTAAAAAATATAGAATTACTTCATAGCTCATGAATTAAAAATAATAAAGTTGATTACAATATATTTTCCATTCATGAGTAAACATTGCACACTAAAGAAAAGAACCGTACAAATTCAACAAAAGTATACAGCACTGACTTAATTACTTACTAAATAACTGATTAACTCTAACTGACCCACTATTTATTCTCTCATTAACACACTTGTATTTATATATATATTACACCAATGTTTCCCAAAGTGTGGGGCGCACCCTCCCAGGGAGGTGCAAGTGATCTCTTATCCATTGTGCAATAATGCAAAGTTGAGTGTTTTAATATATTTTTTATTACTGAAAAGAATAAGTAATTACTACAACACATATATAATTTTAATGTGTATCCTTGTATTATATCATGTCACTTAACTCACTCTTTCCCTCACTTAAAAAAGAGAGGGGCACGCGCAAGGAACTATATTTATTAAAGAGGGGGTGTGGATGATAGATGTTTGGGAAACCCTGTATTACACTATTTCTCCCCAACTCTTCCAAACATTTGAGACGCTACTTGCTCAACACATCGTTGTTACATCATAACAAACTCTCTCTGGCGAACAATAGATTTAAATAAATTATTATTATGCTACATGGTCAACCCGTCTGAACTATTAAGGGACCACAACTTGACAAATCACAAAGGAAAGAAATATATATTTTTTTCTCATATTCATACCAGTCCTCGAGGAGAAACTTCGAAGAAAAATGAATAAACTTAACATCACCATAGTTTTCATAAGATCTCCTTCACAACGCAATATTCTTATGAAAGCATAATTCAAAGTTTCAAATCCTCTCTCAAAGAACACGGTTTATATTTCTCAGCGTGAGTGTAGTAAGCAATACATTGAAGAAACACAATGCTCGTTATAGGTAAAATTCAAGGAACACTAAAGACACATTAAAAACTGTGCTACAAACACATCGGCTGGAACCTTTCACGTTCAGAAAACGACCACCTAATATACTCTAAAAAACGGAAAAATAATAGACAGAGAAGAAAACACCAAATGAGGAAAAATAAAGGAATCTATCACCATCAAGCACAAAACTGTGGACCACCAGCGGGTATTAATCAAAACAATGGGCTCCGCATGGCCAGGTGGTTAGGGCGCTTGACTCGCAGTCTGAGGGTCGCAGGTTTGAATCCCCGTCACAACAAACATGCTCGCTCTTTCAGCCGTGGGGGCGTTATAATGTGACGGTCAATCCCACTATTCGTTGGTAAAAGAGTAGCCCAAGAGTTGGCGGTGGGTGGTGATGACTAGCTGCCTTCCCTCTAGTCTTACACTGCTAAATTAGGGACGGCTGACGCAGATAGCCCTCGTGTAGCTTTGCGCGAAATTCAAAAACAAACAAACAAACCATTCTTAAATTACAATAAAATATTTACTTAATAAGCTACTTTATAAAGATAAAATACCGTGAGACTGGGAACAGTCTCATACATTCTACATGTTTAGACTTCTTATTGCGTCATAATAAGGAAAGTAACATTTCGCAAGAGTTAAGACTTTTATATACTTTTTCAAAAACAACATGATAACATTTACATACAAATATAATTTCAATAATTTCACGCCATCTATTAACAACATTATCCTCTGTTCTTTCACCCTTATTTAATACGTTAAAGTTATTTTTACTATATTTAATTAGTTCTATAGATTCACAGATATTATTAGCTTTAATGATCGATCGCATGGTTTAACAAAATAACAGTTTTTTCCCCCATTTAATCATTTATTTAGTTTCATTAATAGGTTCAGCTAAAGGTGAGATCTTTGTATTACTACTTTCAATATTTCTTTTATGCTCATTTATTCTGTATTTGAAATTTCTTTTGGTCTGTCTTATACAAATATTCCCACATTCATATGTTATTTTGTATATACGAGGTTTGTTTTTCATTAAATCAATTTTATTTTAAGGTATATTAAGAATCTGGCTAACCTCAATCATCGGTTAATAAATCGGAAAGACAATTTGTTATTTTCTAAATTGTTGCATTATTTGACAATATAAACCAGATGTAAATGATAATAGAAACCTCTCTTTCTTAATTTTTTCAGTGAGTGGTTTGAGGTAATATTTTATCCCCGTTTTTTTTCTTTTTTTTTACTCTTCAACAATATCACGATTAAAACTTCTTTCTACTGCTGCATACTTGATTAATAGTAAATCTCCTTGTTAAAAAAAATCAGTCTCATCGTATTTTATCTTTATACACTGTTAGTGTTATTTAAAATTTACACAAAACGATATATATTTGTCATAGTGATATGTGTCACCAGGTGGTTCTATATATACTCATGTAACGTAGTTTGAAAGTTATATGCAAAATGAAAATGGTATATTTTAACGTTTTGTGCTACCAGGTGGTTCTTTTAGCAGTCATGTAACATCGTTTGAAAGTTACAGACAACATTATTTGTCATTTAATACACTGATAGTGATAAACAGGTATCAACAGTCGGTCCTCTTTAAAATTTAATACAACTTCAATATTTTAGGAGAATATGATTTGTTGTTTGACATAGCGATATGTTACTATCTTACCATTATAACTTATACTGGGTTATACTTATAGTTTTAGTTGTTACCAGATGAATTTCTTTACATTCTAAAATAGGGCTAACCCATGTCATATAAATGAAGATGCAGCAAATATTTCTATTGGCAGTGGTATAGGAAGGAGTTGCAAAGTGGGGTGCTTGGCTAGACATTCAGAATTTACTATGAGAGATTGAAAGTATAAGGAACAGCTTTTAGCAGTGTTGCGTCAGCGAGGTCACGTGACTAGTATCACGCCACTTCTTTCTCGAACGTTCGTGAATTGTCGGGAGATTACTAGATTGGGGATAGTTGGTTTATATAAGATGGCCACAACGTGACGGGACAATGTGTAGGTAATGAGTAATTGAACTGTAGTCAGAGAGTGTGTAATTGAACGGAGTATTGTTGAAGTCGAGCTCGTGAGTTATAGCGTTTGTTATAGAGCGACTGTTGAAATTAAGTGTATCATAAAGTTGTATTCGGAAAGAATAAACCAGTTTTATTTAAGAAAGGACTTGTGTCGCTAATGTTTCGTCGGAACGGAGTTACGGAAAATTAACTAACGAACGGAAACGTAACAGCAGCTTCTGTGCCAATCTAGGGGTTCTGAGGGCATGCCACCTAAAAAATTAATATGATAATATAATTTACAGCTGCTATATAACTGAAATATATAAAAGTCTGGGTGCTACAGCGCCTCCAGCTCTAACATCTCTGAGAACTAATATTTTCATTTTTCCATAATTTTTTATTTTATTCTTTGTACTTTCTTAGAAAAAAACGTTTGAAGAAAGTTCTTGTTTATATATTATTTCTCTAGTTTTATGTTAACACAAGAGGAAGAAATAGGATTATCTCAGTTTCTTTTGTTTAGTTGTGTGGAGGAATTGGTTTCATTCACCATAACTTCAGTGCTGACTTTCAAGCTGCTGAAGTGCATAAGGTAAAGGTAAGTATCATAAAGAGCAGTTGGAGACTAGATTAACATTTTATTTATTTATTTAATAGTGCTTCTGAAACATATAGAGTTTAAAAATGTGGGTTTCAACTAGTTATTGTACAGATATTTTTGTTTGGGTTTGACTGATATACAGAAATAGGGTACATTATATTAAAATGATTTTGCACTTCATGTTTTCTGTGATGTGCAGTCATGCTCTATCTGACAACTATGCATCTTGACAATAGCCTAGCTGCAGTGTAGTTTCTATTGAAAAAGGATCTGTAGTAAGGTTGTCATGTTCAAAGAACACCCTTTCTCCCTGAAACTTTTCATAATCCATCAAATGTATGAGGATGATGGTTTCTTAGTGCTCATTTGAATAGCCCTCTACATGACATATGTGGTAGTTAAACTAGTATGTCTTGGAAGCAACTTTCTTTATATTTCCAGTAATTCAAATTGTTCCATATTCTTTATTTTCCAGTTAATACAGTTAAGGACACGAGATATCTTCTTGGAAATTCTAAGTCCCTGATGTGAACAGATTCTTATGATCTGAGTGTATGAATATTTTGCATGTGAAAGAGTTGTTAATACCCCTTTTGAAAAATGATAAATTTTTGGTGACATCATACTACTTATGGAATGCCAAACAATATAAAAATGTTGTTCTTTTACTGTGACTTTATATTGGCCAGTGGCATATTTAATGTTGGTGCAATTGGAGCAATGCACTGATGAACCCATTGTGTTGTGGACCCCCACAGTAATGCAAAAAAAAACTTATAAATTTCTGTACCTGTAGCTAATCAGTATGGATGGGCCCCCTAAGAAAATGGTATCAAGTAGTTGGAAGTGTTAAAAATGCCTCTGATATTGGCCGTGGTTGTTACATGACTTGCAGATTTGAATGTTGAAAATCATTTTAATATAACATACTCAGTTCTCTGTATTTGATTTAATTGGACTGACCAGACCTAAGGTTGCAGAAACTGATAATTGTTTAGGTAATCTCTGATTTTGAGCAAAGTAATAGTTTTAGGATGAATTGGAATGGGGATCCATGAAGTTAGTGTTTATTGTTAGAATCTACATAACCATGTCTCTGTTTTAAACCATAAAGGTATTTCCTGTTTAATCAACGACATCTTAAGTTTTGTTAGAATTCATATAACCTATGGTTCTTGTCAGAGAAACATGAGTTTTTTTTTTTTGAGATCCATGAAACCTGTGCTTCTTGTTGGAATCTATGAATTATATTTTCATTATAATTCATTAAATTTCTGCTTTCTTTTCAAATATATAAATTTATACTTCTCTTTAGATCTATAAAATCTGTGCTCTTTCTTCGAATCTATAAAATCCATTTGTTGTTGAGACCATGAAACCCATTTTTTAATCTTTGAAATCTATGTTTTGTGTTGGAATTTAAGAAATATATTTATTGTCGAAAACAACAAAGCATATTGTTACTATTGGAATCCAGTTTTTTTTTGCTCTTGTGATCCATAAAACACATTTTTTTTGTTTAAATTCATAAAATCTGTGGTTTTTTGTCTGAATCCTAGGAACTTCCATTTCCTCTTATTGTCCACGAAACTTGTCTTTCCCAAGTGAAGTTACTGGCTTATTTGGTTAATGTGCATTTTAATAAAATATCTTATTTCAGTTTTAAGTTTTTAATCCTTAGTTTTCATATTTATACCATCTGAGAATCATTTGGTGACTGAATTTCACTGTGTATGCTTAATTATTATGGAAAAGTATAAAATATGACAGTTTATCTTCCTTTATTCCATAAGTTGTTACTTTCTCCTCATTGTGCCATAACTGTTTGCTAAAGGGTTTTTGACTGTGATTAATAGCTGACTCAAACTTATTGAAAAATAGAACTTCATTAAAATAAATCACATGGTGAATGCTTACTGACAATTTTGCAAGCCCATTACAACAATTTCTTGTGGTTCTGTGTTTTCCTAGATATTAAAAACAAGTAATTTTTAATTACTTAACAGTTCATTTCTTTAATTCACAATGCAGCTTCCCAGAATAATCATGAACTTTTTTTTTTCATTTTTTTAAAATTCAGAAATGCTTGGATTAATAAATATTCATTTAATTCATTCAGTACTTCAAGTAATGACATCAAATGACTATTAAGGAAAATTGTAACAGATAATTTCAAACATATTAATGGTTATTAATGCTGAAAAACAACAAATATGTTTAAAAACTTGTTAAAAGAAAGCTTTACAAACTAGTAATATGACAGGCTTCTACACAATAACACTTTTGATTATTAACTCATTATAATTTTTGATATTTCAACTCTTGAAGAAATGGATTTAAACTCTGGAAACATGTCACATCTAATGACTATAGGTTTGATCTCTTGAAGTATGTCACACAAAATGAATAAGAGTTTTAAATTCTTGAAATGTGGCACACACACAGTTAATATGGGTTTAAACACTTGAAACGTGTCACACATGATGAATGCAGGTTTAAACATTTAAGACATGTCATGCACATTGAATACATATTTTAACATTTGAAATATATAAAACACAGTGAAAAAATGAATGCAGATATTAACTCTTAAAATGTAACAAGTAATGAATGGAAATAATCTCCATTCTTAAAGGCCCTCCCCTGTGGCACAGCAGTATGTCTGTGGACTTACGATGCTAGAAACTAGGTTTCGACACCTGTGGTGGGCAGATCACAGATAGCCCATGGTGTAGTTTTGTGCTTAATTACAACCAACCACTCTTAAATATTTACAACTGCACACTGTCTGATTTTTCCTGTATTCATAATGGCTAGAAAGTAATACTTTCTGAACTTAGAAATGGCTGCTATTATAAAGTAAGCTTGTATAAAAAGTTACACTAATTTTAATTTTTCAGAAGTACAAGCATGGATTTATTCAAGATCCTGTGATTTTATGTTCAAATGACAAAGTGAAAGATGTACTTGAAGTCAAGAAAAAATATGGTTTTTGTGGAATCCCAATTACTGAAAATGGGAAGGTTGGTGGAAAACTGGTTGGTATGGTGACATCCCGTGATATTGACTTCATGGAGGAAGATATGCTGGACTTACCTGTTTATAAGGTAATAACTAGTAATATCTTTTTCAAATCTGTATCCTCCAGGTGGAAAGATTGATGGGAAACCAGTTGATATAGTAACTTTATGGAGAAAGATATGCTAGACGTACTCTTGATAAAATGATAACTTATATATATCTCTAACTTTGCTCTTAAACACAAACAAATGAAGCTCTAAGGTAACAACTTCAATGTATTTATAAAACCCATAAGATAACATCTATCCTAACAATGAAACCATCATTTAGTTTATTACAAAATTCTCTGAAGGAACATATTCTTGGCTTGTGTATTTAGGATAGTAAATGTATCTTTTATAGTTTACTGTTAAACATACGAGTGTCATACTCATTAATTTCTTAAAGAATATTGGTAACATTTCTAACATTATTGTTAAAAAATAATTAATTACAATTTTTTTTTTACTGTGAAAATTATGTTCTTAGTTATTTTTATAAATAGATTAAATCATAAGTTATTTTAATAAATAGATTAAATCATAAGTTATTTTAATAAATAGATTAAACATAAGTTATTTTAATAAATAAATTAAATCATAAGTTATTTTTATAAATAGATTAAATCATACCTCTTAGTTAATTCTTGAAAATATGTACCAATAAGAGCTAGTTCTCAATAATATTTTAAAAAGGAATTGAGTTGTGCTTCTTAGTTAGTTGATGATGACAAAACCTTGTCGAAACATTGTACATTTGCTATTATGTTAAACTTATATTAAAGTTTTTCTTCATTACCCATTCAAGCCGTCTCCAAGCATTATTAGTCTCAAAGTGGGTTCCTCATAATCGAATTTTCAGTTAGTTGTTAAAATTAATTGAGTTATGCTTCTTTGTTAGTTGTTAAAATTATGACTTTGTACATTTATTAGTTACTTTTAAAATGAACTGAGTCTAAGTTGTTGAAACATGTGCTGTAACAGTTCTTAGTTATTTTTAAAATGAATCAAGTCATATCTTTTAGATAGCTGTGGAAATCATGCACTGGTGAGGGTTCTTAGATATTTTCTAAGAGAAATTGACTCATATCTCTTAGCTACTTGTTTAAAAGTATGGACTGGTGACAGTTCTTAGTTATTTCTTAAAATAAATTTAGTCATACTTTTAAGATAGTTGTGTAAATTATGTTCTTAGTTATTTTTGAAAAAATGAATTAAATCATATACATTACTTAGTTTTGAATTATGTTCTGTGGACAGTTTCTAGTCATTCTTAATTTGAATTAATTAAGTCATACCTCCTAGCTAGTTGTTGAAACTGTGGACTGCTAAATTAATTAAGTCATACTTCTTAGTTAGTGGTTGAAATTAAGTGCTGGTAACAGGTCTTAGTTATGTTTTAAAAATGAATTAAGTCCTATTTTTTACATAGATGTGAAAAATATGAAATGTTGACAGTTGTTAGCAATTTATAGAAATGATTTGAGTATTAGTTAATAGGTGAAAATATGTACTGTTGACAGTTCTCAGTTATTTTCTAAATAGACTAAGTCTTACCTCTTGCTTAGTTGGGAAAATAATGGACTGGTGACAGCACTTAGTTTTTGATGTTAAATGAATTAAGTGATATATCTTAGCTATTTACTAAAATTATGTATTGGTGACATTTTCTACTTATTTTTAAATTGAATTACCGTACTTTTCGGTGTATAAGACACTTTTTTCTCCAAAATCTGATGTCAAAATCTGCTTGCGTCCTATACACCGAAGGTATGAATAATATATATGTATATATATATATACGATATACACAAACCATGTGTAGATATATTTAAATAGGCATGCATAATTTAGTTCAATTGAATGTGTTATTTATAACAATAGTAGTTTTTTTCTTTTAAAAACATAACTATTTATAATGCTCCCTAAATAATAAAC
>NW_013665657.1:899308-905864 GCF_000517525.1 Limulus polyphemus | reverse complement strand
TTTCAAATGCAACTGTAGCTTTTTTTCCCCCAAAACTTTGTTTTCAAAATAAGGGTGCGTCTTATACACCGGTACGTCTTATATTCCGAAAAATACGGTAAAATGTACATCTTATTTGTTGAAAGTATGGACTGGTGATATTTAGGGTTTATGTATAAAACAAACTGAGTTATACCTCCTTGCTAGCTAATTAAAAGAATGACTGATGACATTTTGAATTTATTAATAAAATCCCTTGGTTAATAGCATTTATTTTGTAGTTAGTATTCTTAATCTATCAACAAAATCACTAAGATAGTCATTTTGATTATGTTTTTTATATTATCTAGACAGCAGTTTTTGGATGATTTTCAGAATATCTCAGATTGAAATGCCTTAATTTTATAGTTTATTCTCTCATACAAAAACCTTATTGGTTAGAGATTAGTCAATAAGGCATTAATGAAATGGATATTTTGAAAGGACTATGCTTCGGGGATTGGTGCAAGACGACATTTTGTTGATCACAAAGTTTCATTGAAATACTAACTACCAATTCACCCAGCAAATTATCTGTTACATACCTCTATTTTGATGTTATTTCACCTACTGATCATGACTTTGAAACATTTGAATTACAAATTTTTACATTCTCCAGGTTATGACAAAGAAAGAAGACTTGGTAGTTGTACCATCAGGAATCACTCTGAAGGAGGCAAATGAAATTTTACAGCAGACCAAAAAAGGCAGCGTATTCTTGAAATTTGGTTAAGCACAAATCTTGCATATGAGCAGTTTAATAAGAATCAAGTTCTTAGTACAGGCTATAAAATTAAGTATATTCTAAATTAAGCTGTGATGGCGAATGAAGTGGTTTATTATACTCTGAATGTTTAGACCTTGGTGTTAATTTTGAGCTAAATATACAAAACTGAGTAAGAGGATTATATATTGAACTTTTTCATGCACGTTGGTTGTCATGATTTTCTGTACTTTTTTTAATTATATTTGTGAAACAGTCCTTAATGTAAATTACTTTTAAGTTTTTTATATTTCTTAATTTCTACTGTCTGAAGACTTTTTTTCTGTTTTTCAAAATATTTTGTATAGTTTCTGATTGTATATTGCTGTGTGATAACTAAAAATTAATAATTTGAGAATATGTTTTCTAAAATATATGTGTACTTACAGGAAAACTTCCAGTTGTGAATGAAAAGGGGGAACTGGAATCTATCATTGCTCGAACTGATTTGAAGAAAAGTCGTAGTTATCCTTTAGCATCAAAAGATGCCAATAAACAGCTTTTAGTTGGAGCTGCTATTGGCACACGAGATGATGATAAGGAACGCTTAGATAAACTAGTTCAAGCTGGAGTAGATGTCATAATTTTAGTAGGTTCCTTTGGAAAGAATCTCTTTTGTCAATGAATAGTGGTATAAGAATGTATTGTGGTTGTAAGGAAGCCTGATTAGTTCTGACTTTAGCAGGAAAGGGTTGTCATAATTTTGGTGAGTTTATATGGGGCTTAGATGAGTACAAGTAAATGATGTGTAGCATAAAGAAGTCTGTAATTAGTTGGTCTCAGCAGGAAAGGTTGTCATACATTTGGTGAGTTTATATGGGGCTTAGATGAGTTAAGGTAAATGATTTGGTTTTAAGAAAAAGAAAAAGAAAATGCATTTGTAAAAAATAGATGTTAATTTTTGTGTAAAATAAGCTACTGATAACTACTATTTTGATGCACAAAGTCTTCTTTTCTTTGAGGAAATCCATCTGTGGAAAGAAAAAATATTACTAAGGTTTCTTATAGGACTCTTCTCAAGGTAACTCGATCTACCAAGTGGATATGATCCATCACATTAAGACAAACTATCCTGAGTTGCAACTGATAGGTGGAAATGGTGAGTAAATTGGAAGTAGATTAGTTGCTTTGATCAATGAAAACTCAGTAATGCAGTTGTTATGCAGAAAAACGTTTTAATTCAGTCTCCTGAATCTGTTAAAAAAAATCATGGTGACTTGTTGTTGAAGAGTAGTGTTTAACCACAGACATCTAGTGACAATGAGCAGTACACTAGTCATAATATATTGGTATTTATACTTGTAGAACAGAGTTTGTTCTTTGTCTACTGAAACTGATGTAACATAATATTGTGATGATCTTGTTCCATACCCAATAACCTCCACTAGCTTAATAACAATAAAAAATAAGTATTTCTGGGAACTATTTATTAACACATAGAGACGAATTACACATAGTCTAGGCAAATTAAGGTTCAAAAAAGAACAGATTGCAACAAAATTTATTTCACCACAGTGCATTTCTTTGAGGTACCCTGAACAACATACTAAAAGTCCTAAGAGCTACATGCATTGGAAATATGCCTAATTTACATAAAACCAATATGGCTACCAAATATTCTATATATTGTAATATATTTGCTTCTAGATGACATATTTTCACAATTTAAGATTCTAAAATGGTGTTTGTAGATATTGAAAATCACATGGAAACCATATGAATTTAATTGGATGAAAGGTTCATTAGCATAATTCCAATATAACTATCAAATACTAATCTGTTACAACGAAATTGCTTACATATTGCAGTTTTCTTTAAATTGGGGAACTTAAATGGCATTTCTGAAGATTAAAGTGTATAGGGGGCATGTAACACTATCCATGGGTAACAAGGTAATTTGCATAAATCCAATATAGATGACAAATTTAGGTATATAATCAGATTTGTACCTGTAAATTACACAGAAACATGTGAAATTCAAAAATGAGTGAAGGATTGTGGGGGATACCTTGAATTCAATTACTTGAATGAAGTATTTGAAACAGGTTTTATACACACTTATTTATTACTAAAAAGTAATAACAAGATAGTCACAACAAAGTGAATGTTCTACTAATTGTTGCACAATAAACATGTTCCAGCTCAAACACAATTTTGTTATTTAGCTTTTAACAAAATACTTTTTACAGTCTCTGTGTCCATTAAATAACAAACTGTTATAAAATAATCTTTTGGTAAGTATGCAAAATATTTAAATGTATATCAAGCAGCACTGGGGTTAAGTTCAACAGTATGCATTGTCCTACTCTAAACATCCGTCCCCCTGATCATGATCATTACGTAAGTCTGGTATCTGTATATTTGTACAACTTATCCCATATTATTCTCTCTAGATAGCAGTGCAAGGCAATCCATATTTCTGACAGGTACACCACCTTCTACTGTTGCAGTCTTTCTTGCAGGAGCAGTTTTGATGGTGTTGCAGGTTGATCAGTCTGAATCAGCAGGTATTTTCCATTCATCAGGTACCACCCCCCACTCATCTGGCTTCAAGGTGGTAGAGTTCCCCTGCCACTTCATAATTTGATGAAACATGTGGAGGCTGTGGCACCTAGCAACAACTGATGCTGGTGGTAGAGTTTGGGCTTCAACATAAGATGTAATTTTAAAGACCTTCTAACAGACTCTTGTATTATAATGCATCCAATCCTTCTGCTGTGTCTCCCTCATATAAACACCTTAGCCTGCTGATAGAACTGGGGATTGGACATTATCTTCTTCACAGCAATACCTTGTCTTAACCCAAACAGGTGAGAGGTTGTGTGTCACATCCCAGGATTACGTGTATGAATAACACATTGTCACTAATAATGACACCCAGGTACTGCTTGGATTGTTTTAGAAGTTTGCTTGGGCTCTGGAGCCAGGTACAGCTCAGGCCATCCATCTCAACATAATAAAGCAAAAGTACCAACAAGTCTGTATCATCACCAACAACAACGATGTCTTTGCTTCTAGTAGATTTCATGGCTGTTTGCACAATTAATAAGTCAGAATAATGTCTTACATGATCAGTACTACAAACGGCTCTGCATAACTTGTCACTGAGATGATGGATGAAGTAGTGTTTGTTTGTTTTGTTGTTCAAGAATTTCTCCTTCTTTGACTGGATTACTATTCTCCCTGTGAAGTGCACTGTCACACCTGCACAAGAACCTGTTCTTCTTAGGTAGGTAGCATTTTTTGTTGTGGGACCCTCTTTGTAACCATCAAAGATGATTGCAGCCATACCATACTGTCAAATGTCAAGCCTCTAGACCATGGAAGACAATGAAGCAAAGCACCAGCATCAAGAATATACTGGACATTTTCTATTGGTTGTTGTTGGTCAGGCTTTACTGCCTTCCATAAAGTATCAGCGTGAGCTGCCTTGTTTGCCTGAAAGGGGAGAGAGGAAGACTCAAACAATACTGGGGGGGGTGACTATACAGTGAAGGCTGGTAGATTTTTCCAACAATCTCCAACAGTTATGAGACTCTGAAATAACAACTGAGGATCTATTTGCACAGTCTCATGTTGAATCTTGACAACTGATCTGGAAACAAGGGTAACTGCTTGTCCATGAGCTTTCCAGAATGTGAACTCATCCACTCTTTTTCCAACCACAGACTCAAGAATCTGTGTGCCTATCACCTCCAACCTCTCAACATTAACCCCTTCCTATGCTGTCATCCCATTTACAATGTTAAAGAGTGACAAATTTAGTACAAATGGATCTCTGGCTTTTAGATATGTTATCAGTGGGAGGGTGTCACTGACATCTCCAGCCCATCTAGCAGTTGATACATCCTTGTGTTGGGTGCTGGTTTCATATGATACACCACTCAGCTCCTGCATGGCATCATTAATTGTGGCACAAGCTGACATGGAGAGAAACCACACCAGTCTCTGTGTTTTTGTCATTCTTCTTTCTCATTTCAAGGCCCCACATGCCTTCACACTTCTCACCAATACTTGCTCTATTATGAGATCTGTTGACCATCCTGCCCAATATCATTCACTGAGTTTCACCACATGGCATCCTTCTTCAAACCTTTTGTGCACCTCTGGATGGGTTTCTGGCAGACTGACCATCATTTATAGGTAGATACAAGCATATTTTGCATATAATGTGTGGCCAGATACTGCAAAAGATAGTAGCGTCTCATTTACAGATTGAAGGTGTAATCTCCAGTTCCCTGTCCTTTCTGCTTTCCAAAACCTGTGAAGGATGTTCACCATATTCATATACTGCACCCAAAGTATCCAAGTCTGCATAGTCGTGGCTTTCTTTTCATCATTCAATTTCTGTTTTATTCATTGCAACACCTCAGCTGAACATGCATTCTCAATGGATATCACAGTAGATGTTAGTTCATCATACAGTTCTGCTGGGAGACTTGTATTTTAGTAACATCAAGTCCAGTCTCATTACATACATACTCTCTTTCAGAGTACTCTGATATATCTTTGGTTTGTTCCATGTCCTTGGTTGGTACTGGAACGTTGTATGCATTGACTATCAAGATTGTGTTTAGTACAGCATCTTCTAGCATGTGATCACACTACTCTAGAAACAGCTTAACCACTTAACATGTGACTGCCAGAGCCTGCCATCAGATGTCTGATGCTACCCAAGAAGCTCGTTTTCATGTGGAAGCCTACAATCCTCAGGACTATATGCTTTAGATTACTCTTCCTTGGTTGTGACAAGACAATAGTCAGTGCTTTTCAGTAGAAAGACTGGTCAAAATTGAGAACTAGACTGATATTGTACTTTGTGGCACAGGTTTTTGGGATTTTATATGAGGTGTAACAGCTTCAATAATGTCCATACCATGGAATGTACCAGTACTGTTGATTGTTGCTACATTATGGTCCACACTGTCTGCAATGAACTGATTAGAGTGTTCTGATGTACATCCTATTATTTTAGTCCCATGTGAAACTGCAGCATATAAACAGGAGAATCCATGAGTGTTAAGTTTGTCAACCAGAAACCTGGACCTATAGTGGTGATATAACTGTATCCTGAGGCCAATGTGAAGTGGTGTTAGCATGACTCTTGGTCTTATTGCCTGCATGATAGCCTGTCCAATTGATGCTATTTTTATATCAACATCTTTACCAGCAAACATGGTTCTCAGTAGTAGCTGCAGTGTGCTTGGAATATACCTCATAGCATGATCTACATTTTTTATGTCATCTATTGCTCGATATTCATCAGTTGGTAGATCAATAAATTTGACAGCATTCTCAATCGGTTTTGCAGCAGCTTTTATAATTCTTAATTTTTGTCTTCATCACTGCATTGCTTTGGTTGTCGATGAAATGCTTATAGGATTGACTTAGCTGTGTCTCTAAGCCTGACCAGACACATTTTTTTTTCTTGGTTGATGTCATTATTACTTTATCACCAAAGTGTTCTTGAATTTTGGTCTTCATGAATTTTGCAGTATATGGCTCCAACAGTTTAGTAACAAGTTCACTGATAGTTGTTTGTTCCTTGTAACTTTCTTCCAAGTACTAGACAACTTGGAGAAAAGCTGTTGTTCTTTCATGTGTTTTAGGTCTATCAAATTTTTGCCATTTTGCTGCATCTATGGATCTTTTACTTGGAATGTCCTTCTCTGTCCTGAAATTGCTGCTGCACTGCTAGTGATAAACTGGATCTGCATCATGTACCATATTTTTCAGTGTATAAGACGCACTTTTTTACCCCAAAATTTTATGTCA